>NC_047664.1:35321307-35642696 GCF_011762505.2 Arvicanthis niloticus
CTTAAGGACCCTGCTCTTTCCATTAGCAGAATCCAGCAGTGCCTTGAATTCACCAGATCCTGGATGGGGCATAGTAGGGAACGTGAATAAGTCTTTGCTTCTGTCTGCAGGCAGAGTGTGGGGACCACCCTGTCTGGTAGGACACAGCCTATAGGATACTTGTGGAGAGTTTGGCCCTGGTGCTAAGTTTGGGTTGGACAAGTCCTTGTACGTCACAGCATAGTATGTGCATTTGAGCGGTCTGATCTTTTCTAACTCATTTTTTTACTTATCTTTGAGGTTAAAGCTGATAAAGCTTTTGTGGAGACATGCCTTTGTACCTATCAAACAGAAAGGCAGGAGGCAAAGAGTGGAGGCTCTTTGTTCTGTTTGTACGCTGAACTAGATGTTTTAAAATCTTACTTTTAGCAGCTCTGTTGACTTACGATAGTGTGAAAAGAATAAGGTCAGCTGGTCCATTGTGGTTCAAAGGAGAGCCTTTTATTTTTTATTACTCTTAAGATGTGTTGTAAGAGTTGCTATTAATTCCCTTCTCTGTGCAGCAGCCAGGGTGATATGGTTATTTAGAAACTGAATGTGTGAGTTGACTTGGTAAAAGTAAACTTTGATGATACTAGGAGTTTGAAGAGAAAATGTTGGAATGGGAACTTCTGGTCTCTCTCGAGTGCTGCTGCATTTTGAAACTGGAAGAGTAAGGATGGCTGAATTTTAGGTACATGTAAGATCCCACCCAGTGCTATAAGATCTGATTAAAACATAATTTATGAGGCTGGGAGATGACTCGGTAAAATGTTTGCCATGCAAGCATGAGGACCCAAGTTTGAATCCTTAGCACCCACATAAAAAGCTGGGTGTAGCAGTGTTTGTCTGTATTCCCAGTGCTGGCAAAGAATAAAAAGCAGACCCATGGAGCTCATAGGCTCATATCTGAGTTGATGAAACCCTGACTCAGAGAAAATGGAAAGTAGTGGGGAAGACTCCATGCCAGTGTTGACCTCTGGCCTACATGTACTTGACAAAATATAGGAACACATGCAAGTATATATCACACACAATATAATTTTATTATAAAATACTTGGGAAATACAGAAAATTATGAAAAAAAAAAAAAAAAACCCTTATTGTGTACATACTGCTTTCCCCCTGAACTGATTGAGATTTTAAAGAAAACTGGAAAAACAGTGGTGATAGCCCTTTGTCTGCTTTGAGTATTTAATTGTTATTAAATAGTCTGAAACATTTCCAGAGACCATGTCACAGGTTATTATTTTCTGTTATAGGTCATACTATCGAAAATCCTTAGAGTAGGTGAATATGAACATGTTTAAATTTCTCATGGCATTGTCAGATACCTCTGTGAAGGACTTGTGTTAGTTTATACCCCACCAGTTAACATGTGTGGAGAATATGTACCTTGTGGTATGTATATGTTTCTTTGAAAAGTAGTACAATAAACCAGATAAGGTAGAAATTTGTATATGCCTGTCATTTAGTAAATAGCAAAGACTGCTCTTTTCTCTGTTAGCATTCTGAGTGATAGCTAGTTCTGTATAGAGATGTGCTGTTGGTAGCCTCTGAGTGCCTTTCCTGTGTGTCTGTGAGCTTAATTCTGGAGCAGCAGATCATGCCCCTCCTCTGGGCAAGGTGGTTATCCACTCCAAGTTGACTGAGCTTGGAGGTCTGGAGACTGCAAAGCATGTTATGAGATAAAGCAGCTTGGTGCTCAGGGGGATGCTATTGCCTTCGATGTTTTCTTTATTTTATTTTATTGATTTATTTTTTTGGTTTTTTGAGACAGGGTTTCTCTGTATAGCCCTGGCTGTCCTGGAACTCACTCTGTAGACTAGACTGGCCTCGAACTCAGAAATCCACCTGCCTCTGCCTCCCAAGTGCTGGGATTAAAGGCGTGTGCCACCACCACCTGGCAACCTTGATGTTTTCTACTAGGCCTGTTTATCATTGAATAGTTCTCTGCTTATGAGCAACCGGGGTTCAGTGAAGCGCAAGCAAATTGACCTCAAATTCTAAGTGACACTGTCAGTTATTGATGAGTAGATAGAGTCAAGCATCAGAAAAACTGTGGGCTGAAAGCAACTTCTAGAAAAGTGGTTCCTTTTAAATATCTAGAAATTGTATGTATAGATCAGCTCTTAGTGAGAAAAGGAAACATCTGACAGTACCAGGTCTCAGTCACAGTAGAGGAACAGCTAAGAACCCTTCAGCTCAGAAGTCCCTGTGGCATCACCCAGCCTGCAATGGACTGTATAACCTTTTCTATCTCTGAAAGTTCTGAATTTGAACTCTAACGGTGTGTTTCTTCAAATAGCCTGTGTTAGATGTCCATCACTGGACCCCAGGAACCTCATACTATGTTCTTGAACTAAGCTGCACTGGCTCTAATGTAAGTCAAGTTGTTTTTTTTTTTTTTTTTTCTTTTTTTCTCAGACTATTTCCTATCCTGCCAAGGCTGGCCTCAAACTCATGATCCTTCTATCCAAGTGTAGATTTTTGTCCCACCAGTCACAGCTGCTGCTTTGGGTGGGCTTTTTCTTTACTCTCTGCCTGCAGATGCACACAACTCGCTCTCTCTTTTCTTTTCTTGCCTGTCTTTCTCTTTCTTTCTTTCTTTCTTTCTTTCTTTCTTTCTTTCTTTCTTTCTTTCTTTCTTTCTTTCCCTTTGACAGTCTTATTGTAAGCCTCTAATTGGAACTTGGCTATACAATCCTGACTTTGCCTTTCCCTCTCAAGTACTGGAATTATGGCATGCCCACCATTTGTTTTGGATTATCTTTCTTCCTTTCCTTATCTTCTCTACCTTTCTTTTCTTTCCTCCCATTTTTCTTGCCTTCCAGTATTGGGGATTAAATCTGGGACCTTTATGCTTAATTCTCAAACCCCTTTTGGAGTTCTCTGAGATTGAGGTCTTGGGGCCATTTGGCCTGCTTGAAGGGATCTTCTCTCCCAATCCTTTTCTTATATATTTATATATTAGATATACTATATTATAATAGTGATATTATATATTATTAATTTATATGTATAAATACATTAATTATATAATGTATATATAAAAAAGTATGAGCATGCATGTGGGTTCCTGGTGTTCTTCAAGGTTAGACGTGGGTGTTAGGTTCTAGGAATTGAACAAGTGCTCTTAGAGCTGGCTAACCCTTCAGCCGTGTGTGTGTGTGTGTGTGTGTGTGTGTGTGTGTGTGTGTGTGTGTGTAGGTCTCACTCTGTAATCCAGGCTGTCTTGGAATTTACAGTGTAGTTCAGGTTGGCCTCAATTCAAACTCATGGTAATCCTGTTTCAGTCTCCCAAGATTTGGGATCACAGCTCAGGTCTTGTTTTCTTTTAGTTACAAGAAATTTGTTTGGTTGCTTCTAAGTGTCATGACTCATTTCTCCTTTAGCATAAGGGAACTAACTGTGTGTGAGGATATAAGAGGCTGGGCCTAAGCTCCCTAATAGTGTTCTACCTTGGTTCAGTTCCAGGAAATCTCTAATGAGCCTGGAGCTTTAGAGACCCTAGTGCACTTTGACTTGTACTGTCCTTTTTTTTTTTTCTTTAAGATTAATTTATTATATATATGTGAGTACACTGTAGCTGTCTTCAGACACACCAGAAGAAGTCATTGGATCCCATTACAGATGGTTGGGAGCCACCATGTGGTTGCTGGGAATTGAACTCAGGACCTCTGGAAGAGCAGTCAGTGCTCTTAACCACTGAGCCATCTCTCCAGCACTGACTTGTACTGTCATTATTATTCTTTTCTGGGAGTGAATTCTGCTCCAGAAGGCATTCTACCATTTAAAGGGGTCTTGGTTGCCAGAGCTTGTCCATACTTGACCCAAAATACTTTTCTTTGTACCTAATGTGTATTTTTCTTTAAATGCATTTGACATTGTGTATATATATCAGCTTTATGGACAACTCTCTCCCTCCCTCCCCCAACTATCACTCAGTACTCAGAAACTTGGCATCTTTTCACAAAGTATCTCAGTCTTGAAGTAAATGCTGAGCAGACAACAGCTAGTGGTTTGTAAAGAATGTTGCAAGCTTGATTAGCAAAACTTTCAAAGTAGAAATCAAGTTAACTAGGGGTTAAGTCACTGCAAAAAGTGTCCTCAGGATGATGTTTGGTTTGCTCTGTCTCTTAGTGACCTTACTTTCTCTACTTTTAAAGTTATATTTCTATTATTTTTAAATTATGTGTACCCGTTGGTGTGTGTATATGAGTCTGTGGAGGCTGCAGGTGTCAAATTCCCTGGAACTAGTGAGCTGCCTGAGGTGGGTGCTGGGAACTGAGTAAGGGACTTCTTCAAGAATAGTACATCTCTTAGCTGCTGAGCCACGTCTGCAGGTCTACCCTGTGATGCCTTAGTCTCTTTTCACTCCCTTCCCTCTCTTCCCCACCAGGTTTATCTTGCTGCAATGACTTATGAGCACAGCAGCCCCTGGTCAGAATCCTTGATTGTTCTCTGAAGGATGGGTCCTGTGCTTTCTTCCCATTGCCTTCCTGCTGAAAACATTGCTGTGTCAGCATTCCTGCTCCCTGACTTGCCTTTGATTCTTTTTACCCTCTCCCAGCTCCCATATGAAACCAAAACTTCTAGTCCGGTCCATTGAGTGCTTTCTAGTTCCTCTGGCATAGCCTTTGAGGCAGAACATTCCATCTCTCTAGTGCTTTGCATGTATACCTTTAAGATAATTACTGAACTAAAATTCTTCTAGATCTAGTACTTTGGAATAACATAGAAAGGGGAATGTTAGTGTAGGAAAAGACATCCTGTGACAGAGAACTGTCTATAATTGTAGAAACTATTGACAAGTAGTTTTCAGACATGAGTGTGTCCTAGGCTATTCCAAATAATTGGGGTAGACTAGACTCTTAAGCATTCGCCTGTGATCTTAGCATGAAGAAGGTTGAAAAAGGATTATGAGTTGGGGCTAGCTTATGTCAAGACCAATCAACCAACAAAAACAAACCAACCAACCATCATCCAACCAAATAAAACCTCCACCTTGTTTGTGCTGTCTTTGACAGCCTCTACCTACTCCCAGCCTAGAATGTGACTGACTGACTGACTGCCTTGGACATGTGTTGGGAACTTGTTGGAGAAACAAGCATTCTGCCTGACTCTAGACTTTAAGGATATATTTATTTAAATTAGTATATTTTAGTGTCACTGACTCATTAAACTTAAAAACAATAACAAAACCTGGTGCTTTGGGGAAACTGCTCTTGAGTGACTTGCCAGTAGCAGCTATAATGTGAGTTCTTAAATATATGCTGTATGTTCCTTCAAATAATTTTTGCCCCTTTGGAAACTGTGTCATGGGCCTTGACAAACGATGACAGTTTTGTTCCTGAGGACTGTGAATTAGTCTTTGGTCTCAGTTTGATTGTTTTTACTCTATGAGGCCTCTATAATCCAAAAATTATGAAATTATTGCTTCATTGTACTTGTTGAGTGCTACGAGGTTTTTTTGTTGTTGGGATTTTTTTTTTTTTTTTTTTTTTGTCTCTTGCTGTTTTGTATGGGATAGTGTGGGACACATGGACACCAGTATCTTCAGGACTAGTCCAGGAGTGATACAGAGTGTGCTATATTTTACTTGTGTTAGATGATTTTCATGGCTGCTTTTCTATGGCATGTCTGTTTTAGATATGTTCCAAAGCCTATCAATAAATGCTACCCTTGCTCTAGTTATTAAATGAACAGATAAATACATGGTTTAGAAGTTTTGGTGTTACTAGATTTAAATGTCTAGGACACATATGTACTGGTTTGTGGTATTGAATGTGCAGTGTGGATGATTTCAGGTTGCAGAGGCAGAGGTAGTTTTTGCATTTCCTGATTCTTATGTTTAAATTTGCAGTCTCAACATTTCATCACCATAGGCTCTCACATTTAATGAATATTTATGTTGAGCTGTATTCTATATGAATATGAAGGTTTTTTACTTGATTATAACTTGTTATATACTGTGGCCAAGAGTACCCTACAGACAACAGAGTTGGCACACATTTCAGCATGCCAAGCCTCAGCGGATGTGGTTAGGGACCATGGTGACTGGCCTTGGTTGCTATGCCAACCTTGTTTTTTGGAAAGGGGAGACTCTAAAACAGTTCATGGTGTGGAGGCAGAATAATTTTAGATATTTCAAGTAAAGTGATTTTGTTCAAAGAGATGTAGAAAACTTTAGAACTCAATTCAATTACTATTATTATATATATGTATATATGTATATATATGTATATATGTATTTGAATGTATTGCCTGCATGTATGTCTGTGTACCATGTGCATGCCTGTTGACTTTGGGGGTCAGAAGAGGATGTCAGAGCCCCTGGAACGGGAGTTACAGATGATTGCAATCTACCATTGTAGGTGCTGGAAATTGAACACAGACCCTCTAGAAAGAGCAGCAATGTTCTTAACTGGTGAGCCATCATTCCAGCCCTGAAAGCCTTAGAATTCTTGTTTGCATACTTGACAGCATTAAATTAATTGTCGTTTGCAAGCTTGTTTTAATTGTCTTTTTGTAAATCTGGGAATGATCTATATTGACTTTTTTTTTTTTTTGAGATAGGGTTTCTCTGTGTAGCCCTGGCTGTCCTGGAACTCACTCTGTAGACCAGGCTGGCTTCGAACTCAGAAATCCACCTGCCTCTGCCTCCCAAGTGCTGGGATTAAAGGCATGTGCTACCCGGCCTATATTGACTTTCTGATTAATGTGGATTTTACATGTTGGGGTAAATGAAGACTCTTATATCTAATATTATGAATTCCACCCCTCACCCCCCCCCCCCCCCCCCCAATATCCCAGTATCCTTGTTCTCTGGTTCCACTAATCTAGTGATCACTGACTGGGGAGAGGGACTAGAACAAGAGAAAGGGTAGATGGGCCCTATTCCCCACTGCTCCTTATTCTCATTTCTTCCCTTACCTCCTGTACCAGAAGGCCTTCTTCTCTCTGTTCTTGTGTGTTAGCAACCACCATATCTGTAGTTTGAATGCTTTTATTGTTCCTTTTGAGCTAGGGTCTCACTCTAGTCTGCCCTGGCCTTTAATTCACTATGTAGCACAGGCTGGCCTTGTATGTTGATCCTCCTGCCTCAGCCAGCCTAGTAGCTGGAATTGCAGATCTCTCTTACCAGGCCTGGCTATACATAGAATCTTATGTTTTCCTATCCTCAGCAGTTAGGAAAGCTGGTATTTGGGATAAACTACAAAGCAGATAGTGTTCTACATGGCACTTCATGTTAGAGAGAATTGATCAGGCCTAGGAAACCAGATAGAATCTAAGAGTACAGGTAGAGAATAGGTTTGCTGGTTCCTCTCTTCAAGAGGCCTGACAGCCACTGGAGGCTGCACCCTGCCCAGGTTCAACAGCCCAGGCATTTTGTTGTATGGAGGCTTTTGTCCTCAAATCTCATCACTGCTTGGACTGTCCACATATAATCTTTGCTTGCTATAACAGAATCTACTCTGACACTATATTAGAACGAAACACCCTTCCCAAAGGGCCTCTGTGAGGATTACAAGAAAGCTATTTTGGGTTTAGGATGTGGACAGATGTGCAGAACATTCATTAATATTGTGAAGTTCTCAGGCTGGGTTCCCTTGAGATGTCTCTCTCCCTGTGGGTGGTGTTGCACCTGTCTATACATTGTCACTTCAAGTCTGCCTTGCTGCTTCTTTTTTTCTGAGGTTCCTTCCTAGAAAACCAGGGAACCATGTATGTAAAATGAGGAAATAGATACCAAGGGGACTGTCAGAGATTTAGTATATAGAGTCTTGGCATCTGCTTTGCCTGCTTTTTGAAACACTTTGTGCCAACCTTTTTTTTTAACATAAGCTGACTAATGCATGGGATCCTCAGAATTTGGAAACATTTTATATTATTTTGGTTGTTTGAGACAGCTCTGACTATCCTGGAACTCATAGAGATCCTCCTGCCTCTGCCTCTGAAGTACTGGGATTAAAAGTGTGCCCTACCCATCAGATCCCATTACAGATGGTTGTGAGATGTGATTCCTAGGACTCTGGAAGAGCAGTCAGTGCTTGTCATCACTGAGCCATCTCTCCATCTTCTACATCAAAGGAAGTCAGGGCAGGAATGGACAGAGGCCCTAGAAGAGTGAGTGCTGCTTACTGGCTTGCTTCCCGTGGTTTGCCCAGCCTACTTTCTTATAGCACCCAAGGCCACCAGCCTATGAGTGCTACTGCCCACAGTGTGTCAGGACCTCTCCCACATTAGAAAATGCACCCCAGGCTTATCCACAGGCCAGTTTGTTGTTGGGGGCGTTTTCTCAGCTGAGGGTCCCTCTTCCAAAATGACTCTAGCTATGTCAAAACCAGACAGCATAGGAGATTTTTAATGACTGTTTCTGTCTCAATGGGTGTTAACAGATCTACTTAGGGTTATTTTCTTCATCTTGATTTAACTGTATATATCTCAAAATTCTTTATCAGATTGTTCAGTTTGGTAGATTATATTTAAAAAAAATATTTATTTACTGTATGTGTATGTCTGTGCCACATGTGTGCCTAGTGCTCATGGAGGCCAGAAGGGGGCACTGGACCCTCCTGTACTGGAATTAAAGGTGGCTGTGAGCAGCCATGTGGGTGCTGGAAATCCAACCTAGGTCCTGTGGAAGAGCAGCTGGTTTTCCCATCTACTGAACGGTCTCTCTAGCTCCTATTGGGAAATTTCTTGATTTATTAATGAAAGAGGGCCCAGTTCAATGTTGGTGATGCCGTCCTTGTGTGCTATAAGAAACCAGGTGGAGGGCTGGAGAGGTGGCTCAGTGGTTAAGAACACTGACCGCTCTTCCAGATGACCTAGGTTTAATTCCCAGCACCCACATGCCAGCTCACAATGGTCTGTAACTCCAAAGTCTGATACCCTCACACAAACATACATGCAGGCAAAACAACAATGCACATAAAATAAAAATTAAAAAAATAAACCAGTTTGAGCAAGTTAAAAAAAAAAAATTGTGCCCTACCATGCCCAGCTGAAAATATGTTTTTTGTTGTTGTTTTTTTGTTTTTGTTTTTGTTTTTGGTGTTTGTTTGTTTTGTTTTTCAAGACAGAGTTTCTCTATGTAACAGCCCTAGCTGTCCTGGAACTTAGTCTGTAGACCAGGCTAGACTTGAACTCAGAAACCTACCTGCCTCTGCCTCCTGAGTGCAGGGCTCACAGTGCTGGGATTAAAGGAATGCACCACTACTCCTGGTGAAAATACTTATTCTTAATCATTACTTGCAAATTAAGTTTTGGAGTTCAATCTGACTTGTATATAAAGTCTCTTTAGTTCTTGGTAACTGTACAGTTAGCCAGCTGTATCTGAAGACTTGGAAGGATGCTTACATCACCAGCACTAGTATTGTTGTTAGACCAGTGTTTGTCAGGTTCCTTATTCTGTGAGTTCTGTAGAGCACCGCAGTTATGTGTTTCCTTTGATAAAAGGAAAGTCTGCTCAATACATTGTCTGGGGCCAGACTGTCTGGTTCTACATTCTTACACTGACTATTACTACTGTGATATTGCTTGACTTTTCCTGGAGAGTCTGTTTTTATTTTCCACTGTTACATAGGGCTACAACAGGCCAAAGAGATAATTCCACCCAATTCTAGCTTGGTGAACCAGTGAGTTTAATTGAACCACTTACAGAGCATGAGTAAAGGGTTATTTTCAAGAGCATGAACAACTTATAGGCATCTACACCACCAAGGAAGAATATTTCTGTTTGCTTATTGGTTTGGATTGGTTTGGTGTGTGTGTGTGTGTGTGTGTGTGTGTGTGTGTGTTGGAGTTGTTAACTGCCTGTATATTATTGAGGAGCGATGAGCCCACAGCTTCCTGTCCCTTGTGAGCCTTACAAGCCTCATGCCACTTCCTAATGAGGGGATGCTGGTGGCCCAACCTTGTGAAGAACTCATGTGATAATCACAGCTACTTTGATATCAAGGTGATTAGAAGAAGAATCCTGCAGCATGTAGAAGGTGGGTTTTGCTTCTCTAGATCTGTTTCTTCATCCTTCCAAGATTTGACTCAAGGATGACTTGAGTTACTCACAGTATGCAGTGGATGTGTGGATGTTGAGTCAGGGTGAGAATGAAAATATCAGACACAGTTTTGAGACATTTTCCACATGTGCCTTACTTTTGTACTGTGGTTCCCAGTGGTTGATCATTTTTACTCAAGTCCAAAAGATAACACTGACTGAGGAGTTACACTCCCCCACACCCCTCTCCCCCCTCTTATTTGGCAGGAATGCAGTGCATCCTTTGTGCTTCCTTGTCTGTTGTTGCTGAGTCCTGAGATCTGCATTTGGTCAAGACTGCTCTAAAGGAAAGCAGGGTAGTTGATTTTGCCCTGAGCACTGGGAGAGCTTGTATATTGGAGGTCACACTGTGAGCCTAATTATGTGGCAGACACAAAATGACTTCAGGACTTGGTTCAGTCCAGCATGAAATTTGCCAAAGCAAATCTTACCCCTCCCCAATTAGACACATTGACTTTTTCTAAAAATGGGAATGATTGGAGTACATTGTGGACTTTAAAAAATCTCCCCTTCTCTCTCTGTCCTCTACTCGATCCTCAAAGGCAGGCAGTGCATTCCTCTCCTTGAATGGAGAAGGTGATTTTTATTACTGCTTACGTACATCTTCTCACATTTTTGAAACTAGGTGATGGGAAGATAGCCTGTGAAGGGTGTGCCTGTGAAGGGTGTGTAGATTTTAAGACAGGGTCTCTTGTAGCTCAGAGTGACCTTGAACTTGCTATGTAGCAGAGGATGACCTTAAACTATTGATCCTCTTGCCTCCACTCCCAGGTGCTGGAATTAGAGGTGTGCTTCACTGTGCTTTACTCATTCTTTTCAAGGCCAGAGAAAGGGTTTACTGACTGGGAATTCTTGGGATTCTGATTGAGAGGCTACATTCAAGGAAAACTGTTGGGTGACTTCTGTTAGTGACCTTGAATGTGTCTGGGAGGATCAGCTATAATTTTGTGTGTAGTAAGGGAATACATGATGTCAGCAGGGCTTACCTGACACCCTGAATCTGTCCACAAAGTCTGCTGGGTTAAGGGAAATTCACAGGGTTCATTCATACCCAGTATCACAGTTTGTTCCTATCTAGATGAGAAAAAAAAAACTGCCTCTAAACAAGCATGCAGCCCTACCTTACCTCACAGAATACAGTTCTGTAGCTTCTCATGTAGCTTCTGCCTGTCGAGCCCAGGCTGACCTGTTGAGAGTTATCAGCTTTGAAGTCCTGAGGTGCCATTTTAATACCTTCTTTACGGTGCAGGTTTTGAGAGCAATTTAACTAGATTCTGGAGGGAGCTTACTTTACAGCATTCTTAAGAGCTCCGACAATCTTGAAAGAGTTAAACTCTAATTAGCTCATTCCTAAGGTATTTAATGCCCTTATTAAAACTCAACTGCTTGTTCACTTTTTTCTTTAGTGAATCAGATTTCTTGAGGAGCTGAGCCCTTGCTCCTCAGATCACAGGCTCACATGTTGAAGCTGGCAGTGCTAGAGGCTAGTTCCTATCTGTGTGACAGCATTTTTAATTTAACAGGACTGCCTTTGATGTTCCTAAATATTTATAGGCAGCTTTAGATCATTTCAGTATGTGCTTTCTTTTTTTCTCTTCTTCTGTCTTGCTCTTTAAAAAAAAAAAAAAAAAAAAAAAACTGGAGCAAAAGTTATTCCTCATGCAACAGCTTTCATTTTATCCTGCTGGTTTATTTTTGCTTGCTTTGCAGCCTTGATGAAGACTCTGGCTGCCTTCACACATAGGAGGCCAACTCTTCTTGCTTCTTCAGTAAAAGCCATTCTTCTGTATCATATGGCCCACTTGAGATTGCTTGAGGCACTTCTGTTTTGTCCCTTGACTTTTTTCTGTTTGTCCCTTGACCTTCTAAATTCAGAATTTCTTTTGGGAATCTGTTTTCTGGTAACCTGGAAGCATTCAGACTGGTGTGACACCTTGTGCAGTTTTTGTGGAAGATGATCAGTGGCCATGTCTTGCTCTCTTCCTGCCTGCATTGTCTGAATCTCCAAAAGGTGTGACTTGTAATGGACCCTTGGAGATAATGCTCTCTTGATTGTAGGATTACTTCTTGTGGTTGTACTAGACATGTTGTCTAAAATACTAGGGAATCAAAGACTTAAGACTCAGGAATGGGATAAACAAGGATGTTGTGTAGAGACTTGTTAAGCCACTAGAAAAATAAAGAAACTTTGTACCAATGAAAACATGTGGCAGAGAGAGAGGACAGCAGCCTGTCAGTGTAGGCTCAGGTAAACATTCTGCTTGTGAAACAATCCAAGTTTTTGAACTCTTGGCTCTCTGTTACTTACCTGGCTGGGACAGGCAGAAACTGGGACACTTCATGACTTCCTTTAGCACTGCTGGCTCTGCCTGCTACTACATGGTAGCTTTATGGGTCTGAAGGTCAAGTAGGTGGTTGATGAAATAAATTTGAATGAATGGATGCTCTGTTAAGACACTGTCCCTGGGCTTTTACACTTTGTCCCCAGATCTTCAGGAGGATTCTGAATGATGAGGTTTACTCCCATGTTTTTGGATGAGAACACCAAAGGGCAGTGCGATTTAACATAGCTGAAACTGGAGCTGGAACTCAGGACTGTGTAGCCTTACTGCATGGTAGTTCTGGGTAGGTGTATACAGTGATGGTCTGCTACGCTCTTATGGGTAGGTATATACAGTGGTGGTCTGCTAGGCTTTTATGGATAGGTTGTATACAGTGGTGGTCTGCTAGGCTTTTATGGATAGGTTGTATACAGTGGTGGTCTGCTAGTATACAGTGGTGGTCTGCTAGGCTCTTACAGGTTTTAAAAGAGAGAGAAAAAAAAAAAAAAAAAAACCCTGAGTCTGAAATCTCCTGTGTGTTATGTTTTAATCAGAGCTGACAGGTTTTTGCCATATAAGAGCTACACTGGTGCCAGATAGGTGTTTGCTGGTTTTGCCAATGTCAGCAGTATGACCTTGGCCAGGTCTTCCAGCCTCTGTGAACTGTTTTTCTATCAGTGGCATGGGCCATTTAGCTTCTACCTCAAAAGAATTATAAAACTTAAATGAAATAATACATTGGTGACTTGGTGTTACCAAATTGTCATTGTTTAAAAGAGTTCATAGTCCTGTGGGAGGACAGGTAAATCAGTCATTAGAAGACACCATGGCAGCTAAAGCTGGGAAGTCTGTCATTTACAACAGGAACCCAGGGCAGAGGCACTGATAGAGAGAGTTTTATATCATCTTTAAGCAGATGCTTTTGAGGCCTCCTTGAAGCCAGATGATGCTAGGTGGGACCATCGTGTTGGTTGTGTGTCCCCCCAACCCCCCTGTCCATTTCCCTCTTAGGAGAATTTGAGCTGAAATGTTAATTGCTACCTAAAGAAAGATTTTCTGAAGTGAAATAAAACCCCAAGGTGCCAAATAGCACAGATATACTTTAGTTAATAGTTTATCTTGTATGGCCCTGTGTTATTCTTCAACTATTTAATCTTATCTAATTTCTCTTAAATTTTCTAGTCTCTTCTATATAAGAACCTTACAGTACTTGAGAATGTACTCGAAACTTGCCAAGGGAGCAGGTGGTGACAGTTTGGTTCCCCACAGTGCCCAGATGGTGTCCCTGCTTTCTCATAGTCTGGCTCCATGGGGATTTGTTGATAAGATTTTGCTTTGATTTGATTTTCCCGTCAGCACCATGTTCAGATTCGGTTACACCCTGTAGCTGTTTTCTTTTCAAGGCTCCGTGGTTTCAGTCATTGACAATGCTGACACACAGGCCTTGTGCTGTATCTCTGGCCTCTGCACACAGTGAGATGGCTGCAGGATAGATTGGACTAATTTCAGTGTACTTTTCATTTGTTCAGTTGATTGGGAACATATTTAACCTAGACCAGAAGACACATGAAAATCAGTTGCTATTATTTCTGTAAGCTCCCTAAAATAGACTTAAGGTCATTTTTATGTCTTTCCTGTACAGTTGGAAAGCTAGAAAACAATTTTGAAATAGTATTGTCTACTGTGCAAGTCTGTCAGAGTAGATAATGTGGCTATCACTAACTAGTAACATTTGAGTAAAAAATAGACCAAGAGGATCTACTTAGTACCACAGGGGCACATGTGTGGTGGTGATTGCATTTCTTTCTCTCTCTCTCTCTTTTTTTTTTTTTTTTGGTTTTTCGAGACAGGGTTTCTCTGTGTAGTCCTGGCTGTCCTGGAACTCACTCTGTAGACCAGGCTGGCCTTGAACTCAGAAATCCGTCTGCCTCTGCCTCCCAAGTGCTGGGATTACAGGCGTGCACCACCACTCCCGGCTGCATTTCTTTCTCTTGTAAAGATTTTTTTGTTTTGTTTTGTTTTTTTCTAAGACAGGGCTTCTCTATGTATCCCTGGCTGTCCTAGAGCTCACTCTGTAGACTAGGCTGGCCTCGAACGTAAAGATCTGCCTGCCTCTGCTTCCCAAGTTCTGGGATGAAAGATGTGTACCACCACATCTGGCTAAAGATTTATTATCTTAAATTATGTGAATATTTGTGTTTGTGGCCACTAGTGCATGTGACCATAGATAGAGTCAGATTCTCTTAGAGATGGAGTTAGAAGCATTTGTGAGCCACCTGATATTGGGTGCTGGGAATCAAAACTCAGGTCCTGGAAAAGCAGTATATGCTCATATACACACTGAGCCATATCTCCAACCTCTGAGGTTTGCATTTACAGTGATATGTACAGAGTATCAGTTTGCCCTATGTCATGCAGTACCTCTGTGCCTGTGTGCACCTACCCATTCCCCACAAAGTAGTAATAGAAACAAAATCCTTTCTGCATTACCCCTCTTCATGCTTAGCTGGATTGTTGGCTGTTCTATAAGTTGGGTGTAGTTTGTGTTTGCTGAAGAAAAGAGAGGGCTTGTATTCATAGTACAATGATCGTGCTTGCTTTCCACTTAGGTTTAAAACTTGGTGATTCATTTTGCCTTTGTGGGAGCAAAGATGAAGTTGGTGTTATAGTATACAGATCACTGATCCCCAGGCAAAGGCCTAGTATCTTAGTTGGTATTTTTAAATGAAAATGATTTTTTTTTTTTTAATTTTGAATTGTTTTCTAAAGCTCTGCTAAAGGCTTCTGTTCTCTTAACTCTTTGGGGAAATTTGCCAGTTGGGACCAGGCAGCAACTGGAGCCATTGGCTTTGAGGCTGGGACCCTTCCTAAGAGGTTCTGTGTATCAGTTCCACTCTGCATGCATTTTCCATTTAGATCCTTTAGACCAGGAGGATTTTTGTGAAAATCCTCAAACCAAACCAAAACTCACCCTAGCATGTATAGAGTAGTTTTTAAAATTGGATCTGTATGCTTGTATTCTTAGAGATGCAGTTCTCAGGGGAGAAGATGGCACCTTTACTGGAGCTATCCACTTTCCTCATTTCTGGAATCCTCCATTTGTTTAGATCTAAAAGACAGGAAAAAAGCAAAGTAACATTTCTTTCTTCTCTTTGTGGGTGAAAGCTATCTTGAGTCTTCAGTGTGGTCTGCCTTGTAGTGTATTATTTGGATACAAAGATAGGAAATTTGCAGCAGCCTGGGGTGTTTCAAGGTATGTCTGGCCTCACTGTTCTGAGCCTCAACCCTGATGACCTCTTTCTTAGAGAAGGTTCATGGGTGTAGAGCTTGTGGTTTTCTGAATAGTGCTCTTGGCATGGTTGGTCTCTTTTTTGGTTATCTTCTGGAGTAGGCTGATTGGTCATTGGAAAAGATATGAACTTTAGGTGGTTGCAGTGTTACTTACAGAGGTGTGAGTGCTACATGCCTAATTCAAGAGTGTGTCTAGAAACCAGAGAATGGTCCTGGGCTATGCTCCATTTAAGGAAGGCCTGTTCTTGTATTTGCTTCTGATACCCCACTTTCTTTGCTGAGATCCAAGCTGGGTTGGCTCTCAGTAGGGGCTTATTTTTGCTGTGTATATCAGAGTCATCTGGTGTGGATAAGCTCAGGGCAAAGCAGGAGAAAGGAAAGACCATGTGAGGCATGGCCAGAATCATGACACTGAAATGAAACCTAAGGGTGAACCAGCTCTTCTCTCCTGATCCTCTGTTCTGCCATCTGTAAACTGGCAGGCATGTGGCCTCAAGTCAGGGTCCTGCCAGGAGTAGGGGATCTATAGCTGGATTTCATCTAAGTGGGAGAGAGCACCTAACTAGTGAGGTAGGAGGACACATAGCTTAGAAGGTAGGGATGGCTATGAGTAAAACCAGGCAGAGGTGAACAGATGGCAGCCATGTTTAGTGCTAGAGTTTTGATGGCTTGACCTCCCTCCTGCCCCATGTTCTACAGCAGCAGTGTGCAGGGGCTGTTCTAGCAGTTGCTCCTATGAAGAAAATAATTTGGAATGTCAGGGAGTCACGTTCTTGTGACAGCTCTAAATTCACTTTATTAAAGATAAATAGGACAGCTTTGGCTTTTAGTGTTATTTGTAACAAACTGCTCTCTACTTGTATACTTAGCCATTCACATCACCTTGGGAGAAAATTGTTGTTATGTGGCATTTGACCTTGACTCAACTTATTTTCTGAGGTTTTGAAAATAGACCAGGAGAGTGTGGAGACTTCTGGAAAGCAGTTCATCAGGCGTCTTTAAGTTCTGCTTCTTGCCCTTGAGTTTGAGATGTCAATGGACAAACCTCGGTTTTAGCAGAGAGCTTGTGTAAGCATGTTCCATCCCCAGCCTTAGGATTAGGCAATAGAGTGATAGGCTGGTTTGGACATTTTTCTGGTTATTGATGGTGTATTGTGACTTCTCCAGACTGAATGAGGATTTCTTTCTTTCTTTCTTTCTTTCTTTCTTTCTTTCTTTCTTTCTTTCTTTTTTTTCTTTCTTTCTTTTTTTTTTTTTTAAATACAGCTAGTGAGTCAAATGAGCCACACTGGGATAAACTCTGTTTGTTTACAAATTATGTAAGAGAAGGGCCCGCCATTAAATTCTTCTGAGCCAGAATTTCTATCCCTCTTCAAAGTTGTAATCAAACTAAACAAACACTCTCCTGCAGGAGAAACAGGAGCAGATGCTCCTGGGAGGCCTTCAGCAACTGTGGAATGTTTAAAGTAGAAACACGTAACCAAGGTGGAGTTGTTCCAGAAACAGTGCTTGTTCTAGCCAGAACCAAAGCACGTGTCAGCTTTTTTTATTTAGGGCAAGAGGTGCAGAATGAACCAGGCCAGTGCAGGCAGAGTTTTCCTCAGAATGTTTAACTGGGTTTTCTTACCCTGCTTCTTATAGTGTCAACTCCACAGATCTTACTTTCCTTTTGCCTACTCCTTTTTTCCCCTTAAAAAACAAAACAAAACAACAACAAAAAAGCACTCCCCAAACCTTAATTATTATCTCTTGTTTTTTAGGTGTATTGGATTACAGTTGATCCTTATCTTTTAACTGAGCTAGATTAGAGCTGGGAGTCTAAAAGCTCCATTCTCACAGGGTCATTCAGGGAAGTCAGGTGGAAGCTTTCCTGGCCTTGCTAGTGTCTCAGTGAGCCTGCGAGACTTAGTTCTTTTGGGCATGGGCAAAGACTTCTAGGCTCAAGGACATAATTTTCTAGCACTCACTAACTTGGATCTTTACTGAGTGCCTTGATTTAAGATTAATTCATTTTTATTTGTGTATATGTGTCTGTATCTGCCACGTGGGTGCAGGTGCCCACAGGGCCAGAACAGGGTGTCAGATCCCCTCATGTAAGAGTTACAGGTAGTTTTGAGTCTCAAGACTTTGGTTCTAGGAACCAAACTTGGGTCCTCTGAAAGAGCAGTATGTGCTCTATGGAGCCATTCTCCTCCCATCCTGAAGTGGCTTGATTTAACTTGGCTTGGGAAATTATAAAATTTCAGGACACCAGTGTTTAAATAGATGTGTACTTTTTTTGTTTGTGTTTTTGAGAGGGGGACTCTATATAGTTTTGACTATCATGGAGTTTACTGAGCTTGAACTCAGAGATCTGCCCCTGCCTCCCTAGTGCTGGGATTAAAAGTGTATTCTACAACGCCCACTCTGTTTTGTTTTGTTTTTCGAGACTGGGTTTCTCTGTGCAGCCCTGGCTGTCCTGGAACTCACTCTGTAGACCAGGCTGGCCTCGAACTCAGAAATCCGCCTGCCTCTGCCTCCCAAGTGCTGGGATTAAAGGCGTGTACCACCACTGCCCGGCTATAGCGCCCACTCTTGATGTGTACTTTCTAAGCCATGTGTAGGTTTCTGTGAAGTGTGCCCAAGATGAGCTTTTCTCAAGGTATCTTCTAAAAGATACCAACACTGCAGAATGATCTAGGGTGAAAGGATTTTATGAACTCACTTTGAGAAATGATGTTTATTATAGTTCCTTAAAAGCCCTACTGGAGAAAAAAAATCTGTGTAATCTGGCATCACTCAAATATACTTGATCACAAAACTTTTTCTTAAGGGACCTAAAGGACTTGGGAAGATTCTGTACTATGTACCTAGTAATGTTAAGCTGGTTAAGGGTTTGTATCTGTTGGATTATGAGTAAAATAGGCCAAGAGCACATCTACTTCTACCTTAAAGGCCCTGGATATATAGTCACCACCAGCTAGACCAAGGGCACACCTTTTGGAGATGATGGGAGTGCTTTTTTATTTCAACTCAGCATTTCATGATCTTTGTGAGTGATGCTAATGCAAGGAATTAGAAGCCATGTCATACAAGACCATATGACATTACCCTAAAGTGATCCTAGCCCTGGACTCAGGAAACTTGTTCTGTGGCATTTTGAGGGATGGGGATAGCAAGAAGCAGAGGTGTCCTTTATTGTGACAATTTAGCAAACTGTTTTCAGGTTGTATGTGTGTGTGTGCATGTGTGAGATAACCTGTAAGGATCACTGGCTGATATTCAAGCTTCACTTTGTTGGGTTACCATCTTGAGGTTGGTTGGTATGGATGTGTTTCCCAAATTTACTTTCATGCTGTAAGTTTGGTGGTCTGTTTCTCAGGTCCAGCTACCTTGGAGGTGCTAGGCTGAGTTGAATGGATGCATTTTCCAGACTTGTCTACCTTAGTGCATGAAATTTGGAAAGAGTATATGGCACAAGCTTGGCTAGGTTAGATTTTCTTCTCTAAGGATCAAAGGGGATAAACTCTGAGGTGAGAAGTTTAAATTCTTCTCCAACTACGTGTCCTGTATTTAATAGAGTGTTGACTTAGTATGCCCCCCCCCCTTTTTTTTTTTTTGAGTCAGGGTTTCACTATAGCCTTTGCTAGCCTGGACTAGGCTGACATCACACTTACAGAGAGCTGCTTGTCCCTGCCTCCCAGGTGTTGCAAACATTAAAGGTGTGCACCATAATCATCTTATTCCTCCTCAGTCTCCTCCCCCCACTTCCCAGGGATAGCAGCAGCAGCTCTGTTTCTCTACAGGATGTCTATGTTCCCCTCACCATCTCTTATTTGCAGAGAGCTGATTGTTACAAAGCTTTCCCCTTATCTCTCCACCCCCAAGTAGAATTAAATGCTTCATTATCCCACAGCTACCTCCTAGTGTGTATTTTAGGGCAGGCATAGCAAGTAGTGCAGACTGGGTAGGTTGACAATCAGGCACATTTATTTTTTTACAGTTCTGGAGGCCAGAAGTCCAGGAATAAGGTGATGGTAGTGTTGGTTTCTTCTGGGCCCTCTCTCCATGGCTTAGAAGAAGAGCTGTATTATTACTAGTTATTCTTGTTTCACACCACTGACCAGAGTGATATGCTGGCTTTTCCTGCTCTTATCTTTTCTTATCTTTTCTTCAGTCTGGAATACCGAGTTCATGGATGGTGCCATCTGTGTCCAATGTGGACGTTCTCTCTTCCTTTAATCCTTTTTAGAAACACTAGCATGACACATCTATATATATGCCTTGTCAGTCTCCTAGGTACTTCTAAATTTAGTCAAGTTGATAATTAAAGTTAATCAGACAGGAGTCTCACTGTTTTCCCATGGTCTGTCCTCTAACTGTACAGATTTTCCTTCTATAAACATTGCAATCACTATGGCTAGAGAGATGGTTCAGTGGTTAAGAGCTCAGACTGTTCTTGCAGAGGACCTCAATTCCGAGTGACCATATCCGATGTAACTCTAGCTTGTGAGATGATCTGATGCTACTGTCTCTTTAAGACCCTATCCTCAAATAGTCATGTTCTCAGATGCTAGGAGACCTTCATATTAATTTTGTTTATTTGTTGTTTTTTGAGACAGTGTCCCTCTATGTAGCCCTGTCTGTCCTAGAACTCTGTATGTAGGTAGGACTAGCATCATATTCACAGAGATATGCCTGCTTCTGCCTCTCAGGAGGCAGTGCTGCTATCAAAGGCATTTACCATCATGTTTGGCTTCATACTAATTCTGAGATACAATTTAACCTCAGCAGTCACTAAGGCATAATGAGCCTTCAGGCTTTTGAAGGTTGTGAACCCTCTCTTTTCATCAATAAAACCAGTAGGATTGGTTTTTCATTGCTGAGTACCCCAAGTTCTTTCTGTTCTTCATAGGAGATGGTTTTGGGGTTCTTCATCTTGAAACTGGGACTTTGTTTAGTTGAGGAAGCACCGTGGACTGCTTGATATGGTCAATATAATAACCATTTTAATGTTCTACCCTACAGCAAGAAGACATTTAAGTGATATTTGGAGGAGGGGAGCTACAGTGTGTGTTGGGGGTGCAGAGTTTGAGTTGCAGCTGTCACCTTCACTTGCCTGAGTTTTTGTGACCACTAACAGATGACTTGCAACATGGGATGGTTGAAGTCATCCACCATAGCTTTTCCCAGCAGCCTTGAGCCTGGTGCTGACTGTTTCTAACCCAGGCATCTGTGCTTAGAGTAAAGCATCCAAAGCCACATTCGCTCACCACTCTTCGGCCTTCCTCATAGTCTTCAGCTTTAGGAAATCTTTGGGGATAGTTACTTCAAAAGAACAAATGAGTGTAGAGTTTTTTGTTTTGTTTTGTTTTAAAGTCTGATTGTGTCTGGAGAGCTTAGAAGTCAGTCAGTGAGCATAACTTTTTAGTTACATAGTTTTATGCCAACCTTTAGTATAATTAGATTCAATACTATAAGGTTTCCTCTTTATTTTGGGGAATAGTTTACTTTCATTACCCATCTTCTCTATTAGAAATTATTAAAAGGCTCTTCTTTTTTCTTTATACTTAAGAGTGAAGTTCAGAAAAAAGTTTGTTGAATGGCTAAATGAATCTTCTTAATTACCTTGTGTATATTTAAGTAGGGACATCCTTGTGTTTTAGAAGCCTAAATGAAACAGAAACAGCAACATAAGGTTTAGGAATTAGCTTGCTCCCCCCCCTCCCCCCCCCCCCCACACGCTGAGGATACAACCCAGAGCCAGGGTAAAGCTCAATGCATTACCACTGAGCTATACTTCCATTCCCTTGATGTTGAATTGTGTGGAACGTCCATTAAAAAACAAACAAACAAACAAACAAACAAACAAAACACTTGGTGCTCCACTGCTAACCCACGGTTTAGAAATCCTGATTGATAGTTTGAACAGTCTTTCTCCCCTTCTTGTAGTGTCATAAGATGGAGTGCAACACTCTTGGAGTAACAGTCTTTGAAGATGCTTTGACTGCACCGCCCAGGATTTCCAAATTCTAGCCCTTTGAACCCCAGAGCCCCATCCCCCCCTACTCCCAGCTGTTAGGCCCCCTCTTTTCTGGAGGCCTGACAGCATTAAAAGCACCAGCTATTTATAGCTTACTTTTCATTCTCAGTAAATTATAGGCTGCCTTTGCCAGTGGGATGGGGCTAACATTCATCTGCTGTCGCTGATTACCTAGTAGCATCAGCCAGGTGACAGGAGGTAGCCCCCACCTGACTGTTTCTGAGGTCTCACCTGGTACTTACTATACAGAATACTACGGCTTGGTGAAATGAAATGAAGTCTCTATTAGAGTCCATAGTCTTTGTGATAGAGTGGTGGCAATTAAAAAAAAAAAAAAAAAGAGGAGAGATAGCAAGATAAATGTACTCTTGAGAGAGGCCCAGGCTGGTTTCACTGCCAACTTCCAACTCACAGACTTAAGTTGTGGCTATATATGTAACTCAGTTGGTAGAGTGCGTTCCTAACATGTACAAAGGGCCAGACATGGTGGCAAATGACTAATCCTAAAACTCAGGAAATGGGAAGACAGGGATCAGAAGTTGAAGATGGGGCCAGAAAGTTGATAAAAAGATTGAGTTCATCCTTGTTACATAAAGAGTTTGAGACCAGCTTGGGCTTCATGAGACTTTGTCTCAGAAAAAAAGGTGGAGGATGACCTTAATTCATTAGTGAACTGGGGAGTGTCCTGTGCAGTGTTTCAGGGGAGGAGCCTCAAAATTCAGCAAGGTAACTGAAGACTGTTTTAAATGTGGGCCAAGTAATCTTTACAGTGATGGATATTAAGAGTATGGGAAGGCTCTGAGGAAGGCCCTCAGGCCTAGAGTCTTCTGTCAGCCAAATCCTGGCATACCTTACACTGGGAGGGGTGGCCCCTCCACCAGACACTATTTAGAAGGCTGTTGAAGCTGTATTGCCCAATGGTGCCATACCAGATCAGACGTCAGGGAGCAGGTTTTGTTCTGGTAGCTTTTGATCTCTGAAGTTCTTAGAATGGCTCAGGGTAGGCTCAGGCAGCAAAAGAGGTCTGTGTGTTTAGTTGGAGTTTCTTCTGAAATGCTAGCTGCTGTGTTTTTTGACCTTCTAGCCTAATAGGGTATTTATAACTAGCTGTTTGTATGCTTAGAGGAGCCTAGGCCCTGCCTTTCTGTAGTAGTTTAAGAACTGTGCCCTTGGTGTGGTCTGAAAGGGCAGGCCTGATGAGTGTGGGGACTCATGACCCGCTCCCCATGAACTTGTCCTCCTACCCTCCATCCTGCCAGGCCATCAGCCCTTTCAGGGTTAATTTCTCTGCTTTGGAAGCAGCTGGCCAGTTTACACTCCTCCCTGGGCTGTACAAAAATACTTCCTTTGAAGTGTTAGGAGATGCGGTGAAGGGTAAAACCTGGTGAAGAATAAAATCTGGAGTGGGGCTCAAATGCATTTCTCTCCCAGGGAGTTTGCTGAGGAACAGTTTGCTCAGCCTTCATCTGAATCTCTCAGGCAGAGTGTTTCTCCTCCTGTAGTTTACAGCTTTGAATTTTAGTTTCATGCTCCTACCCCCATGTGTTCTTTTTCCACGAAGAAGTATTTCTTACCAAGAGGGATAGTTAGAATGCAGCCACCAGCTTACTTGGTAGCTGGAATCCTTCTGAAGACCATCTCTCTGGGGACTGCTCCATCTCTCCCAGCAGGAGTGATTATACTTTGGAGTATGATGTGAAGTTCTAATGCAGCCAGCCCTGTTCTTGCTTCCTTCTAGGGAAGGAGAGCTGTCATGGATCTTATCTCTGTTTCAGGTGTAAGGCTAGTAATGTAAATTAGCATTGACCTCAGAGTCAGAAATTGTCACTTTTACCTTGAATTTCCCTTTGGTAAAATGGTGTCAGCTGCAACGGTGTTGCAAGGATCTGTGGGAATACTGAGGTAGGGTCCTTGAAAGTTTTCTCAGGGCATTTTTTCTAATGTAGGCCTGCTAAGGAGCAGAAATGGCATTTAGGATAAAGAGGCCAAAGAGAATGCCAGAGCAGAAATGACACAGAACAAGGCTTGAATGTCTTCTTAATCCCTGAGTATTTGCAGCCGAAGGGTTGGGCAAGAGCTGGAGGAAAGGCAGCTGTTATATTCTGAAGAAGAATGCCAACCTGCTGCTTTCCACAAAGTGGGACACATAGATTCCTTCTGAACCTGGTTTGCTGTCCTTTTGTCCCTTGAAGATGTCCTCATTGGATTTCTAACATTTTCTTACAAGGCTTCCTGTGTCTCTCAGACAAGGAATGAGGCCCACAGACTTAAAAATAATTCCATGTGTCTTGCATTTATTGCTGATTTTTGCCATGTATTGTATTAAACAGCAGCATGAATGACCTCATTTATTCCATCTCATAACAGCCCAGGGCTGCTAACTATTCTTGTTTAGTTTCTATTGTACAAGGGTTGGAAAAGAGACCCCCATCACACTGACTAGAACTTTACTTTTTTGTTTTGTTTGTTTGTTTGTTTTGAGACAGTCTCATTACTTAGCTGTGGCTGGTCTTAAATGCACCAGCCTTCTGAGTGCTAGGATTTCAAGAGTGTGCCACACTTTTAGCCTTTTATTTGTAATAAAATAGAAGCTGTAATAAGTGATGGAGGTGAAATTTCATTCTGTGCTCCAGACTTGTTCAGGAGTTGTTTTTAGGGGAAGAAGTGGAACATTGACCTCTGTTCATTCAGGTCATTTTGTCAGGTTCATCAGTTGGCTTATTGATCCATTTGTATTTGAATAAACACAAATGGGAACTAGTTTTCTATAGGAATGCCTTTTCTCTCCTTCTGACTCTAGTTGACTGTGACTTCCTGGTTGAAGGTCTGGGGTGTTGAGGGTAGACAGGTAGCCTGTGCCTTCGCTATAAGCCATGGCTTTTCCTTAGCCTAGAACCAGAGTTTGTATGTCTTTCAAGGGGGTTTAGAACCTTCCTTGACCCTTCTTCACTCCTGAGGGGTATAGAGCTGGGGGTAGGGGGCTGGGAAAGTTAGACGGATTTGCCTTTACTCACACATGGGGCCTGACCCTGGGCCAGACTGGCAGATTCTCAGTGTACTGGCCACATGCCTCCTTCCCACCTGAATTTCAAATAGGGGAAAAGATGAAAGGACTAGAAATGACAAGTCTGGAGCAGGAGGGCTCTCATTTGCAAACTGTTTCTTTTCATCTTCACCCCTTTGTTTCTTTAAGCACACACAAGGGACTCCCTCCCAAAACTGGTAGCCTAAGCACAGGACTTCTCTAGTTCCCAGAGGGGCAGCCACTTCTCCTTTAAGCAGGAAGACTTTCTACTCCAAGTGATCCCATTTTCCTTAGGGCCCTGGATCCCCTCTTCTGTCTGCTGTTCTGCTGCCAGATGTCACATTCTCTTTACAATGTTTCTGAGAGCCTTTTACTGAGTATAGGATGGGGTCTATACACTGCCTTACCTTCATATTCTAAATCTTTTGGCTGTTTGCTTTGTCAGTCATCTTTGCATGTGTTTAGTGTCCTGCAGACCTCTCACCCCAGTCAATGGTCTTTGACTACTTTCTGCCCTTCTTTCCAGGCTGTAGCTGCCACCTCCAGGAAGCTCATTGCAGCAGAGTTGTCTCTGCCATCTCTGAACTTGTAACAACCTTGCCTGGCTACTCATTTGACATTTAATAGTATATTATTTTGTGTTGTTTAATTTATAGGTATGGTATTTTAATCACCTTTAGCTGTTGTGAGGACATACTTTGTTTTCTTGACCCTTTCTTTTAGTTGTGTTATGTGCCCTGCCTTTCAGCCTATGTGTCTGAGATCTGGCCTTGAATATACCTAGTAGTGCTGTCTCATGTTCTTTTCCAGTCCTCTTCTTTGTCTGATGTGTATGTAGCATGTTCTGTTGCACCTGTGGGAAGAACTGCGCTTGCATTCCTTTTCTTTTAATACTTTTTTCTCTTTTATCCTCCTGTGTCAGGTGTTTATCCTAGGAAGTGCCAACATTAGTAGCTCTTGATTTAAAAATGTTGAAACAAGCTTAGAGAGGTTAGTATTCTTACTCAAGACCACACAGCTAATCATTGGAGCAAAGTTGACCTTATGGTACAGCCCAAGGATGTGCCATGCCCCATGCTGGTTCCCTATGTTGGTATTTGGAATGCATTGGCTTGTCAAGTACTGCAACTCTTAGGAAAGAAGTTATCCAAGTAAAGCGGCAATTTAGTGTTCCTCCAGGGGTCATTTCTAATCTGGTTCCCACAGAGTTGATTGTAGGACCTTCTCCTTCTTCCCGGACAGTTCTCTTCATGGATGGGCTCCCCAAAGGGAAGAGCTGTGAAGATGGGACAGTGATCCCCCTATGCTCTACAGGGACTGACTGCGCAGGAAAACTGGACTCAGTGGACTACATACTCTACTAACAGGACAGGGATACAGTAGGAATGTCATGAAATCTACCTCACCATCCTTCATCTAGTTTCAAAGTACTAAAAGATCTGTGAGGAAATTGGGTGTGGTGATTCATCCCTGTAATCTTAGTGCTGCTGGGAGGCCAAGGTAGGAGGCTTAAGGTAGGAAGTCTAATGTCAGCCTGTGCTTCATAGGGAGACTATGTCTTTTAAAAAGATTGCAAAGGGTAAAGCTAGAAGAGTTAGAGGTTATAGTCATTTTCAGGTTCTCATTTGTAGGACGTAGTTGCACGGATGTATACTCAAGAAAGCTGTAGGGCACTTAAGTGGACCTCCATGTAGGCTTCACTCAAACAGTTGTCAAACCTGGCTCAGCTTGTCTTATTCCTGTATTATTTTGAAGTAAAGTCAGCCATATATATATTTTTTTTTCATGTAATTGTTCCAGTAAAGAGAAAAGATATTTTGAAAAACAAAACTTCAAGGCTAGTCACATTAGAGGTCAATGTTAATTTAGTGATGTCTCTTTCCTAGAGCCATTTCTCTAACTTGCTCTCCCCCCCCGCCCCCCCCCCCCCCCCCCCCCCCCCCCCCCCCCCCGAGAAAATGTGTGCCCTTCAGTACTTAGCAGGGGGTGAGGGTGGGGAGGGCTGATGGCCATTGGCCAATTGGGACTCAACCTGCAAGGCTTGGCCCTGGCCCTTGTGATCAGGATCTGGGATCCTGCTTGGGCGCCGTGATGGTATCAGCTTTGCTGCAAGCGGGAACCACAAGATCAAAGGCTCCGAGCTCTGAGGTTCTTCAAAGCAGCCTGAGCAGCTCAGATTGATGTCGAGAATGAGAGCGCCCTGCTGATGTAATCATAGCCTGTGAGACAGGTTCTTCTTTTTTTTTTTTTTTTTTAATTTAAACAAAGACTCCCCTTGTTTATTTAGCAAGGTAAAGCGGGTGCTGTGCAGGGCACACGTGCACTGTGGGTATGTGGGTGTGGGGGGGATGGCGGGATGGGGGGTGGGGATGTCCATTCCAGCTTGGTTGGTTTGTAAAAGGGCTAGTCTGCAGGTGGGCTTGGAGATTTTCCATAAAAGACAACCTATTTGTGTTAGGATCAGTTAATTTCCTCCCACTTTTTTTTAGAACGTTAAGATTTATTCCTGGGTTATATTACTAAAATCTTGAAAGCACCATCCCACAAAGGAAGATGCAGGTTTCAGGCCACACTTGGTGAAGCAGGTAGGGAGGGAGACAAGTCAAAAAGGAGGCAGTCTGTGGAAGGAAGCTCATCTTTCCCTCCCCAGAGGTTGGTGGCCAGAAGCCTTAGCATGTGTGGATTAACCCTTCCACATACCCAAATAGTCTTCTAGTCTCTATAAAAACTGCTGACATTTGACATTGTCTGATCTTGTGGTGTTCTTAGCTTCCATCTGTCCCTCTGCTTTTAACAGATAGGTGCACAAATCTTTTAAACCCTGTAAACTACCTCTATGAATAAATATTCATATTTTGTTTTCTTGCCTTCTTACAGATGGCCACATAGACTAAGCAGCCTTCCAAATTGAGCCAGGTTGGCAGATACTGAGTTCTTTCCCAGGATACCTCATCACCCCCAATCAGAGTTTAAATTCAATGGAATTTCTGCCATTCTTTAGTATAAATTGAAATCATGGTGACTGAGGTCTATTTCTACCAACATGACTCTTACCCCTTCCCCCAAGTCAGGGTTTCTTTGTATAACTGTCTTGCCTGTCCTGGAATTTGTTCTATAGACTACAAATGGCCTTGAACTCACAGAGATCGTCCTGCCTCCTGAGTGCTGGGATTTAAGGTGTGTGTCACCACTGCTCGGCTTATATACAATTTTAATATTTACAATGTAAGTACTTGTATATCCAGCTCAGGTATGCTTACCTGTTCTAATTTCAGGGGGGGGGGTGTTGAGGGCCTCTTTTAAATTATGCTAATATCACTTTTATTTGTAGATTTTTCCTGCCCCCACAGGTTGGGAATAGATATGAAGATATTGTTTCTATAGTCAAACATTCAGGGGAGCCCAGGAGGTTAGTTACAAAGACCAAAGGCTTCCCTGGTAGCTGTGTTGACTGTGGAGGCCCAGTTATGCTTAGGTAACTTGCCTACCCAAGTGTCTGGAATAAAGTGTGCCTATGTGCATGCTGATATTTCATGACAACGTTTCTGTTATGTAGACTGAGGTAGGAGGATTATGCTTTTGAGGTCACCTTGGACCCTGTCTCAAAAACAAAAAGCAACCAAGAGGGAAAAAAACCCACAAAAACAAAAATGGAGCATTTGTCTTGGGGCACAGAGACACATCCTTGTAGTTGCAGCTGTTTGGGAGACTGAGTGGATGAGACAGGAATTACTGTAGTTCTCGGCACCACAGCAAGACATTGTCCTGAAAATGGTTTTTAAAAAACGGTCTTTCTGAGTTTGAGGCCAGCCAGCCTGGTCTACAGAGTGAGTTCCAGGATAGCTAGGGCTACACAGAGAAACCCTGTCTCAGAAAAACAAAAACAAAAAAACAGTCTTGGCAGTGTCTCATATGTAAAGTCATTTTTATTGTTTTTGAGAGAATGTCTCATGTAGTCATAGCTGGACTAGAATTCCCAGACACAGGCCTGCTTCTGCCTCTCCTATGTTGGGATTAATAAAAGCATATGCCAATATGCCAACAATCATTTGGAAAGTAATTTTTTTGTTGTTATTGTTTTTCAAGACAAGGTTTCTCTCTATAACAGCCCTGGCTGTCCTGGAATTCATTCTGTAGACCAGGCTGGCCTTGAACTCACAGAGATCTACCTGCCTTTGCCTCCTGAGTGTACCAAACCAGTCTTGGAAAGTAATTTTCAAAAAGTATTTTTGTTGTATTCACAAACACTATAATGCTAACTATAAGGGAAATCTCCCTAGTTCCTGATACCATGTGAAACCCATTTTTTTTTTTTGTTTTTTTGTTTTTTTGAGACAGGGTTTTTCTGTGTAGTCCTGGCTGTCCTGGAACTCACTTTGTAGACCAGGCTGGCCTCGAACTCAGAAATCCACCTGCCTCTGCCTCCCAAGTGCTGGGATTAAAGGCGTGCGCCACCACCGCCTGGCCTACATGTTAAACCCAATTAATGTCTTTTTTCCATCTCTTCTTTTTGGGGGGGGATGGGCTAGGAGTGAGACTGGGTTTTTTTATGTAGCCCTTGTCTGTCTTGGAACTTCTTAGGTAGACCAAGTTGGCCCCAAATGCCTCAGATTTGTCTACCTGTGCTTTAATTCCCAAGTTGGAATTAAAGGTGTGCTCCACCACGTCCAGCTTCCATCTCTTTATAAGTGCAGATTTTGACAAACTTTTTAAAAATTGTATTTCCATAACCACTCATGAGATAATTAGAGGCATTATGGGATGTAAAAAAAAAAAAAGTATACTGACAAACTGTTTTCTGTTTTATCCCCAAAGCAGAAATTATTGAAAGAATTGAGTTTTGTTAAGAACACCAAGAATCCAGTGGTCTTTGAGTAATACTTGAATGTAGAAGAAATTAACTTTTATGTTAGGCTCTTCAGAAGCCGGCTCTTGTGATGTTGTAGAAGTGCCAAGTTTCTGGGAGTCCCTCTTCCACACTGCCAGGTCTCCCTCTCAGTACTGTGAACTTTTAAGTGAATCCAATGTGAACATCTAGAAATTTCTAGATGTTGTGAGCCAAAGGATCAGAACTAGGTTAGCAGATGACAGCAGTATCCTTTTCATGATTTTTGTTCTTTAGGAACAGTCTGGTTGTCTGAGACTGTTAGGATCTCTAAGTGGTTGAGTATTATTTACAAAAGAGCAATTCAGTTGAAGCACAGAATGGCTTAAAATGATAGTTTAAAATTAAGAGTCTGGAGCCAGGCTTAGTGGTTCCCACCTGTAATTCCAGCATTTTGGAGACAAATGGATCAGGAATACAAGGCCAGTCTACATAGTGAGTTTGAGGCCAGCCTGGGCTATATGAGACCCTGTCTAGAAACAAGACAACAACAACAACAACAAACCCTAAGTTTAAGGGGCTGGTAGTATAACTTAGCAATAAAGCTGATTTCAGTGTGCTTATGGCCCTCAGTTCAATTCCCAGCGCCAAAAAAGAAAACTAAAGCTTGAATGAATGCCACCAATTTGTGTCTTTTAGAACTTTGTATTAGCCTTAACCCTGATATCATTAAATATACATTTCATCATCATTAAAGTATACATTTCCTTTTTTTTTTCTTTAAATAGCAGATCATAAACTTAAAGACAGTTATAAAGTTACCAGGAACCTTCTTGAATTTGACCAGTTTTCACTTTTGAATCTTCAGAAGTTTCAGTTTGTTTAGCAATTAAAAGAAAAAATGGAGGGATGGAGAGATGGCTCAGTGGTTATAAGCACTGGCTGCTCTTTCAGAGGACCTGGATTCAATTCTCAGCATCAGCATGGCAGCTCACAACTGCTTGAAACTCCAGTTCCAGGGGACCTGATACCCTCACACAGACTTATGTACAGGCAAACAAATGCATGGAAAATAAAACCAAATAAATCCTTTTAAAAAAATGTCATTACTTAATCTTTCCAAAGTGTCTGATTTAGATTTCATAAAACAAAACTGAAGGTTTTGCTTTGTAGTTTTTAATTTAGGTGTCTAATTATAGAAAGTGAGTTTTTAAAGCAAATATAGAAACAGCTCAGCTAGCAGGAGCAGTGGAGCAACTAGAGTGTAGTTTCCTTTTTGACAAGTGTGGAGGAGTTGGAAGTCACCAAGCAGTTGATTGTTGACTTGTTAGTGTATGCATTGGCCCTTGGAGGAAAGTCAGAGAGTTCTTTCTAAGAGTGTGTGTGCCTCCTTTGAAATCAGAAGGTTGATGTCAAACTCTGTTTTTTCATGCTTTCTACATGAGTTGGGGGCAAGCTCCTTGGTGGTTGCTTCTTTTGAGTTGTTGTCTGTCAATGGGAGTAATACTTAAGTAAAATGCTGGCTTTTGCTTTTGAGCAGATTGTTTTGTAAGCCTCATAACAGGGAATGTAATCCCAACTGTTGTATCGAACATCATTGTGCTGGCTGGTTTTGTGTGTCAATTTGATATAAGCTGGAGTTATCACAGAGAAAAGAGCCTCCCTTGAGCAAATGCTTCTATGAGATCCAGCTGTAAGGCATTTTCTCAATTAGTGATCAAGGTGGGGAGGGCCCAGCCCATTGTGGGTGGTGCCATAGTAAGCAGCATTCTTCCTTGGCCTCTGCATTAGCTCCTGCCTCCAAGTTCCTGTCCTGTGTGAGTTTCTGTCCTGACTTCCTTTGGTGATGACCAGCAATGTGGAAGTGTAAGCTAAATAAATCCTTTCCTCCCCAACTTCCTTCTTGGTCATGATGTTTTGTGCAGTAATAGAAACCCTGACTATGACAATCACTTTGTTATTAATGGGCCCGCTATTGCTTAACCCAAGAAAACAGATGTGTTCTTCTGAGAATGTGTTGGTTGTCTCTTACTCTACAACTCAGAGTACATGAGAACTTGAGGCACCAGTAGAAACTGAGGAAGCTTTGCCCAGTGCACATTCATGACTGCTGTTGAGGAGTCACAGAACTAGGGCTTGGTTTAAGTAGTGTGTCAATGGAACTTACTGGTTTCCCAGTGCTGAGCCCTGAGAGCAGGTAAGGATGAGGGAGCAAGAGATGAATGAAGGTAGTGGGATTTGGCTGGAGTATTAGACAGCCAGAATTCTTACCACAGTTTCTTTTTCCATATTTGATGTGCACACTAAGTAAGTGGTATTGTGAAGATTAGTCATCCTAGAGAAAAAGAAGTAATCACTTCAGTGAGCCATTTTAATTTTCTAGAAAGAAACATTTATTTTGCTAAGATTCTGTTGTCCTTTTCCCACTGATTTCTCTAGCAAGTTAACCAAAGTCAGAGCCAAGAGATTACACAATAAACAGATAAAGTTTTCACATCTGTTTATACCTTGAAGGACCTTTTGTTATGATTTGTGATTTGAGATTCAGAGCTTACTTTCAGTAGAACAAATCTTATTTACTCTTTGTAACTTTTTCTCTTGGCTCTCCAGAAGAGCTAGAATCTCTCAGTTTGGGTCCAATGGGTGAATGTATTGTGAGTTCTTGAGTAACCCAATGGAGGCTTACATAGAAGTTAGCTAGGTGGTGGTGGGGGTCCTGGGTTTAGTGGCCCAAACCTGTCATAGGTATAGCACAAAGTCTGCTGTTAAACTAGCATGGTGTTTTGATGTTGGAAATGAGAATCCAAAGAGGGTATTACCCTCTTAGGGAATACTATGTACCTACCCAATAATCTATCCATCCATCACTCAGTAATACTTGGAATTCTTCGATGGGAAAGAATATTGTACTGAGGAAACTTGGGTCTTGGGACATTACCATTCTGGAATCAGAGATTGCTATCTAGTGCTACATGGCTGGACAGGTAAAACCTTGTGATTCGGGAATAATTAAGTTTTGGTTAAGTGGCAAAATACAGGTGAGGGGTGGTTAGAGAAGGCAAAAGGGTAAATGGAACATGCTGAGCTCAGTGTTACACACTGTATATAGCTGATAGGACTGCAGTAAGGACAGTGTAGATCACTGGCCAGCTAGGCATGTGGGAAGATACAGGTGTGGTTTGTGGCATCTCTAGCTAAAGCTTAGAGGACATTGTCATTTAAGTAGAAACCATCCAGCCATTCACAGAATCATCAGTGAATGTTTGTTAGTAGCTGAGGATGAAAGCATAGAATCAGGGAGGCTTTATGGCTCTGGACTATGGAAGAGGTTATACTTAGTGAGAGGTAGCCTGTTATTGGCATTGTCTTCCTCCCTCACATGTAAACAGCGACATCAATAGTTTAAAAAGGTCTTTCAAAATTCAATTTTTCAAAAACAATAATAAAGCTGGACATGTAACTTGTTACCTCTTGCCTTTGATTAGTGATCCACATGAATGGAAGGACCTGATACTTTGTTTCCTACAACTTTTGGAGTGAGTGTATAGTGTCCATTTTTACTGATGACTGAATCCCTCCCTGTTGGCAAGTACAGAACTTCAAAGTGTTCTAGTACACCTAGTGATAACGCTAGGCCGTTTTATGAATAGTGTGGTAATCTGCCACCAGACCATTACTCTCATTTTGGTTGGTTGGTAGGTTGGTTTGGATTGGGGTCTCATTTAGTTCATGGCTAGCCTTATACTTGACTATGTACCTGAGATTGGCTGTGGATTCCACATCTTCCTGCCTTTACCTTCCTAATGCTGGGGTTATACATATGTGTTACTGTTTTGGTTACTTGGTGATGGTAGAATGTTATTTCACTTTACAGGTTATATTTCTTTGAGGAAAGTCAGGGCAGGAAATCAGAGCAGGATACTGAAGGCAGGAACTGAATCAGATACAATGGAGTGTTGCTTACTGCCTTGCTTTTCATAGATTACTCAGTTTGCTCTCTTATATACCCTCGGACCACTTGCCTAGAGGTGGCAATGCCTAAGTGGGCTGGATCCTCTCCCACATCAATTATTAATTAAGAAAACGTCCCACAGCCTGGAAAATGTCCCTTCAGTTCTGGGGTCTCTACTGAAACTGAGATTGTACTTTTACTAACAGCTCCTCTGGCCTTTCACAGTGGACGATAATCTCAGCTTCTCTTTCCCTTTAATCCCATACACATTAATCTAGCAGTAGGGAGGCAGAGGCAGGTGGATCCCGAGTTTGAGGCCAGCCTGCTGGTCTACATAGTTCCAGTACAGCCAGGGCTACATAACAGAGACTCTGTCTTAAAAAACAAAACCACAACAAAAGGGAGGGAGGGGAGAAAGAAAATGTCCCAAGTCCACAGACCATTGTGATGGAGGCAGTTCCTCAATTAAAGTTACCTTTTTCTCAGGTAACTTTGGTTTGTGTCAAGTTGACAGAATTAATCCGAACAATTGAACCTGTATCAATGTGATACACAAACACATCACTATTAAACCAAAACTTACTTTGCTTATCTTAAAGATCTTATGTTCATCATAATCATAATATAAAACACAATAAATTTCTAAAAGTCCTGGTCTTTAAAAAATTCAAACACTTTTAAAAGTTCAGTCTCCTTGAAATAGCCAAAATCTCTTAACTGAGTTTCTGTATAATGGAGGGAAAACTAAACAACTTAAATACTTTCTACTCTAAAAGGGAAGAACCAGGTCATAGAAACAACCATACTTAACCAAAACCAAAGTCCAGTAGTATAGTTCCAAATCTTGCAGTTCAGTGCCTTGTATCTGGGACTAAACACAGTCTTTGGGGCTCCAAAGGGCTTGGGCACATCATGTGCCTTCAGCAGCACACAGCTTGTCTTAGAGGTTCAGGCCAGCTCCACTCCTGTTGTCTTTGGTCATTCCACAGTCCTGACAGCTCTAATATGCTGGGTCTCCACTGCAGTTGAGGCTCCACCTTAGCCAAAGGCCTCTCTCCTGGCCTCTGCCAGTTCCAAGCCTCAACTTCTTTCTATGATTCTTTCAGTTCTGGGGTCTCTCCTGCAACTTAAGCTGCACCTTTACCAATAACCCCTCTGACTTTTCATGATGGATGCTAAGTCTCAGCTGCTCCCCGTGACCCCTTTAGGTCTTCAAATTCAGTACCAAGTGGGAGACTTTTATACACTCCTATATCCTGCTACTGGCTTTAAATGCAGCTGTGGCCTTCCCTGGACCACAGCTTCTGTGTGCTGACCCTGAGGAAATACCTCCCAGAAGATTTTACCTCAGTGATGCTGGTCCCTTAATTACAGCTGATACTTCAGTCCCAGCTCACGAGCAGCTCTAGTGAGACATGGGTTTTACTTCCTTAGATTCTTTTTTTTTTTCCCCCTCTCAAATGGTTTGTTTGTTTGTTTGTTTGTTTATTATTTTTCTCCATTTTTTTACTTCCTTAAATTCTTAGTCCCAAATATCATACAAATATCCCAACAGTTTTTGCTTCCCTCTGAAACTTCATATGCTAGACTTCCATCTTCTGTTTTTTTCTCAGTATTATCTTTCAGATTCTCACAACAGCTCATTAAGCTCAGAGCACTGGATGCTGACTGTTCCCCCCAACCCCCAACAGTCCAAAAGGTATAAAAACCATATGGTTACAGTGACATATCACTTTCTAGTACCAATTTCTGCTCTAGTTTTCTTTCTGTTTTGACAATAAAACACTGACCAAGAGCAACTTGGAGGATGTAGGATAAAGGTTATTCAGCTTACAGGTTAGAGTCTGTCATTGAGGAAAGCCAGGTCGAGAGTGGACTAAAGCAGAAACTATGGTGGAATGCTCCTTATTGGCTCACTTCCACGGCTTATTCATTTTGCTTTCTTAATACAACTCAGCATTACCTGCCCAGAGGTGGCACCACCCACAGTGGTCTGAGACTCCCCCATATCAATCATGAATCAAGAAAATGTCCCACAGACATGCCCATAGGCCAGTTTGGTGGAGGTAAATCCTTAATTGAGGTTCACTCTTCTCAGGACTATAGTTTGTCAAGTTGACAAAACTAACCTACATAGTCCCCATGCTCAGTTCTATTCATCTTAACCCAGAGAAATTTCTCCTCTGCTCTGCTGAGAGGCAGAATTGACAGAAGTGCTTCTGTAATTGGAACCCTGGGGGACAGGCAGGGCTGACCTGGTCCTTCACATACTAGTTAATGGCTGGCCTACGGAGAATAGCTTCACTAGATATTTGCTTATCAGGAGTTTCTGTAGCCTTCCTCAGCCTTCCTGAAAAAATGCCCTTTTCTTCTCTCTGCTCACATCCTCTTTCTTCTACTCTTCATTTATTGTGATAGAATGGAGCAAAACAGCTGATTATATGAAAACAAGGGTTGCTAGAGAGCATTAGAATGAAGTTTTGGAGGGCATGTCTATGTAGTGCCCAAATCTACCGGAGTACACTATCTGACATTCTAGAATGCACACTTCCATCTGGTAACAAAGCTGTATTTTAATAATAGTTTGTGGCATACTCAATTATATTGAAACTTTACCATAATCTTCTTTCTTTTCCTTAATTTCTCTAGGCATTATTGGAATTTTGAAAAGCTAGGAGTTATATAAAAATTGTTTAAATACAAATCAATTGAAGTTTGAGTTTTGGGTGTAATTTAGATTGTTTCTAAAGCACACCCTGAACCTGAATGAAGTCACAGCCTGGTGAGCCAACAACAGTTAGCTAGTGCCCAATGTAACTACTATTAAGGAGTTAACATTACCTCTGCCGTGTTTAAACATTAACCCAAGGGTTTCCCCTGTCATGTCTGTTATTAACAATGACTTGGACCGTTTTCTAGCAGTCAGCTTTGTTCTTCCCTTGAAGAGGTGCTAGGACAGGATGAGGCTAGACATTAGGCCACAACAAAGGGAAGTTCTTGATTATGTCCAAAGGAGCATTGGCTTTGTGGTTGCATAGTTTGCTCTGTTAACATTTTGAACCTCCCTCCCGTCAAAGACCTTTCTGCCCCCTATTTACATGGATCTGGGGTAGAAAGAGGAAGTGCTTATTATCCTGAAACAGAGAACAGGACTTCTTTTTCTGTTTGGGACGATAACTTGAATTGATTGATAGACTCAATGACAATGATACTGGAGTGCAATTCTAGTTCAGCAAATCACTTAGACAGTCAAATGCTTTCTGCTTAAGGAATTGGGGTATTGACGCTGCCTAGGGCATGCATATTTTGGAGGGTAGGGAAAGGATTTACTGCTTTACTGCACATGTGGTCATTTGGTTAGTAGCAAAAGACTGAATGACCTAGAAGTTTTTTTTTTTTTTTTTAAAGAGGGCACTGGAAACATCCTTTTTTTTTTTTTTTTTTTTTTTTTTTTTAAAAGGCACATGCTAGGCAAGGGATGTACCACTGAGCTGTATTCCCAGCCCTGCCCAAGAAGAACAGAGGTGATGTTTAGACTACAAATGGGAAGCTCTTGGAGGCTCTGAATAGCGCCTCTGCATTGCTACCTAGCTGCTTTGGAGCCGTGGTAGCAATAGCTTGTCAGCCTAATAGGCCCCACAAAACTTGAGCCTGTTTCTATACAGAGTGCCTTGGAGTGGCCATTTCTCTTTGCCTCTTATTTACTCTCAAAAACCCCTTGGAAAAAGAGCTGATGAGGTGTATTGAGATTTGGCATAAAAAGCCATTCATGGGTAGTTTTAATTCAGCCCTGAACTCTTGTTCTTATTTTTTTATTTTTTTAAAATTGCTTTAGAGAATTATTCTTATAATTCCAGAAGGCATGCTTATTAAAATCTAAATAGTTAAAAATAGATAGAAGCCCTTCTATCCAACTTTTCTTACAGTAGATATACACTAAAGTGGGTATTTGGTTTTGCATTTCAATGCATTTAGCTACATTCTTATGGCTTTTCATGAACAGGATTGTCCTGTGTACTAGTTACAAGACATGGTGGTCTGGGACCTTCTTGGATATGAGTGCTTTAAAATACACTATAACAACACCTTATGTTGGCTTATGATTCAGACTATGAGACAGGACATACTTCTAAGCACTTGTGAGAGAATGGCATTAACATGTTTTTTGAGACAAAATTTTACTGACTGTTGTGGCTGCCATCTCATAGATCTACTTGCCTCTGCCTCCTGAGTGCTGGGATTAAGGGTGTGCTACCATGCACAGCTTAAGCAGCATTTGCTTTAAACACCCAGTTTCTTTTCTAGAAGCTTCAGATAATGTCCCACTTTCTGGACATGGATTTCATGATCTTGATTTTTGTCCTGTAGTTTTTTTAATAGTCTTTTCTGGTATAGAATTTCTGTATTGCTCAATTCCCTCAAACCTGTCTGTGTGTGGAGGTACCACTGTGCATACTCTTATCAGGTGGTTCAGTTCCTTCCAGCTCTGTAGGGTCGTAAAGCTCTCTGCACAGGTTTGTAGTCCAGCTCATCATCAGTGTTACGTTCTCATTTCTCATTCTTACCTGAACTATACTGACTGACCTTTTCTCCCTGGGACCACAGCTGCATTCTATCTTTGTACATCTGGGAACTAGGCTATCTGCTGTTGAGTGTTATGTGGATGAAGTACTCAAATTGCTACCACCAACACAGATCTGACTAGCTACATGAGGTCAGCTTACCACCTCCTTTCGTGTCCTTCAAGATTTGTTAGTTTTTGTTTTTATTTGTTTGTTTATTTTTTGTTGCTGTTTGTTTTTTGAGATTCTTTCTCTGTGTAGTCTTGGCTGTCCTAGAACTTGCTCTGAAGACCAGCTGGCCTCAAACTCAGAGATCCACCTTCCTCTCCCTCCCAAGCACTGGTATTGAAGGTATGTGCCACCACAGCCTGGCTTGGTTTGTTGGGTTTAAATTTCTCAAAGGATCATAAAATGATATTCCACAGTTAGTCTGCAACTCCACCAGCAATGAGGAACTCTCAGCATTTGCACAGAGGCTCCTCACACAACTGCCAAGTAACCCAAGGGAAGAGAGGGAAGTGGCTGGTTTTGCTTAAAGAGCTCTGCCTATATTTGTTGTCCTTCACCATTAATGAAGAACTTGAGCTGGAGCCCCACCAGCCGTCTTTTCTGGTGCCATCTTCAGTGGAAGGGGGAGCTCCAAGTAAGTACTATTTGGATACACAGCTGATGTAATTTAAGAAGCTAGTCATTGTTCTCTTGGGTAGAGATTTCATATCAGTCCCTCCCTCCCTCCCTCCCTCCCTCCCTCCTTCCCTCCCTCCCAGGTATCTTCCCTTTCATTCACCTTGAAGTATTTCTTAGTCTCTGTTCATTGGTACTTCGAGACTCATGAGAAGGTCTTTTCGTAGGTCTTGATTTCAGACTTTGATTGAAAGTCTGTATACTTCAGTAGTATTCTTACTCTGTGGCTGAAAGGCCTGATCCATTCAGTCACCACCCAGACCAGACCTACCCCCATTAGTCTTTCTGGCTTGGGTGATCTCATCCATGGTGGTTGTGACCACCAAACCCACCCAACATGATACCCTACTATAGTTTCTTACCATTTCAACTTGCCCACTCTTGTTTAGGAGTGCATCAACAGCCCTCTATGGTAGAACACCTAAGTCCCCCTGTACCTGAACTCTGGCCCCTTTTCCTTGGGCTCAGAAAAGTACCTAGAATATTGTCACAAGAGGATTATTCTGACTGGTTCACACATTCTTCTTTCCCAACCCAGCCAGTCTTTGCTCTAGCCAGTCATAGGTGGGAATAAATTGATTGGTTATAAGGTAGACATTTCTAGAAGTTGCATTCCTTTTTTTCTTTTCGATAACAGGTGCAAATTTCATTAATGGACAAAAGCATCCTCTTGGTACTTGGAAAAGTATAGAACCTTCTCTCAAAATTGAGCCAAGGGGGGGAAAAAAACCAACAACCATGGCATTTCTACTCTAGGCAGTAGTCTGAGGATAATTCTTGAGGGCTGTAAATACTCCAGCTACAGAACAGGATTGAAGGAGGCCACAGGAGGTCATCTCCAAAGCAGGGCCCACTGCCTGTCATGGCACTTTGTTCATCCCAGCTGTACCACCTACAAGTTTAGGAGTCTCCAGGTTTTAAACTGTTACATCTCAGCTAGTGCTGCTAATTTAAAACTGAGACTAGAGGCCATTCATTTGGAGATGAAGATCAAAATCTGCCAATGGACTTCTCTTTTGCATAACTAATTTTTTTCAAAAAAAAGAAAAATACCCAAATGTCAAACTTTCTTTAGCTATGTCTCTGTAGGCATTCCAGAGGTTCCCACTAAGCTGGCCTGAGGTTAGGAGGTAGACAGAGCTGGTAGGTCATTGTGAGCTTGAGAATTGCTGTGCCTGAGTCCCGTGGTATATACCATGTTTGGGCATGTGGTGACTCTTAAATGCTATTCATCCATCAGCACACTGACCCCTTTTTCGAGCTTCATTGTTCTATTGTTTTGACTGTGAAAGTGGCACTTGTTACAAAACCAGTTTCTGAGATCTAGGACACCATTCTCTAGCTTTCATGTACATCAGGATCATCTGGCCCCACCTCTTGGGAGGCTGATTCAGTAGTTCTGGGGTGGGGCCTTAGAATCTGCATTTCTAACAAGTTTCCAGCTGCTGCTGCTGCTGACATGGCATTCATTCTCCCTGTGAAACCTGAGTTGCAGAAGGTACAAGGAAATGAACATTATTTTTAATGTTAATATTCAGAGGAAGCAATTGTTAACATCTTAAGGTATACATTCCAATATAGACATACTTTATAAAGCAGTGGTCTGTGCTGCACACAGTATCACTTTTTTTAATCCAACAACTATTTTATTTTGGGGTAGTTTATAGGAAACTTGTGAGACCAAACAGCTAACCTATGCCCTATTTCTGTTTTTAGTACATAGATCCATCTTATTTGGGGATATACTTTTGTTTCATTTTGTTTTGTTTCTGTTTTTTTTTTTTTTTTTTTTTTTTGAAACAGGGTCTCTATGTAACCTTTCCTGTCCTGGAACTCTATAGACCAGGTTGGCCATGAACTCACAGAGATCCGCCTACCACTCACTGCCTCCTGAGTGCTGGGATTAAAGGTGTGTGAATCCAGCTCAGGTCCAGTTCCTATTATTAGTTTCAACCTGTACAGTAGCAACTGTTACAGAGCCTTTACATTAGTACTATAAAGAATCTAAAGACAAATGTACTTTTTTTAACTCTAATTTTTTTCTGTATCGGCACCTCTGGATTTGCTTCACTGTTTTTTAAAGGGCAGTGCACATCGTTTTGTTTGTTTGTTTTGTTTTTGTTTTTTACCTTTTTAAATTTTAATACATTTTATCTATGTTCAGATTGTAAATCTAGCAGATGAAAGGTAAGGACAGTCAAACGTCCCTTTTAGCTTATATTGATTGAAGACTAGAGATTATTTCCTGGCCTCTGTGGGGGTTCTTAGCCTGTTCTAGAAACTGCCAAGCATTTAACATATTATCTCAATCATTTATCAAAACAATCTTAAGAAATTGGTATCATTATTTTCCTGTGAGGGTTTGGGGGGGATTAAGGGAGTAAAATCCTCTGCCGGCTTTTTAGCTGAAGCCATAGTTCTGTGGCACTTGGGTGCTCTGATCAGAATCCAATAAGGCTTAGTGTGTACATTGCTTGTGCGCTCAACTTCAGGGCCAGACCTTTTGCTGTGATAGGAAGGGGAAGAGTATCCTTGAACTCCCGTTTACTTCAGTCGTGAAGGACATAGAAAAATAATAATGTACCTAAGTACTTTATGGAGCTGGATATAGAGCTGAGTTATAGAGCCTTGACCAGCCATGGGCTCATTCTCAGTACTCAGGGTGGAGAAAGCACTATGTGAAAGGTCGTGCGTGAGTTGTAAGACCTTGCAAAGAGGATTTTTTATGCCTTCAAAAGTCCTTTGAAGAATTAAGGTATACCACATGTGCAGCTTCGATGGTGCAGATGAGGTCCACATGCTCACAGTGATTATAGAAAAACCCATGGTGGGCTGGAGAGATGGCTCAGTGGTTAAGAGCACTGGCTGCTCTTTCAAAGGTCCTGAGTTCAATTCCCAGCAACCACATGGTGGCTCACAACCATAAGTATACTCATACAAAAAATAAATAAATTAAAAAAAAAACCATGGTAAGTTGGGAGTATCATAAGCTGAAATTACATAGGACACACATAGACCATTCCTACTTAGCAACACAGCACACAGTAGGGTCTCTGCTGTTTCTTAGCCTCTTTGGAGAGTATTGTACTGAATTATCAGTAGCTTAGGGGAAAAAAATCTAGATTCAAAATTTGAGGATTTGTACCGAATATATGACTTTCATGCTGTTGTAAAGTCAGCACTCAGCCATTAGACTTGGAAATGAGACCCATGTTGAAATTCTCTGTGTTAATGTGTGCTTGTTCATGTGTATCTGGGTGCATGTGGAGATAACCTGAGATATCATTCATCCCTGTGTAGAAGCTGCTGTTGGACAGGTTAATGAATGATACCAACTGTGTTTGTCAGACACATTCCTGAAGTGTTTTAAACCAATGTTGAAGGTGCTTTTTTAGAATCTTGTATTGGTGACAAGGTATTGATACTTGTGACTCAACATCCTCTGGGGCTGCTGCCTACCCTCCCTCTTCCCCCTCCCTTTCCTGCTTATTCCTCAGCTGTCTTTGATGTTGGAATTCTGTATAGACCTGACTAGCCTTGAACTCACCTGCCTCTCCTCCTAGATTCTGAAAGACTTATACAACCACACTGGGCTGGCTTTTCTTTTTCTTTTATATAGAGTCTCTGGTTGGTCTGGAACTTCCCAGGTGGGTTAGGCTGGCTAGCAGAGAGCCCCTATGATCCAACTATTTCTGCCTCCCCAGGGCTGAAATTAAAAGTGTGTGCCATCACTTGGGGCTTTTAAAACTATTTCCATTCTTTGAGAATTTCATACCATGATCTTTAAAAAGTTTTGTAATGAGTATTTTAAAAGGTATATCCTGTGAGTATTATGGGTTGGATGTGTGTAGCCCATGCCAGCCTCAAACTCTCTGATCCTCCTGCCTCTGCCTTTCTAGTGCTGGGATTACAGATGTTTGCCACCATGCCCCAGTATATGATAGCAATAGTTGAGTAAGTTTGGTCTGGAGAGATGGCTCAGCAGTTAAGATCATGTACTACTCTTGCAATTGACCCAGGTTCAGTTCCCAGCACTCATGTTGGGTGGCTCACAGTTATCTATAACTCCAGCCTCAGCAGGATCTAATGCCTCTTGTGCACCTGTACTTAGAGGCACCTGTACTCAAACATACACACAAACATATAGTTTTTAAAAAATCTTTAAAATACTAAATAAATTTAAATCCAGAAGTAATATTCTGCCCAATATGTAAAAATGAATGGTATATTTAATATAAATGCAGTATCTGCTACATTGATTACCAAGTGAAGAGGTTGCCTTTTAAAGTCCTTGAAATCAAATCCAGAAGCCATCCTGAGACCTTCTGTCCTCATCTTTGGTCCTTAAAGCATCCTCTCAGTAGATATATGCCCTCCAACCCCATATTTATTGTGTTCTGTTCACATTGAGTCTCCTCTGCAGCTACAATTTCCTGGAGCTCTGATCTGTGCCTTTCGACCCTGTGTCCCCTGCAGTTTAATGGGAATACATTAAACTTCAGTTATAGAAACAGATGTTAGAGAATAGTCTCAAATCATGCATGGTAGGTCGAGCTTAGACATGATAGTTTTGTAAGTTTTGTTCACCTCTTCTGTCTTTGCCCCCCCTTTTTAAAAAAAAAAAAATTAGCCTTTGCCACCCAACTTTAAGCTTTTAGCATAGAAGAAGGGTCATTGAACATTTTGTTGAACAAGGTTTTTTAATGAATTATACTTGATATATGAGCAGTCTTCATTATAAATTGACTTAATCCTTAGCTCTTTCTCTGTGATGAAAGATTTATGTTGATAGTTCTCTCACTACTTAGAAAAGCAGAACAAAACCCCAGCAGGCCTGAGCCTTGTAAAACCAGGGTGATTTTTTACCAGCCTGCCACAGGTTAGATAAATACTTTTCTTGCTCTTTGCCATTTCTGCTCATGTTTGGAGCAGGCTGCTTTCTCCCACAGGGATGCTGTGTCAGCTATGCTGGGAGACTGCTGTAAAGACTTGCTGAAGATGAGTTGAGTGACCATTTCTTCACTATGTAATGGCTTGGGAAAGTTTTCAAGTTTGTCCTAGGAAGATGTGTTCAAGGCAATTCCTTATCAGTCTCACCTGTTCAAGAAGTGTGACAATATTACTGTCCTCCTACTTTTGGAAGTTAGATGAATCTGTAGAGCTTGTGAAAACCCACTCTCCTAAATTTGAGCAGCAGGTCTCTCAGTTTTGAAAGACAGTCAGAGAAAGAGAGAGAGCCACGCTAGGGTTGTTTTGTTTGTTTCTTGTTTTTTAAGGCAGTTGCTCTCCCTTGAGAGAGCCAGCTATTCAGAAAACTTAATCACAGGGTCTTCTTCCATTCAGACTTAATCTGGTCATTCAGAGGCCCCTGCCTTCCCCTTTAGAGGCTGCTGGCACCTGACCCAGGGCCACCAAAGTCTTCCTCTTAGGACTTCAGAAGGCTCCCAGGGCAGGAACAGGCACCTCATTCTTTAGATGGGGAGTTTGACTGGGTCTTTTAAAATTTATCTCTGGTTGTGCTGTTACCAGCAGGGATTTACTCTTGCAAAATAGTTACCATTGCAGAAGCCTTTGATGGTTTTAGCCAAAAATTTAAATAAAAATAACCAACCCGTAATGGGACTCATACTACTGAGATTGTTCATTTTATGGACAGTTGTTCCTTTTCAGGCACTTGACTCACCCTCATGACCCCCACCCCACCCCCACCCCCTTCTGTCTTCAATTCTCCAGCATTTGACCACAGAAATGAAAGGCCCTTAGGTGGTCTGTCTTCATGGTAATAAACACTACATCTCTCCCCTCTTTTCTGTTCTCTGACATTAAAGCAACAGTATAGTAAGCTTCTTAGCAGTCTTGTCATTGTAGAAAAGGCTAGCTTGAAGTGGTGAGCAGGCAGTGGTGGCTACTATTAGGGAAGAAAATCAGAAGTCACTTAAATGTTGCATGAACAATAGCTATTTATTAGCTGCATGACACCAAGCAGTATGGAGTAATACCAGTTTATGTTGATAAGGATTCAGAGGTGTTTCTTTATTGCTTTTTATTTTAACAATCTAATTTTAGATCTCTTTTAATTGCCAGTGCCGAAATTTTATATAGGCTGTTTTAACCTCATCACACTGATAAAATAAGCTCGTTCATCCATCCATCCTTCCTTTCTTTCTTTCTTTCTTTCTTCCTTTCTCTTTCTTCCTTTCTTTCTCTCTCTCTCTTTCTTTCTTTCTTTCTTTCTTTCTTTCTTTCTTTCTTTCTTTCTTTCTTTCTTTCTTGACAGAGTCTCACTTTGAAGTTGCAGCTGGCCTAGAACTGACAGAGGTCTGCCTGCTTCTAGCTCCCAGTTGATGGTATTAAAGGTGTGTGCTACTATGCCTACCAACATAGTTTTTTAAATTACATGTTTAGTTTTTTGTGCTTGACTGAGGACAGTCACTGAGAAAAACTCTTCCAATCGAACAAGTCATTAAACTTCTGTTTTTAACCCAGGACATTTTAAGTCTACAGAATATGATGAAGACAGGTACATTGATACAAAAAGATGTCATAAGTCTTTAACTTCTAAGTGTTTAAACTGAAATAAGTGATCCAGGCCATTTAACTTTGCCCCCTACATGGAACATTGGGCTCTGGTGTGCTCTCTAGTCAGTCAATCTGTCTGTCTCCCTCTCCCTCTGCCCCCCTCTCTCTAAACATATGTGAGTATACTATTGCTCTCTTCAGACATACCAGAAGAGGTCATCAGATCGCATTATAGATGGTTGTGAGCCACCATGTGGTTGCTGGGAATTGAACTCAGGACCTCTTAGTCAGTGGTCTTAACTGCTGAGCCATCTTTCCAGACCTCTAGTCTGTCTCTTTCAGGGACTGCTTCTGACCAGACTTTACCCTCTGAAGGTCTGAGCACATTTTCAGCAGAGCTTATCAGCAGCTGTCTATGTGTAATAGATGCAGGGAGCTAGGGCCAAGGCTGGTTAGCAGCTAACTGTATATGATAGATACAAGGAACTGGGTCAAAGCGTACAGCAGTGTCCACCTGTCTATAGCCTGACTCCTATTGTGATGATTCCCTAAAACCTATAGGTGGACAGGGTTTTTTTTTTGGGGGGGGGGAGGGGGTAAGAGGAAAGCCCGGTACTTTCAGAGAAGCTGTTTAATAGCAACCATAAGGTGAGCAAGAAGATCAACTCTTTTTTTTTTTTTTTTAAATATTTATTAATGTAAGTACACTATCGTTCTCCTCAGACATACCAAAAGAGGTTGTTGGATCCCATTACAGATGGTTGTAGTTGCTGGGAACTGAACTCGGAACTTCTGGAAGAAGAATTGAACTCAGGGCCTCTTAGTCAGTGCTCTTAATTGCTGAACCATCTCTTCAGCAGTTACCCCCCCCCCCTTTTTTTTTTTTTTTTGGAGATGGTTTCTCTGTGTAGTTCCAGCTGTTCTAGAACTTGCTCTGTAGATCAGGTTGACCTTAAGCTCAGAGATTCCCCTGAGTGCTAGGATCAAAGGGGTGCACCACCACTGCCTTGCTGAAGACAAGTTTTTAAGCTTTCTTTCTGATCCCTAGGTCCTATAGTTGTAGCTGGTCCTTGGAAAGGGTTGTTTTCCAAGAGTTGGGGAGACATGGCCTCTCGATAAGTCAGTGATCTGTGCAAATTGCTTATATCCCAAGCCTTTTGTTTTTCTTCAGGGTGAGGGAATGGGTCTTGATTCTCTACTCTATGTCCTATTCAGTTCCTAGAGTCCAGTGTTATATGGAGATCTCAAATGTGAAAGGGAATATTTGAGGTACCCACTTAGGGGCTTTGGACTCTCATCTCTTTTACTTGGAAAAACAAAAGCAGCTTTTACTCAGCTTCAGATTACTCTCAGATTCATGTGCTTAGAAAAATACATTTCCATGACCCAGCATTGGGAAGGGCCATTTTAGACTAAAAATTATGAGCATTTTCATTAAGAGATGGTCATATTTGTTCTGGTGTATCCTCAAAGCTTTTCCTTTCCTTGTATCACTAGTGTTTGCTTTTTCCGTAGCTATGACCTTTCTCTAACCATTTCAGGTTTGCTAAAAGATGTGGGTAGTACTTTAAAAGGCATATTTAGAAAATGTTAGTTACTGTTTTGTTTTTAAGTTTCTTTTTCTTTCTAGTTTCGTCTTGTTGAACAGACTACTACCAGGTTTAATGTTCCACAGGGCAGCTGCTGAGAGTATGATGTTTTCCCCTCCTCCTCTTCTTCCTCAGTCCCTCCCCTTCCCTCTCCACTCTGAAGGGAACTGCACCTTTGTGGTTCTTCTGCAGCTGCTGGACTTTGATGGGGACATGCTTGTAGCCTCTATACTTGCTTCCCTTAGCAACCAGTCCTTTGACGATGACCTCTTGCTGTTTGCCTGTTGTCTCTCATGTTGGATTATAGATGAGAGGTTTACCAGACTGGGGGTAGGGGCCTGCTGTTAGTGCATTTATTCTAGGGTTCCCAGTGTCCCTCAGCATGAATTTTTCTCTGTCTAAAATGTGAGGTTTGGGAGAGGGAGGAAGAGAGTAGAAGAGAGAGAAAGCAGCTCCCTTCATGTTGCCCCCATAAGCTTTATGTTTGCAGGCTGGCCCTAGTTAATTTGGAAACAGATGCTGCAGTGGTTGTTAAAACTACTTAATTGACTTCTCATCTTTCCAATAGTGTGATTGACATACATAAGAGGGGAAGGGAATACTGCTTGTTTTCTTTTATTCTTCCCAAGGTTTTCATACTGGCAGTAAACTTGCTTTCTGTTGTAATCTGAGGTCTGGGAATCGCTAAATTACTTAAATCTTTATACATTGTAACATTTTTATTTTCTGTAAAGTATCATCATCTTTGCTTTTTTTGCTTTTTTTTTTTTTTTTTTTTTAATTTTGGAATCCCATGGCCCTTCCCTGCCTGCCCTTGTGCTAGGGATTATATGCTGGGGAAATGTGTCAGACTTGTATTGGATTTATCTGAGTGCTCTTGCCTTGGACAAGGTGGGGGTTGGGACTTCGTGAAACAGCAGGGATTCCAAAAGAACCCAGATTCTAAGTTTTTAGAAGAAGCCTTTAAAAAAAAGGGAAACTATCCAAATAATAAAGGCTCCAAGAAAAATCACTCAGTTTCATTAGAAGGTAGAAGAAAACAGGTTCCCATAATTTCTGCACTGCTGGTGGGGATGCTGCTTGGACATAGTAAGAAACTCAAGTGCTTGCTAGTCCTGGACCAATGCCTTTTCTTCTGGGAATTTACCCTAAGAAAAGAAAATTAAAATTCCTAATTTTGTTTAACTAAAAAATAAGAAAAAAAGCCCCTAAGTAGTATACATATAAAAGGGGAAGAAAAGACTACCATGGTCTTTATGTATAGGCTGTTCCTTTGATACTGGGTTTTTAATGCTTTCATTTTTTTTTTTTTAATCTTATAGATGTTACTTTTATAAGCTGAGAATGTTCATTTTAATTGATTCTCCATTTCCCACAAAGCATTGTGAGAATATTTTTTTAAATCTAAAGTTAAATGCTTACTTAATAGGTGAATCATACAAATAAATACCTCTGTTCTTTTCGTTGTTGGTAATTGTTAAATTACCTGAATCTGATACCTAGATTTACTTTAAAAAAAAAAAATAGTAACCCAGGCTGACTTTGAACTCACTGTAGAGTACGATCTTAAATTTCTTTCTTCCTGCTTCTACCTCTTAAGTGCTGGGATTACAGATATATAGGCATGAATCACTATGCCTGATTTAATGCTGTGCCAAGGATTGAACCTAGTGCACACTAGATAAAGCAGTCTGCTAACTGAACTATCAGCTACAGCCCTGACTTTGCTTTTTACAAATTAAAGCCACTGTGATTCTTTGTGTGAAAAGTGGCTTTAAGTTGCATTTTAATCTGTTCCTTAGTTTTCTGTATCACCTTCCTGTGATCATGTAGTGATACCTGATGTTAAAATGACTTATTAGTTTATAGAAATTGGTGCTTGAACCAACTGTTATGACAAAGTCCAGGAGACCTCACTAAAGGTGGCTGAGAATGGTGGTGGACTTGGGAGCTAGTCTTGTCTGTTGTTGAAATAATTCATTCCTGAATTTGGAATTAAGAGGCATTAGAGGGATGAGAAAGGGCGTCAGGAAATTTCAGTTGTGGTGATAGCTACTGAGGGCTAAAGTCTGTGCTGTGTGTTATAAGATACAGCTGGTTATAAAGTTGATTGAGTTGGGAGATACTGCAGCTGTGAAACCCTGAGCCCAGCCTTTTGGCTCTTTGGAACTCATTGTCACCAGCCATTTGAGAAATCTGTAACTCTGGAAAAGATTAAATATTACCAGACATTTGGGAGTTGAGAGTTGAGAGTTGAGAGTTGAATTCAGAGCACTGGGATATGAATAAAACCACAGTACAGTGCTTCTGTTGGGATCACCATTTTGTGTTGATGTACGCGTGGCTTATGTGTGTGGTATATGTGGTTTATAGGAGGGTACATGAGTGTGTGCGTGTGGAGGCCAGAGGACAATGTTGGATGTCTTCCTCCATTGCTCCTTACCATATCTCCTTGAAAAGGTTCCATTATTGAACCTAGGACTCCTTAGTTTTTTTCAGGTAGGTTGGCTGGCCAGTAAGTCCCAGCTGTCTTCCCTAGAACTGAGGTTGCAGATGCTTGCAGCCATGCCAGCTTATTATGCGGGTACTAGAAATCTGAACTCAGCTTCTCATGCTTGGGCAGAAAACCCTCTTACCTACCCAGTGAGCCATCAACTGGCTGCCCAGTTTTACCATTTTTGAAAGATGAACAAGGTTAGAGTTGGCTCTTTTTGAGAGTTTTAAAAAATTATCCTACAGTAATTTCATACATGAATAAAATGTATATAGATCATATCCACCCCTCCATGCCCATGTACTAACTCACTGATTCCAATCAGTGCAACCCATATGCAAGAGTTCATATTTTTTAACACTTATACTTGGATTCTTGTAAATAAATACATAAAAACAATATTCTTTTACTAGTCTCTTGTTATCAGACATTTACTGCTGATTACTGTTAGACTGTGGATATTCCTTATTCTTGGTTACAAGGTTAGGAATTAGTGCTTCATATAGAGTCACCTTATTTCACATTTTGAGCGGTTGAAGTACCTTTCCAATGTGGCTATACCATTTTATGCTCCTGTCAGCAAGATGTCTCCACTAACTAATTTTTCTCTTTTTTAAAAATCATGATTTTTTTTATGTATATGAGTGTTTTGCCTCCTACAAGAGAGTGTGTTAAAGTCTCTAGAGCTGGGGTTATAGATGGTTATGAGCCACCATGCTGTTGCTGGACAAGGAACCTGGTTCTCTTGTGACAGTATCAAGTGGTTCTCATAACTACTGAACCTTCTCTCCAGCCCCTGTGATCTATCTTTAAAGCAAATTTAAAAAAAAAAATATTTAATGTACATGAGTAACACTGTAGCTGTCTTCAGATGCACTAGAAGAGGGCATTGGATCCCATTACAGATGGTTGTGAGCCACCATGTGGTTGCTGGGAATTGAACTCAAGTCCTCTGAAAGAGCCGTCAGTGTTTTTAACCTCTGAGCCATCTCTCCAGCCCCTTAAAACAGATTTTTAAGGGCCAGATGTGGTGGTGTACTTTAATCCAGCATCTGGAAGGCAGAGGCGGTCAGATTTCTGAGTTCAAGCCCAGCCTAGTCTACAAAGCCAGGCCTGTTACACAGAGAGACTGTCTCAAACAAACAAAAACAAAAAAACCACCCAGATTTAATTTTTAATTATATGTATATATGATTTTATCTGTGTAGGGTATGTGCATGTGGGTGCAGTTGCTGATAAGCCAGAGAAGGAAAGCCTCCAGTTCCCTAGAGTTGGAGTTACAGGCAGTTGTGGTTGGGACTGAATTGGGGTTTTCCACAAGAACAATATGTGCTACTATTTTTTTTTAATTGTATGTGCATTGGTGTTTTGCCTGCATGTATGTCTGTTGTGAGAGTCCTCTGGAACAGGAGTTGCAAACAGTTGTGAGCAGCTATGTGGGTGCTGGGAAGTGAACCTGGATCCTTTGGAAGAACAGCCAGTGCTCTTAACTGCTGAGTTTTCTCTCCAACCCCCCAGTATATGCTCTACTCCCTAGTCTTTTCTCCAGTACCATCCTTCCTCCTTTAATGATTTATCTGTCTTATGTTAGCCACTCTGTAGTAGATGCAGAGTAGTATTATTATAGGGTTTTGTTGTTGTTCATTTGTTTTTCTTTTTCAAGACAAAGGTCTTTCTGTGTAGTCCTGCTGACTAGCCTAGAACTCAGTACAAACCCAGGCTGGCATTAAACCTGAGGCAGTCTTCCTGTTTCATCCTTCCAGGTGCTGGGATTATAGGCATGATGCTGGCTTTGATTTGCTCCCTGATGGCTAATGATATTAAGTATCTTAACATGTGCGCATTGGTCATTCTTTCATATTTTTTGGAGATGTGTTTGTTTGTATCCTTTATCCCTTTCAATCATGGTATTTGTTTTATTTTTGAATTCATGGTCACAAAGTGATTTTCTTCGTTGAGTTATGTCTGTTGAGAGTTTCTGTAAGAAAAGTTAGAACATTTAAAAATATTTTAAAGGTAACCTTAAAACCTAATACCTGTTAATCAAATGAACTTTAAAATGTGTTTATTTATTTATTTATTTATTATTTTTATTTATGTGTGTGTGAATGTGTGCCTTCACGAGTTGATATGTACTGTGTGTATGCAGATACCCATGAGGTCAGAAGACCTCAGATCCTTTGAAACTGTAGTTAGAAGTGGTTGTGTATTGCCTGATGTGAATTTTAGGAACCTAACCTGGATCTCTGCAAAAATAATAAGTGTTATTAACTGCTGAGCCATCTCTCTAGCTCCCAAATAGTTTTCTCGTTAGTTTGTTTGTTTGTTTGCTTGGTTTTAATGAAAAATATATATTTTTTAATTTTGGAAGATTTAAGAAAAGTAGCCTTGTTTTATATATTTGTAATACTTCTACCTTTCTGCTCCCAGATTGACTTACTGCATCACTGAGCCACATCCTCAGCCCTGTAAATGTCTTTAATGCTTGTCTGAATAGAAGACAGATTTTAAAATCATTCTGTCATAATATGTATTAGTTCAATTATCTAAAGAAAATTTGGCCATATACAGATGTTGTTGAGAAAAACTATTCTTTAATTGTGGACATCTTTAATATTGTGTGAAAACTTGACAAGAAATAGTTTGTCTGCCTGCCTGCCTGCCTGCCTGCCTGCCTGCCTGCCTGCCTGCCTGCCTGCCTTCCTTCCTTCCTTCCTTCCTTCCTTCCTTCCTTCCTTCCTTCCTTCCTTCCAGATGGTCTCATCTGATGTAGCCCCAACCTGTCCTCTGTCTCTAGGGGTAGCATGCCATCATACCCAACATTTTAAGATTTACTTGGGGTTGTTTGTTTGGGTTTTTTGAGATCAGGTTTCTCTGTGTAGCCTTGACTGTCATAGAACTGGCTTTGTAAACCAGCCTGGATGCAAACTCATAGAGAAGTGCCTGCCTCTGTCTGCAGAGTGCTAGGATTTTTAAAGGGGTGCACCACCACCCCTGGCTTTTTGTTTTTAACATTCTTTAAAATTTTTTGTGTGCTTTTGTATATATGTTTGTGCATGCATGAAGGTCAGAGCTATAGCATGTGGGCATCTATTCTTTCTGTCATATTGGTTCTAGTATTGAACGCAGGCTTGTCAGCAAGCATCTTTACCTGTTAAACTGTCTTTCTGGTCTCCTGCCTGGGTTTCCTCCTCCTCCTTGAGATAGGCTCTTACTCCATAGCTAGGTTATCCTTGAACTCCTGATCCTTCTGCCTCCTAGTAATCTATTACTATACTTGTCTGAAGAGATACTTTCTCAAAAATATGTTGACTTCAATGGAGGTGTTGAAACCACATCAGTAAATTCTTCATATATTGTTTTACAATGAAATCTGTTGGTCATTCCTATACCTTGAATTGCTTTTTTACTCATAAATTTTTATTATCATGAATTGGCCTTAGTAAATATTGAATTACTTAGTTAAGAATCTCTTCAGATAATGACACATTTATCTATATAGTACTTTAAAATTATCCGTTCACCTTATGCATTATAGTATTACATAGTAATATTATCAATCTCAAAAATAAGATCTTTGGTTATCAGGATTCTGTGAGGTACATGGTTATAGATATGTTTCCTAAACTACTTTTTACTTGAAGATTTATCACTGGAAATAAAATTTTAAATTATTTTTCTTGAAATTATGGGCTTTCTTTATTCACTGGAGAAACTATCTGCCCTGTACCTACCTAAATAAATCTGCCCTATAACTATCTGGATATTTCTGGATTTAATCATACTTGTCAGGTTTTCTTTTAAGTAAAATGGAGTCCTCTAGAAAATTGGCTAGCTTAACTTGCAACTCAAAATTACACAAGTTGAAATAACTGTCAAGTTTCATTTTAATCAGAAGTGATTTATGTATTATTCACATTTTGTCATACAACATGAAAACAAGGGATTAGGAAGATGCCTCAGTCAGTTAAAGTGCATGACACGCAGACATAGGACTTTAGTTGGAGTCTGTATAAAAGCAGGTATGGTCATGAGTATCTGACCCTAGCACTGAGAGTTGGAGGTGAATCCCTGGAACTCTGTGGCCAACCAGTCTAACCAGTTAGTGAGCTCTGGGTGAAAAGATGAGAGTGATAGTGACAGATACCCTACATTGACCTCCTGTCTCTTATCTGCATGTATGTATACATGCATACATATGTATAAGTTACACACAGAAGAGACTGTCTGAAAACAAGTGTGCTCGATTGAGATGTGTAAAATCTCAGTATCACATTACCAACATTCTTTAGAAAATGTCACTTGCATGTGTATAGTTAAAAGTAAAGTGGATACCACTACACTAATTTCATTCAGCTTTTCTCTTTGTTGTTTAGAATAAATGCCACCAACATATAAAAGGCAAATCTATATCTTTGTCTGACAAAAAACATTTAGCCTTCATATTTTACCTGAAGAGATTAAAGGATACCACAGTTCATCTGACCCCACAGCTTACAGATTGGACTTTGAGAATTGATGGCCTAGCAAGTATTTAATGGAATTTGGGCTAAATTGTCTCAAAAGCACTTGCTGCTTTGAGACTGGTAGCATAACCTTTCAATTATTCCATTTCCGTATCTTCTTGGAATTTAAAATCACAAGGCTATTCCTGTTGAAGCTTTGTTGAAAAATAAAATGTTTTCCCAGTTTTTTCTTTATTTCTCTTTGTGTTTTAAATTTGCAAAGGCTGTGGCCCATAAGAGTCTTCTTCCATGTCTTTGTCTTAGGTCAGTCCTCACACTAAGAAGCCTTGACTGTTGTATAGTTCAGGCCCAGGCCAGTGGCTGGCAACGACCCGATCCTTGCTATGTAAATCCTCACTGAATGGCATGGGACTTCAACTTAGCAATTCATGGAATTGTAAGGTGAGCCCAGTTTCCCAGCCAATTATGACTCCATCTGAAGCTGTAGCTGGGCCATTAGTGTATTTTGCACCTCGACCTCTTTTATATCTTGCCAGGCTTTGAGAGTCTACTGTATAGCTACTGGCAACAGGCCACTGCCAAAACAGCCTAGAAATGTATTGTTTTACAACTGATTTTTCTTTGTTTCCCTCTGAGGTGGCACCTTGCCTGTGTTTCTCTCACCCACTTTAAAAACTTATTTATTCATCTTATTCCTTCATCATGATATTATAGGTCTGGCTTCTGTAGTTACTTATTTGAAAAAAAAAAAACATGTTAAAGAATGAAAATGCTAATGTCTTCGCCAGCCTTCCTCCCCCATCTTTGTGAGTTAAAACCCTAACAGGAGGCTGGAGAGATGGCTCAGTGGTTAAGAGCACTGGCTGTTTTTCAGAGGTCCCGAGTTCAATTCCCAGCAACCACATGGTGGCTCACAACCATTTGTAATGGGATTGGATGCCCTCTTCTGGTTTGTTTGAAGATAGTGGCAGTGTACCCACATAAAATAAATAAATCTTAAAAGTAAAAATTTAAAAAAAAAAAAAAAAACCTTAACATGAGGTGCCACAGAATGTGACTATGTTTGGTAAGTACTATAAGGCCACTAGAGAGAGTTCTAATTCATTTAAAGTAGTATCTTTTAAAAACATAGGATTTGGACATAGACAGGGAGAACCCTTGGTGAATAGTGATTGGCGATGTAGCGAAGAATCCTTTATGGTTGCTAGCAAGCTACTAGAAGCTGAGAAGGCCTGGAAGTCTTCCTTGTAGCGCTCCGAAGGAATCAGCCTTTGCCAATACTTTGACTGTAGGCCTTTAAAAACTGTTAGATGGTCAGTTTCAGTGGTGTAAGCTACTCAATTTGTACTACTATTCTCTAGCAGCCCTGAGAAATGACTGTTGGCTCAAGGCTGACTGCTGGCCACCCATGCTTTCAGTTACTGTGACACTTTGTTTCATAAAGCTACTTCATTGTTTCCCAGGGTGACCTGTGTCCCTATCATATAAGGTTCCTTCTCAGATTGATGCTCTGTATATGGTCACATTGATGAAGAATGCTACATTGAGGGTGATGTATTCTAGAAGGATGCTGGAGAATGTTGATAGGCCCAGAGACAAGTGACTGTGTGTGTCAGCATTCATCTTTCTACCTGTTCTTGCTCTGCACTGGTCCTGGTCAGAAATGTTGAACTTGACTGGCCTCCACCTGCTTCCCTTTCCTGGGGACCACAGAGCCTTGAGCCTGCATGGGGCTATCTGGCTATATTTTCTCCAAGTGCTTTTACCATGGTATTCTTCTGTGGGTTCCCAGCTGACTGACAGTTTCAACCACACAGCTGGGAATGGCAGCCAAGAACAGCGAGCTGCTGGAATGCTTAGGCCCGAAACATTGCCCTTCGTGGTAGTGTGGTTCGTGCCAGGATGTCCTTGTAAAACTTTTATGAAGATGTTGTTGTACTTCCATGGGAGGTTGAAGATTGCTGTTAACCTTGGTGAGTCCCTTGTCCCCTAGGAATGCAGGGCACTGAAGAAATGTTTGTAGCTCTCCCTTTTGGATGGGCACTCTATTGCACAGCTGCCTAAGCAGAAAGTTGAGCTGGTTGGATGGATTAAGGGACATCAGCTAGGCCTTTGTTTAAAAATATTTAAAATATGTTTGAACCTCTCTTTATCAACAGAACAGCTCCTTTCAGTGCAGACAAGTTTTTTATTTCCATGTTTTTTCACGATTTTGTTTGGTTCTTTTGTATATTAGTGACTTTGGGAAAGTATTCCCATTCACAGTTTTGAGCCCCAAACACAAAGGCATTGCATAGTTGTTCTGCTTTGCTTGAGGGAAAAGAACAGTCTATTTCCATTAAGAGTGTTTGCGAACACAGTCTCTGGCTTGAGTTATTTTTTTCTGGTGTGAACTTTGGCAGTTAAAATTAAGAACATGTTTGAGAACATAACATTTATATGTACATATTGCTCTGAGTTAGGAATTGATGAGCTATATTATAAGAATGAGGTTTGGAAGTTCAAAGAAATAAAAATAAAAGGTTCTTACATGTTTGGATTTTTGGCAGGAGAACTACAGTATTAACCCACTCAGAGAGAGCCTTAGGAATCAAACATTAATAATGAAGTGTAATGGTAATGAGGTTCCCCTAGCCTTCCTTCTTGATGATCATAGTGTACATCAGGTTTCTGCCCAACTTCAGATTGGCTTTGGTCATCTTCCCAGTATTAGAAACCTGAGCTACTTCTGCATACGTGTAGGAGGGACCAGCATGTTGCACAACTCTGGTGGCCCCATTCATCATTGAGTGCTCAGAGTAGACCTTGGCATCAAGGGCATCGGGTAGCGTGTAGCCCTGCACAGTGATACTAACAGGAAAGGACTGGTGGGTGGAGGACCCTGTTTGTTTGGTCAACTAATATATAATTATTTTTAGGAAAGAGTCCTAGCCATGTTCCTGCTGATCTGTCCATAAGCCAGATCATTCGTTCTAGGGAGCATTTGGCCACTTGTGGTTTAGAGCTCTATCTAGCAGTCACAGGCACAGCCACTGGTTCAGCCACAGCCAACAGGAGTAAGACTACAACCTGAGGAGGCCAGTCTGTAGAATTCATTGACTCTGAAAATTGTTATAAAACCACAGACTAACCCTGTCATTGAGTAAAGTAAGTGTTCCTGTTTTTTTCTTCTGTACTCCACCCTACCCCCAGCCCTACCGAAGATTGGAATATGAAGAGAAAGATGAAGAGGGCTTTTAGTTAAGCATTCCAGAAAATTTCAAAAGCTTCAGGACTCTGAGATAAGGTTTAGTGATGTGCACTAATGACCAGTATGCCACTGTATCCTGAAAGGATAATTTTTCTGCAGCCTGTCATTAATCAGGTGTTAATCAGACTCTTGACTGATGGCACTTACATGTGTTGAGTTTTCCATTCTTGAAAGTTAGAATTGGTAAAATATTGGCACTTTCTTATGGATGTACCCAGAGGGGTCTTGTAGTTTAGAAAAACAGGGATCTGGGGCCAGCATGCTTGTACCTTGCTGGAATTCTTATTTAGTACTTGTTCATGGCTCTAGAAAGGTTACTCACCTTCGTGGTATTTAATGTATTACTCTGAAACTGGCAATGTTGGTGGTTACATGTCATAGGTTTGTTTTAAAGATGAAATATGCCTTGTATAAAATGGATCCATATCCAACCTAGTACACAGCTCATTATGGCCACCACTGGGACAGATGAAGTTTCTTCTATTTTTGTCACTTGAGTAGTCACAGTCTTCTTCACACAATCAGCTTCTCCAACAGAGCACTACAAACTGAGGTACTTGAGTAGGAGCCATTTATTTATTCCTCACAGTTCTGGAAGCCATAATACCAAAATCAATCTCCCAGCGTGGTTGATTTCTGGTAAGGGCTGCCTCACATATAGCTGTTGTCTTGTGTCTTCAGGAGTTAGAAGAAACAAGAACAAAACCTATTTGGTGCCTCTTCTAGAACACACTTGCCCTATTACAACAGCCTCGCCATGACCTCATCAAACCCTAGTTACCCTGTAAAGCCCTCAACTGTGAGGATACTTTGGGGAATAGGACTTCATCACAAGAATCTAGGCTCCCACCTCTACCCTCACCCATTTTCCTTCCTCTATGCCTGCTTCTCTCCTGGAACAAGGTCTCACTCTGTAGCCCAGGCTGGCCTTGAATTCATGTAATCCTGGAATTACTAATAAGAGCCACTAGGCCAAATGGGACTGGCATTTTCTCTGTGTGTTTAAGGGTGGAGTTGTAGAACAAAGTTGATGTGCATGGATTATCTTGGCCTATCACAACTTTATGGCTTTATGGTTTAGAGCCAAGGACAGTGTTTTTCTAATTTCATCATTGGTAATTTTGCAGTTCTGAATTATGAGTTGTAAAGACCACTTCTGAATTAGAAATTGATTGCCACTCAAAGAGAACAGGTATTAGACTAGTTTTCATGAGAGCACAGAAAGACACGAAGAGCTGCTGCAATTGGCTGCATTTGGTTCTTCTCTCCATGAGTATCCTCCACCAGACATAATTTCTCAGTTTGACTTCACTTAGCTCCAGGTAAACATAAAACTAATTGTTCAAGCCCAGTGAATTGCATTTGATATCTTTAGTTCTTGGGTCTTATAGTGAACCTTTAATAGAGTTTTCAACAAAAGTAATGCGAAAATTCTAGAGTAAAGCTGAGTAAAATTCTAGAGTAAAACTTTTTAGAATGTTTTGTTCATGATCCAAATTCAGCAATTTCCTTTAAAAAAAAAACACTCAATAGACGTGTTTACATAAAATAAACTTAAGGCAATGCATATATATACTTGAGTTGTGACACCCTGACAACCATAGACCCTTACCACTCAAAGTGTTTTGTCTCTTTATAGTCTTGCACTGAGTGTCCTTCATTCTAGACCTGTCAATCACTGATCTGCTTTCTGTCTATAGAATAGTTTACATTTTCTGGAATTCCTCATAAGTGGAAAGCATGCATATGTAATTTTTGCTGTTATGTTAGCAGGAAAAGAGGAAGTCTGAGTTTGCTTATTAAGTGTGATGATTTTGAAGTTCATCCTTGTTGTAGCATATATACATCACTGTTCTGCTGATGAATAACAGTCTCTTGTACGGACATGCCATAGCTGATTTATCTGTTTAGATTGTTTCTTTCTTTCTTCCTTTGTTTTGTATTGTTTTTGTTTTTTCTGCTTTTGCAAATAGAAATTCTGTGGATATTTAAATTAAAAATTTGTATAGATAAATGTTTTTATTTTCTTGTGTAACTATCTCCTAGAATATGTAGGTCACATGGTAGGTTTAACTTTTTAGAAGTGCCAACTCTTTTTTTTTTTTTTTTTTTCCGGAAGGGACTACTTTTTGGAAATGCATTCACAAATGCAGTGTACAAGCATTCTCTTGCTTCATATTCTTGCCAAAACTTTATCTTTACATTCTAGCCATTTTAGTGGCTCTGTAACAGTGGCCTATTGCAGTTTCAGTGTGCATTTCTCTGATGAATAGTGCTGTTAGGCATCTTGCTATCCCTGCCTCTTTGTGAAGTTATACTTTTTACTGTGTGTGTTGCAGGGAAGGGAGGGAGGATGCCTGGGGATTAAATTTAGGGCTGTGTGCATACTAGGCACATGCTCTGCTTAGGCATATCCTCAGTCTTGTTGTCGCCGTCATTGTCATTGTCCTTACTCTTATGATTCTTGTTGTTGCTGTTATTTGGTTTTTCAAGACTGGATTTCTCTGTGTAGCCCTGGCTGTCTTAGAACTAGCTCTGTAGACCAGGCTGGCCTAGAACTCACAGAGATCCTCCTACCTCTGTCTTCTGAGTGCTGGGCTTAAAGGCATGCTCCTGGCTTTTCATTTTGAAATAGGTTCTCAAATTTGTTCAGGCTTTGAACCTACTCTGTAGCCTAGATTGACCTTGAACTTGCATTCCTCCTGTCTTAGCCTTGCCAAGTTTCTGGGATTGTAGGCACCATCATGCCCCATGTTTTACTTAATATTTTAATATTTAATATTTTAGCTAGTTTTGGTTGAGTTGTTGATGCTCTTACCATTGAGTTTTAAGAGTTCTTTATAAAGTTAGGTGTGGTGATACACACTTTTAATCCTACCACCAGGGAGGCCAAAGCAGATAGATTACTTTGAGTTTAAGGCCAGCCTGGTCTACATAGCAAGTACCACCAGAAGAGCCAGGGCTATATAAAGAAACTGCCTTAAAAAAAATAGAAAAATAAACAAAAAAGGAACCTTCTATATGTTCTGGATTATGGTCCTCAATCCTCATTTGAGTTTTAAAATAATTACTGTATTTTTATAATCCAGTAAAAAAAAATATATTTATTTTAATGTTTAAAACTGAACTCCCCAACTGGGATATAGCTCATTGGTAGAGTATCTGCCTAGCATGCTCAAAGGCTCTGATTCTATTTTTAACACTAAAAGGCAACTAAAATTAATTAATATTAAAGTTTTTGAAGAAGGGGCACTGGCCTTTTTTCCTCATCTTGGTTATGATGTGTCTATGTACAGAGTCATTTCTTGGTTCCTTTTTATCCCCCATCCATCTTTAACTCATCAGCAGCACCCCACCCCCCAATTCTACCTTCACTTTCAGAATCTAACCACTTCACAACCAACAGCTCTACTGTCACTGCCTTATTCCAAATTGCTATTGTTTATCCTCAAGAGCCTCCTGCCTAGCTTTCCTTCTGCAGTCCCACTTTCTATGGTTATCCCCCTACCAAGTCTTTTCAAGTACAGCAGCAGCTATAGCAGTCCCATTAAAATACACACCAGACCACATTACTTCCATCCTCAGAATTTACCATTGATTCTCTTCTGAAGGCTTATAAAGTCTTTGTGGTTTGGCCTGCTGTATCCGCTTTCCCTCTTTCTAATATACTTTTTCCCTTGCCTATCCTTCCATCTCCACTGTACCATGCCTACTTCAGGTATTTTGTACTTGGTCTTGTTTCCTTGGTCTTTTATTTCTAGGGATAAAAACCACCCAGTGCTCTACTTCCATTTCAAATATCAAACATAAGAAGAAAATTAGAAATCCTTAAAAACTAAGATATAAACAAATCTATGGGCATAAAAGAAAAAAAGAGAAATACAGAAGAAAGGTTGATGCTGATACCATAGTTCTGCCATGTTGAGTTTGAAAGAAGCCATTGGCTGGGGAGTGGTGGTGCATACCCTTTAATCCTAGCATCCAGAAGGCAGAGACAGGTGGATCTCTTGAGTTTGAGGTCAGCCTGGTTTATAGAGCAGCCAGGGGTACACAGAGAAACTGTCTTGAAAAACAAAACAAAAACAAACAAACAAATAGGCATTGATGCTATTGAAGCTAGCTTTATTCTGGGAGTCCAGGGAGACCTCAAAATATTCTCTGTGGGGGGGACTGTAGTCAGATTGACTGCCTGACTTCTCCAGCTATGAAAGTAGGTAAGAAACAAAACAACTCATCCTTCATTCACTGCTCAGGTACTTGTGGGGCAGTTGGAAGACACAGATAAAAACATTGCACCAACATGAGTGCTATGGCCTCCTAGAGACCTGAAGACTGCCAGTGTCCCTATGTCCAGGTTTACTGAGGTTACTTAGTAAAGTAACCACAGACCTGTTGAGGAAGGAATGCTATGTGCAGGGAACCACCTTTGAGGTCTTTCAACCAGATCTGACTATAAGTTTTCAGACCATAAGCATACTTGAGGACGATGACCCCATAGAAAGAGATGAGGCTGAGAGGGTGTAGCTCAGAGGTGAACATGTATTTGATACACATGAAGCTGGAGAGGTTTTGATCCCTAGCACTGTTGTGAGCAAAAAAAGTAGATATATGTAGTTAGTACAACAAAAGTTGTAGACTACCCTAAATTCTTAACTACAGTCCTAAGATAGTCTCGTCAAGGCTGCTTGCTCACATATGCCACTTATCTTACCCGAAGGTCAGGTATAGTCTCTTAACAGAAGTCTTTGATTTGAGGGTTAGGATCCTAGGGGAGACTTGCCAGCCAGAGGACAGATCAAGGTGGAGTCTCTTCAGACGTGTAAAGCAGAGTGCTGCTGTTGGTCTCTGTTAACATACTGTCTAGTGAGCATCATGGAGTTCTAGGACTGTGTCTGATTTTCTTGAGTGAGTGATGTCACTGGGTTCTGGTTATCAGGTGCAGCTCTGAGTGTAGTAGCGTTCCTGAATAAGCTATTTTTTTATATGTCTAAAAGGTTTTTTTGTTTTTTTTTTTTTTGTTTTTTTTTTTTTTTTTTTTACTATGCTCATTACATTCCATTTCTTGGTCTTTGAGCATACAGAGTGCCACATGTAAGGATTATTAACAATTTTACAGTAATTTGCAAATTTGGACCACAACAGGAAAAGGAGAAAGCATACAATAAATATTCCAATCACTGATAGTCAAATGTAGGAAAATAAATCTCAGACACTAAAACAATAAGCAAAATGGTTCAAACAATATAGATCACATGATATTGCCATGATCCCTATGGCATATATGTATTTTCCCAAGTTTGTATTTTTCAGGTTTGGTATGTACCAAGTTGAAAACGTATTCAGAAATAAAAGTTAATGAAATTACTTTTAATATGATGGCTGTGCTACAGTATAATCTAAGTTCTATAGAATACTGTGCAGGCACAGAGTATAACTGTCTGCATGGGATGTCCTTGGGTAGTGGGGCTTCAGTATCATAAGATTTGAAGGGTTGTGGCAGCAGGTCAGTCAGGATCAGTGGACAGCTGTAATATTATGTCTTCAATGCTGCAATTTCTAGCCAGTCATTAATAGGTAAAAATGAATACGACCATCATACCAAAGTAGAATAGGTTAAGAAATTTGACCCCACCCCATATGGTCACTTTGGGCCTATTCAGTTGTGGGTATGGTCCAAAAAGTGAATTTGGGCTTTTGAATCCATATGATAGGTTGTACCATATTCTAAGCGAGAATATACTTTCATAGTGTTCTCTTGTCACTCACCCTCTGGGTCAAATGTACAGTTCTGCTGAATTGTGGGTTTTCACTTGATGTCTCCTCAGTCAGGTAACCTGTCTCCTCATTCTTGTCCCAATCTGGATAATCATAGACATTTTCATTTGCAGTCCCAGTTGTTTTATTGTACTGGTAGCCAAACACAAGGTTCATCTGCCATATGTATGGGGCGAAGAATGCTGAGAGAATGCTTTTGTGTTTGCCGCTATTTCACAGTCAAACATGGAGTTTTCCCTGTTTGGCATCTCAAATCTTATTCACCCCTTGTTCTTCATTGTAAGGTAGAAGGATGATTTAAGAGATACTTCTTTCCAGGGGAAGTTTAGATGGCTAATGCTGTTGTGATATTTCTCTAAATCTATGTTATGACATTTCAGTGGGTTTCTTTTCTTAAAATGGTTATTTCAGCTTCCTCTTGGTCATTGGTGACTGTGGCTCTCAAAATTGGTGCAAAACGGGTACTTAGCCTTTCTCCAGTCATCACAGTAGCTATATCAAACTCTATTCCCAAAAGCTTTACAATGAGCATATTGACCATAGAATGGGGCAAATCACCAATATCATATTTTACATTTTCATATGCAATCCCAGGAGTTTTATCTTACTAGTAGCCAAATGCGGGGCTCATCTGCCATTGTACTCACCCTTAGTAAGGGAGGAGGGAGAAAGAAAACCACATCTTTAAAGCTAGATTGGTACTCTGTGTCTGTAATCCCAGTACTCAGGAGGATGAAGCAGGACAATTACCATATTGAAGTCTAGTCTATACTATATACTAAGACCTGGATTTAAAAACTATTTATCTGAAAAAAAAATTTCTGAGGGAGATAAAGAATATCAGTAAGAAAAATACAAAACACAGCAGGTAAAAAGTAAATACTGCTAGCAGCTGTGAATGAGAAAGTGACTAGACACATTAGAAGTGAGAACAGAGCAGAGTCTTTGTACTTGGAAGGCTGAATTCAGTAAGAGGTTCACCAGGAGTTCAAGGACAATCTAGGTAGGAACCTCTCTCACTGGGTTGGGGATGAGACATTTAATTGGAGATTTATATTTAAAAACCACAACTTTTGAGACAAAGTCTGGCTCTGGCTGGCCTGGAGTTTGTGGCAGTCATTCTCTCTCTGAGTGCTGGGATTATAGGCCTCTGCCATTAAACCTAACTCAAAATTTATATCTTCATAAGTAGAACTCTAAGCTGAACAGGAAGGCAGCTAGTATTAGTGAAGTGAAAGTTGTCCTGAGGAATTTACCAGAATGCATAGAGGAAAAGTAATATATTTTAACAGAATACTTGAGTAACCAAGAGGGCAGCTCTAAGCTTCTAACCCAGTTCTGATTTGTGTTCCAGAGCACAGAGAGAGATTGATAGGAGACAAGAATTATATAGAGCAGTGGTTCTCAACCTTCCTAATGCTGCAACCATTTAATAATAATGGTTTAGGCAATCTCTCCCCCTCAATCCCAAAAGGGGTCTCAACCCACATGTTGAAAAGCACTGATGCCGGGCGGTGGTGGCGCATGCCTTTAATCCCAGCACTTGGGAGGCAGAGGCAGGCGGATTTCTGAGTTCGAGGCCAGCCTGGTCTATAGAGTGAGTTCCAGGACAGCCAGGGCTACACAGAGAAACCCTGTCTCAAACAACAACAACAACAAAAGAGAGAGAGAGAGAGAGAGAGAGAGAGAGAGAGAGAGAGAGAGAGAGAGAAGCACTGACTTAGATGAAAACTTTCCAGAAGTGGGGTAAGACACAAGTTTTTATAACAAAATACAGAGCGTGTGGATTAGCAGGATGAACTGGAACACATATCTACTCCTAGGTGCATTACAGCAGAAAAGCCCAGTGCAGGGTTAAATAAAATTGAAGAGAGAAGACAAGTAGCCTATGCAAGAACAAGTTTGAAAGTACTTCCTTTTCTTACTCTGCAAGCCTTAACCTTAAATACTGCAGCAGGTAGTACGGTGCTACTTTCACTCCACTTGGAGGGTTGTGTCTTATGACAAAGGACTGTGCTTGTGTACCTGTGCCTCACAGTTTTAGAGAGGAAGGGCCATGGTTTTCAGAGTCTGCTCTCTGTAACCCCCCTTGGGTGGATCATACACATTAGCCAAGTAGACAGTCAGAAGTGCTCAAGAGTTGGTTTTAAGCTCGGATGTGAATTAAAGATCTCTAGTTTGGGTTCATGTTATAGCCTTTCCGGTCTTGATCTTTCAGGTCAAGGCTATGAAAGCATTAGATGGCCTGGTTATCCTCCAGAACAACAGACTAGCCCAGTGCCTGCTAGAGTTAGTCCTTGCTTATTTGTTCACTTCCTTTAAAAAAAGGGAGGGAGGGAGAGAGGGAGGGAAGGACCTGTTTTTTGTATTGATGCTAGATCAAGTCAGTGCCATAAATATGTGTTCTATCTATTCCTTTTTTACGTATTGCTTTTGCCGTTAAAAGTACCCATTTATTTCCTTTGCTCATTACCCTACTAACTTTAAAACATTTCATTTTTGTTACCTCGCTCTCTCTCTTTTTTTCTTTAGTTGAGCAAGGCCTGGTACTTTGTCAGAAGTCAGCTTTGGGAAAAGTATTGGAAACAGAACACATGTTAGGAAAATCATTTATTAAGTGGCAGAATGTGCTTGAGGTGAAGGTGCCATGGGTAGATTTAGTATGTAATACAGTTGTCAAGTTGATGCGTCTGTCTCTCTCTCTCTCTCTCTCTCTCTCTCTCTCTCTCTCTCTCTCTCTCTCTCTCTCTCTCTCTCTCTCTCTCTCTCTTGACCTCTTGCATGTTAGGCAGGTGCTTTAATACTCAGCTATGCCCTTATCCCAGTTTATGTCTTTTTAATAAATTAGGGATTGAGGCTGGTTAGATGGCTCACTGGAGGTACTTGCTGCCAAGCTTGGTAACCCACAAGGTGAAAGATATAACCAACTCCTAAGGGTGTTCTCTCTCTCTCTCTCTCTCTCTCTCTCTCTCTCTCTGTGTGTGTGTGTGTGTGTGTGAGAGAGAGAGAGAGAGAGTCTGTGTGTGTCTGTATATGTAAATGTGAAACACTTTTAGAAGTCAGATATTATACCCATTTATTCACATACTAGCTCAAATACTGTTTCTTTTTTCTTCCTACAAAGTGGTATTCTCATTGGTAATTTCATATTTCTATTGCTGCATTTCATTTAATATGGTCAGCATTTAGCTGAAAATACTTTGCATTCTTAAATTTGGACCTTTGACCTATGGAGGCATAGGGGTATTTGGAGTTAGTTTTTCCTTACCTGTAAGCCAGGTGGTACCTACACACTGGGAACTGGATTGCTCATCAGTGCTAGAAGCCTTTGTCTCTTGGACTCTAGTCAGTGCTTATCTTTGCTTTATGTTTGCCTTTTACTCAAGCTCAACCTAATAACTAAGAATATATGGAGTCAGGAACTGTTTTTAGATTAGACTGGATAAAATGGTGCTCTTTGCAGCAGCAGTGAATAGCAAGACTTTAATGTCAGCTATGGTAGTTGGTTAAGAGCCCAGGTTCATAGGCTGCCTTAGGTTTAAATCCCAAACTTGTAGCATCCTTGTGTGTAACACTGAACTTGTCTTCCTCATCCATAAGACACTAGTATGTGATTGTGAGGACCATAGATTGAGTCAGTGTTTATATGATAGTGGAGTGATGCCTATGACCTGGCAAGCATGCAACAAATGTCACCAGATGTTATTATCTCTGGTGTCTTGGTAGTTGTGTCAGACACTGCTCTGTATGAGATAGATTTTTTTTTTTCTAATCCCCCTCACCTTTCCCCTCTCCTTCTTGCTTCAGCCCTACTCCCACTCATTTTTATGAAGGCGTCAGATCTCATTACGGATGGCTGTGAGCCACCATGTGGTTGCTGGGAATTGAACTCATAACCTCTGGAAGAGCAATCAGTGCTCTTAACCGCTGAGCCATCTCACCAGCCAGATTTTTTTTCTCCTAATTTTAACAACAGCCTTATAATTCCAGCATTGATCTTTTCATGTGGATGGTAAAACAGATAGGAAGGATTCTGCCTGTGGGAGGGGCTGACCCAGGAGTGTCTAAACTTGTTCACTGTCCTTGGTCCTGTCTTGCTATTCCATTGTGACAGGTCCTGGGAAGCAAAGGGTCTTACAAGAAAAAGTTTAGAGAACCACTAGTTCTTGAAAAATTTTTGTTTTGTTTGTTTGTTTTTTGACACAAGTTTTCTCTGCATATCTGGCTGGAACTCTCTGAAGCTAGCCTGGACTACTCAGAGATTCACCTGCCTTTGTTTCCCCAAGTGCTGGGGATTAAAGGCATGAGCTACCATGCCCACTTTCTTTAAAAATTAATTTCTTAAATTATTATTGTGTATATAACTACACAATAATACATAATATATGGCACTCATGTGGAAGTCAGAAGACAACTTTATGGAGTTGGTTATCTCCTTTTACCTTTATGTATATTCTGTGGATCATACTCAGGTCATCAGGTACTTTTACCCCTTGAGATATCTCACTGGCCCACAATTTCTTTTTAATCATCCATTACTGGTATTAAAGGCTAAACACTGTTTTAGATTCTCAGGGTATTCCATTGCTAACAAATGAAGCTTTAGGGAGTGGATTTAATAAAACCAAGCCTTGATAATTAACTCATCAGTCTACTCTTTATGGGGGTAAGAAATTCTGTAAGCAGAATCAACCCAGCATAGACATCATGAAGTAAGGATGGGCAGGAAACTACCCTAATTTGTTCTCATAATCCCTGATATATGATGGCTGTCTTCAGGGATTCCGTAGTACACAGGACAGACATCTCATCAAACCCACACAAGATCAGGAGGTCAATAGACATTCCCGTTGCTCTCAGTACCAGTGAGTAGGGTTTTTATGTGATTTGCCCAAGATCATATAGGGTAGTGAAGCCAGCACATAATTTACTGTTTTCAAAACCTGGGCCTATGGTTTCTTTCCCTCTCTTCTTCACCCTCTGTTAACAGACTACTCAGGAATATTTTAACCATGTGATTTTCATCAAGTGTCCCTTCCTGGAGCACTCTTGGCTCTTTCTCTGGGTTTGGAAACTTACCAGGGCAATTACAGAAGACAGTGAATCTGTAGTCTGTGAGTACAGCTAGTGATCCTGCAGGAACCATCCTGTCTATGAGAACTCTTGCCTACTTTGGATTCATAGCTGCTATCCTGCTTTTCTACATTCTTTGAATTGGGGCTCTTTTTGAAGCTTTGTTCAGTGTAATTTAATGAAGGCCTTCTTGTCCCACGAAACTTCCTTTTGATTGCTTTCTCCACCCATGAGGCTATGCCATTTTTCTTTTTCTTCTTCTTCCTCTTCCTCTCCTCCCCCCTCCTTTTCATCTTCCTCCTCCTTTTTTTTTTTTTTTTCCTTCCCCCAAGACAGGGTTTCTCTCTGTAGCCCTGGCTATCCTGAAACTCGGTAGACCAGGGTGACCTCAAACTCAGAGATATTCTGGGATCCCAGAAGCTGGGATTAAAAGCTTGTACCCCTCACTGCGGGGTACCATTTTCATTCTTATCATGTTAACTAATGAACCTCATCCTTGTAATGCACAAGACATTCCCTCTTGTGCATTACACTCTATCGCTCTTTATTTGTTGATTTGTAATGTCCACTTGCAGGTGGGTCAGGGTCCATTCCTGTTCTTTAGATGGACAAGCTGAACTGAGGGGAAGTAAAGTAATTTCTCTGTAATACTTGGTTTTACCTGTGTTCTTTTCACTGTGCCTGCTACTCATATGTGAAGCTTTAGATCCTGAGCACTTGTGACTTTCCTAAGAGAGTTGTGAACAGACATCTGTTAATAACAGATAGGACACCAAGTATAAGCAAAGAAATGATTACACCTAACTTAATCTGATAGAACAATGAGTTTAATTGGGGCTACTTTAATTGGGGCCTAAGCAACTTAGGAGCTGCTACACCACTGAGATTTTATCCCAGGAGTTGTTAACTCTGAATAAGACTCTGTCCCAGCAATTGTAAACTTCAGGGAGGGGAGAAGCCTCCTGTGTCTTGCATGCTCTCTCCCACTGTCTTAGGGTTTTAGTGCTGTGAAGAGACACCATGACCAAAGTAACTCTTATAAAGAAAAACATTTTAATTGGAGTTGGCTTACAGTTTCAGAGGTTCAGTACATTATCATTAAAGTGGGAAGCTCCACAGTGTCAAGCAGACATGGTGCTGGAGAAGGAGCTGGGAGTTGATCTTCATCTTGATCTTCAGGCGGCAGCAGGAGACTGCCATACTAGACATAACTTTTGCATAGGCGCCCTCAAAGCCCACCTCCACAGTGATACACTTCCTCCACAAGGCCACACCTAACAGGGCCACACCTTCTAATGCTACTCCCTATGGGCCAAGTATTCAAACTCATGACTCTCTATAGGGGTCATTCCTATTTAAACCACCACGCCCACCTTCCAGCAGGAAATGTTAATAGGCCTAATCTTGTATGGGTTTTGCACTGATAATTATAGCTGATCTGATTTTAAGACAACACCAATGCTATGCCAGAGTTCTATAACAGCATGAGCATGCATATGCACTCTCACCCCTCGGTACTTGATGATAATTAGAATCTTGTTCTTTTTTCCCCCCACTTTTCCTTTATTCACATAGTTCTTTAATAATAACTTTGTTGATACAATTCATGTATCATGTAATTCTTCTTTATAACATGTATAGTTCCATTGGTATTAGTGTATTATATATAGAGTTATAGATTCTTCATCATAATCCATTTGCAACATTTTAACCTCAAAAAGAAACCCCAAATCAGACATAGTGGTACACATCTTTAGTTCCAGGACTTGAAAGGGCAGAGAGAGGGGAGCTATGGACTCAGGGCCTTTCTGGTCTACATAGTGAGTTCCAAGACAGACCTGTTTCAAAAAATAAAAGAAATCCCATGGCACACACTGTTTGTTTGTTTGTTTGTTTGTTTGTTTCTTTGTTTGTTTCTTTCTTTCTTTCTTTCTTTCTTTCTATCCCTGTACTTCAGTCTTAAACACCTGTTTTATGCTTGTGGAGTTCCTTCTTCTGGACTGTGCAGACACAGATTCTTCTGCCTAGCTTCTTTCACTTAGCATGATATTAAAGTTTATCAGGATTGGAGCATGTCCCTAGTGCTCTGTTCCCTTCTAAGACTGAACAGTAAGTAATTCCATTATATGTGTATATCACATTTTGTTATCAGTTTGTAAACTTTTGTGTTATATATATATATATATATCTAGACTTTTATGAATAGCCTTTAAAACATTCACATACAAGATTTTGTGTGTAGCTAGGTGTGGTGGCACACACCGGGCCAGGTTGGTCTATATAGTGAGTTGCAGAACTCCAAGGCTATGTTGTCTGCTGCCTGACCCCTCCCCCTCCAAAAAATAAAATAAAATTGCACATGTTTCTCTTTTGAGTATATACCTAGAAATTTCTGAATGACATGGTAATTCTAATTGAATCTGGCAAAACAGTAAAATCCCTCTTTATGTAAATTTTTTAATTTTAATTTTATGTGTATAAGTGTTTGGCTCCATGTATGTTTGTACACCATGTTTGTGCATGGTGCCCCCCACCCCCAACCCCAGAGGTCATTGGAGGGCTGGAACTAGAGTTAGAGATGGCTGTGAATCACTAAGGGTACTGGAAATGAAACCCAGGTCCTCCAAAAGAACAGCAATATTATCCACTGTGCCATCTTTCCAGTCCCAACTCTTCATTTTTACCAGCAGATTGTAAGATTTCTAATTTTGCCATATTCTAACCAGTGCTTGGTGTTTTTTTAGTTTAGTTTTGCTTTGTTTTAAAGAGAATTTAAAAAAAAAAAACATGACTTTTAGTCTGTGTATCATGTACATGCCTGGTGCTTGAAGAGGCTGTTAGATCCTCCAGAACTGGAGTTACAGATGGTTTTGAGCCTTCATGAGCCTGGGAATCAAACCTGGGTTGTCTGCAAGAGCAACCAGTGCTTCTAACCCCTGAACCATCTCCCCAGCTCTGCAATGCTTGTTACCATTGATTTTTTTTTAACTTTTTATTTTTTATTTATTTGTTTGTTTAGTGTTTCGAGACAGGGTTTCTCTCTGTAGCCCTGGCTGTCCTAGAACTTACTCTCTAGACCAGGCTGTCCTCAAACTCACAGAGATCTTTTTTCTTCTACCTCCCAAATTCTAGGATTAAAGGTGCACCACCACTGCTAGCCTTTTTTTTTTTTTTTTTTAAATGATACCCATCCTAACTGGTGTGAAATGGTATTTGATTGTGGTTTTGACTTGTCTTCCCTTAGGATAATAATGAGCATCTTTTTATATGCTTATTGGCAATTGCATATCTTTTGTGGGTATATCCAGAGCCTTTTCCTATATTTAATTAGATATGTTGTCTTTTTTATTATTGAGTTATAAAAACTCTTTTAGTATTTTAAGAATGAGTATCTTGCCAAATGTACAGTATAGAGTGGCAGGTTGGAGGCAGAACACTTTTAATATACACAAGGTCTTAGTTTGGTGCCCCACATTGCAGGGGGAGGGGAACAAAGATTTCCATGTACCTTTATACACTGTGAGTTGTCTTTTTCACTTTCTTGATAGTATCTTTTATAACTCAGAAGTTTCTAATTTGGCCAGGTATGCTGTCACATGCCTTTAATCTCAGCACTTGGGAGGCAGAAACATGGACCTCTGTGAGTTTAGATCTAGTCCAGTGAACTCCAGAGGATCAGGATGTAGTCCAGGCCAGGTGGCCCGGACTTAGCTTATATCTGTGGTCATAGGAAGCAGCAGAGCTGGGACCTATCTCATGCCACATGACCCATGCCTAGCTCACATCTGCACTCAGCACAGTGAGCTTTTCTGGGTATATTCCTGACCAAAACACTAAAGTTCTTGCTGTTAATGCCATTCAGATTGAATACCCTTCCCAAACTTAGCTGCTCGGCAGATGCTGGATTATTACTCTTATTTTAGTTTCTGTTTTTCTAATTAAAGAGACTTCATGGAAATTAAAAGGAAGGAAGGAAGGAAGGAAGGAAGGAAGGAAGAAAGAAAGAGAGAGAGAGAGAAGGAGAATTTTAGTTTAGAAGCAGTGGACCTGCCTGCCATCCAATGGCCTCCTTTCTGTGTATTCAGAAAACCACTTAGGTTGACAAAAAAAACTGGCCATATCATGACCTATTAGGTTCTTGTAAAGAAATCTCCAGATAGCAAGTCTCTAGTCTTTATTTCATATAAAACTTTTTTTTTTTTAAATACGACGTCTCATCTATGGCTGTCTGGGAACTCATTGTGTCTCTTGGGTGGCTTCCTCAGGTTCATAGCAGTACTCTTACCGTTACGTCATAAGTGCTGGGGTCACAGGCCTGAGCTGCATGCCTGCCCTTTAAAAAGAAACTTGACTTGCATCTCATTGTAATTATTGGCATGTGATAAAATATCCAATTTTTCATTACCGGAACAATCAAACAAAAACATCTACAATATGCTTCTGGAGGAATCATGTTCTTGTCCTCTTGTATCCTCTAATTTGACCATTGTCTCCCATCTGGTCTTGTCTTTCAGACTTGTCTTTAAAAAACATCCTTGTTGATGACAGTTTTATCCAAGAGGACATCCACAGAACCTCTTGTGGGCACAGAGTGATTGTTATAAGCATTTATGAAAGACTTGATTTTTGTTGTTGTTGATCTACAGTGATGTTACTTTGCATGAATAGCAGTCAATTTCAGGTCTCAAGAGTGGCTGAGGAAGTGGTGTGAGGTGTCATCAGTGTTCTTCACAGTGACAGTTTGCATCCAGAGTAGTGTCCAGCCAAAACCACATTACTTTCCTGAGTCTTGTGAACTTGTCCGTTTTGATAGCAACCAGAAGCAAAAAGAAGTGAAAGCTTTTTGTTGTTGTTGTTGTTAGTTTTGAGTAATTTGTCTCTTTTGTTTGATAGATTAAGGAAATGAAATGATTACTATGGCCCTAGATGTGAGCCAGGTCTGGGCCATGTGCCCTTGGTGCTTCTATAGTTGGATAATCCTTTTGAACCAGCTCAAAGTGTTGGAATAACTGAAGCTGAGCACTGTCATCACTGATTAAATTCATAGTATTGTTGGTTTCCCCTGTGAGCTGTTCATACTCTGGTGTTTTTCTTGCTGAGTGCCTGCAGGCTACGCATGCAGAGGTAACCAGTGTGTGCATCCAGGGCTGTGTGTCTGGCTCTCTGGCTTACAGGAGTACTTTCCTTGGTCACTCAGCCCTTGCAGGGCGGCCCATCAAAGGCCATAGAATTTGTTGTAAGAGAGTTAAAAACAACATTACTACCTGGTACTGCTATGTTTGCTTTTAAGCTGTATTATGTTTTGGGTTTTAGTCGCCTCTTATGGCAGCAGATAGGTACATTTTAGAATCTTTTTCAAACAACCAATCAAACATCATGATTGCAGGGAGGGTTCAATACTTAACTGCATTTTCTCACTTCCACTGAGAGTGCTTAGCATAATTGTTACAAATGAATATTAGAATCTTGCTCTTTTAAAGCTATTATCCTTATTCTCTAACCTATTAACTTTCACATTTTCACCTTCAGTTTTTGACCAGAAATAGATGACTATTTTCAGTGTCCTAACATATTACTAGGTGAGCAATCTCCCATTGAGCCACACCCTTCAATTTGACTGTGGTTTAGAAATAGCACAGGTTGTGCACATTGACTTTAATTTTTTTTAATGTGAGTTTTCCCCCCTGGGGTGTTATTTTCATTGTCCTCTTTTGGTACAGAGTACCAGAAGAATTGGTACAGAGTTATAGAAGTATTCTTCATGTTTCTCTAAAAAGCAAAGTTCATTGGCAGAGACTTGAGCTGAGCATTCAGAAGACTTGTGCCTGAAGTAGAGGAGTGCTGGTTTCATTCTCACACTGGTCCCAGTTGGAAGCCTCCACAGGGCCAGAGCCAAGGAGCTCCTTTTCTGTGTCAGTTCCTTATCCTGTTTACAGTTGTCACAAAAACTGTGACAACAGGAAGAAAAGAAACTGTTCTGGGTTCTGGATTTCAGAAAAAATAGACCATTGGTTCAAAGAGCTAGAGAGGCATTCATTTCAGGACAACTTTCTAACATTCTGAATGGCTCAGAGGGTAAAGTGTTCGGTGAACAAACATGAAGACTTGAGTTTGGATCCCCCAGGAGGAGAAGAGAATGCTACAAGTCTGTAATTCTGGTACTTCTATGTTGAAATATGCTGTGGAAACAGGAGCCGCCCCAGAAGCTTGAGGCCAGCTAGCAGTGGCATGAGCAGTGATAAACAGCAAAAGACAAGATGGAAAACAAGGACTCACACCTGAGGCCATCCTCTCATCTTTCCATACATGCCTGTGCATGCACACAGAACTTTTTAATTTTCTTTAAAAGGAATTATGTATTTTTTATACATGAAAAAGGAAAAAAAATCTTATTATTCAAGAGAAAAGTGGATGAGGCTGTCACCTTATCCCTTCACATAAATTATAAGCCTTGACTTTAGCCACCACACTTTAAAGAAAAGGTCTGGAACATCTTGCATCCTGGACCACAAAGGGGAAAGGACCACACAGGAGGGGGGTTTGCCCTTTAAATCCCCAGGATCTTTTGGATAAGGTAGTATTACAGAGTGAGTTAGCTTGTCCTGCTTAGTATAGCAAGTGGTTCCTGTGTAACAGTAACCTACTTGCAAGCAGATGATACTTTTGAAGTCATTGTAAACCTTCAGTGAAATGTAGAAGTATTATAACTTTGGGCAGAAGCACAGTTAGTCCAGGCTTCAGCTCTCCCCTTTAAGACATGGAGAGAGACTATGCCAGTGTGTTTCAAGCAGTTTGTGTTGAAAGCTTCTGAAAGAGCTACTTTTGGTTTCAGAGCTTGGCAGGTGGACCATCTCAAGGGAACAGTTCTCCCTAGACACTTATGTCTGGCAGTACATTGTCTTTTGACTTAGGGGTTCCTGTAGATTCTTTGTCCATTAAGAAAACAGTGAAACTGTGATAAAATCAGTCTCACTGGGCCCTGAGAAATCTGAAGAAGGTCTGTTTTCATATCCTAACATAAAACAGTTGTTCCATACCTGTACCATTCCTTGGTCTGGTGTGCACACTCCTTGTTAGCTATTCTGTTTTAGCAGCCCCTTATTTGGAAATGCAAATAGATGTTCATTGCCTTTTCTAGATATCATAGGATCTGTCTGAGGAGAAAATTAGAACTTCTCAGGTTGTTCACCCTGGTTATTATGTTTGTTGTAGCTGTAATATCCAAATCCATGTCAGACTTTAGTATCACCGAGAGTTAGCTTTAATCATGAGGGTGATAAAGCTGCTGGTTCTTTCTTCACTGTGTCTGCCTGTCCCACATGCTCATTTCCTGACTGTCTACAGCCCATGCCAGGAATGGCTCCCAGAGTCTTCCTTCAGGTGAACACCAACTGTCTCATGCAGGAATCCCTTTGGGAGTCTTTCCTGGAATTCTCTATGTAGATCAGGCTGGCCTCAGACTTAAAGAGGTATACCTAACTATGCCTGACTTTGTCTGCAGTATGCTGAAATTAAGGCATGTGCTGCTATGTCAGCCTCTGCAACTGTCATTAACTGTTTGGTGTTTTCTTCTCTCTCTTTTTTTTTAAACCTAATTTTATTTTCTTATTCTTTTATTTTCAATACTTCAGTTTCCCCTCCCCCACTCATCCTTTTTCCTTCAGAAAAAAGCAGGCCTCCCAGGTATATCAGCCAAACAAGGCATAACAAGATACAGTAAGATTAGGCACAAATTCTCATATCAAGGTTGTGAAAGGCAACTCAGTAGCAAGTGAAAGAGTTAGAGACCACCCCCATTCACACTGTTACGAATCCCACCAAAACACCAAGCCAACAACCATAATGCATATAGAGGACCTAGAGCAGACCCATGCAGGCTCTTTACTTCCTGATGCAGGTTCTGTGAGAGCCCTGCTTGGTTGATTCTGTGAGCCATGTTCGTCTTGTGTACTTGATACCTCTAGCTTCTACAGTTTTTCCTCCTTGGCTTCTGTGGGTTCCCTGAGATCCTAGGGGAGGGGCCCAATAGAGATCTCCAATTTGGGCTTTTTTTTTTTTTTTTGGCTGTGGGTCTCTGCATCTGCTCCCATTAGCTGCCAGCAGTGCCTCTCTGATGACATTTGGGCAAGGCACTGATCTATGAGTATAGCAAATATCATTAGGAATCATTCTACTGATTCCCCCCCACCCCCCCCTTTTTTTTTTTCTTCTATCCTAGGTTTCTGAGCTATCCAACCTCTGGTTCCTAGTCCAAGTCATTGATTGACCACTCCCACAAGTTTATACATCTATAGCCCCAGCACATCTTGCAGGCAGGATAGATTGTAGGTAGGTTTTATAGCTGGGTTAGTGTCCCAGTCTCACCACTGGAAGCCTTGACTGCTTAAGGAAGATGGCTGGTTAAGTCTCTGTATCTTCCATTACTAGGAGTCCTTGATAGAGTCACCCTTGTAGATTCCTGGGAGTTTCTACTGTACTAACTTTACACACACACCCTGCACCCCTCCCCCATGCCTTCCAATTCTAGTGTCTCTTCTTCCATCACCCCCACCTGATCTCTCCTGTTCCCATCTCCACCTGTCTCCAGTCCACTAGAACATCTGTTCTATTTCCCCTTCTCAGGGAGATCCATGTGTTGCCCTCCCCACCCCCACCCCCACCCTCGTTATTTAGCCTTTCTAGGTCTGTGAACTGTATCATGATTACTTTACAGCTAATATCCACTTATAAGAGAATATATGAGTCTGGGTTACCTCACTCAGAATTTTTTTTGTTTTTTTGTTTGTTTTGTTTTTCTAGTTCCATCCATTTACCTGCAAGTTTAATGATGTCATTTCTATGAACAGCTGAGTAATACTCCATTGTGTAAATGTACCAAATTTTCTTTATCCATTCTTCAAGACTTGAAGGACATCTAATTTGTTTCCAGTTTCTGGCTATTATGAATAACACTGTTATGAACATAGTTAAGCAGGTGTCACTGTAGTGGGATGAAATGTTCTTTCGGTATATAGAGTAGTATAGATAGCTGAATCTTGAGGTAGATTAATTCCCTGATTTCTGAGGAACTACCACATTGATTTCTATAGTGTTTCTACAAGTTTACACTCCTACCAGCAATGGAGGACTATTCTTTTTGCTCTATATCCTTGCCAGCATAAGCTATCACTTATGTTATTAGCCATTCTGATTGGTGTAAAATAGAATCTCATAATAGTTTGATTTGCATTTTCCTGATGGCCAAGAATGTTGAACATTTCTTTAAGAGTTTCTCAGCCATTTGAGATTCTGCTATTGAGAATTCTCTGTTTAGAACTGTTATGCAGTTTTTTGGGGTGCTTGCTTGCTTGCTTGGTTTTTTGTCTTTTTTAAATGTTTTGTTTTGTCTTGAGAAAGGGTATCTCTGTGTAGCCCTGGCTGTCCTAGAATTCACTCTGTAGACCAGTCTGGCCTTGAACTCAGAGATGCTCCTACCTCTGCCTCCAGAGTGCTGGGATTAAAGGCGTGTACCACCACCGCCCAGCTTGTGCCCCAGTTTTTAATTGGATTAGTTGATTTGTTTTGGTGTCTGGTTTCTTGAATTTTTTAAATGTATTTTGGATATTAGCCCTCTGTTGGATGTGGACTTGGTGAAAATCTTTTCCCATTCTGTAGGCTGCCATTTTGTCTTATTGATGGTGTCATTGCCTTACAGAAGCTTTTCAGTTTCATGAAGTCTCATTTATTTTATTTTTAAAATATTTATTCATTTATTTTATGTAAATGAGTGCTCTATCTGCATGTATACCTGCATGTCAGAAGAGGGTATCAGATCACATTATAGATGATTATGAGCCACTATGTGGTTGCTGGGAATTGCACTCAGGACCTCTGGAAGATTAGACAGTGTTTTTAAATGTTAAGCCATCTCTCCAGCCCAATGAGGTCTCATTTATTAATTGTTGGTCTTAATGCTTGTGCTATTGGTATTTTCTGTCCAGAAAGTTGTCTCCTGTGCCAGTGTGTTCAGGCTATTACCCACTTTCTCTTCTGTCAAGTTCTATGTGTCTGGTTTTATGTTGAGGTCTTTGATCCACTTGGACTTGAGCTTTGTGCAGGGTAATTAAATATGGATCTGTTTGCATTCTCCTACATGCAGATACTCAGTTATACTAGCAACATTTGTTGAAAATGCTTTTTTTTTTTTTTTTTTTTTTTTTTTTTTTTTTTTTTTTTTTTTTTTCACTATGTCTTTCTGGCTTCTTTGTCAAAACTCAAATGTCCATAGGTATGTGGATTTACTTCTGGGTCTTCAATTCCATTCTGTTGATCAATGTGCCTTTTTATGCTAGTACCATGTGTGGTTTTTATTACTGTAGCTCTGTAGTAGAACTTGAAGTTGGGGGGGTACCTCTGGAAGTTCTTTAATTGTTTAGAGTTGTTACAACATCCTGGTTTATTTTGTTTTGTTTTTGTTTTTTATATGAAGTTGAATATTGTCTTTTCAAGGTCTATAAAGAATTGTGTTGGAGATTCCATTGAATCCCTAGTTTGCTTTTGGTAGCATGGCCATTTTTACTACTTTGATCCCACCAATCCATGAGCATGAGAGGTCTTTCCATCTTCTGATATCTTCAGTTTCTTTCTTCAAAGACTTGACGTTTTTAATGATATAAGTCTTTCACTTGTTTAGTTAAAGTTAACCTGTAGATATTTTATATCATTTGTGGCTATTATGAAGGGTGTTGTTTTTCTGATTTTTTTTCTAAGTCTAATAAATATATATATATATATATATTGATCTTATATACAGCCACTTGGATGATGGCATATACCAGCTGTAGAAGTTCTGCTAAAATTTTTGGGGTTGCTTATGTATGTACTTTGATTTCTTCTTTCCAATTTGTATCCCCTTGATCTCATTTAGTTGCCTCATTACTCTAGCTAGAAAGAACTTCAAGTGCTATATTGAATAAATATGGAGAAAGTGGACAGCCTTGTCTTGTTCCTGGTTTTAGTGGAATTGCCTTAAGTTGTTCTTCATTTAATTCGATGTTGGCTATAGATTTGTTGTAAATCGCCTTTATTATATTTAGTTGTACTTCTTGTATTCCTACTCCAAGCTTTTATTGTGAATGGGCCTTGGGTTTTATCAAAGGCTTTTTTGGCTTCTAAGCTTTTTGTGTTGTTTTTTCTTCTTCTTCTTCTTTCAGTTTGTTTATTTGGTGGATTACATTGACTTACTTTGTTATATTGAAACATCCTGAATCTCCAGGATGAAGCCCACTTGATCATGGTGGATTATCTTTTTGATGTGTGTTTGGATTCAGTTTGTGAGTGTTTTATTGAGTATTTTTGCATTATGTGTTCATGAGAGAAATTGGTCTGTAATTCTCTTTCTTATATTTTTGTTTGTGAGCCTATCCTTTAACGGCTGAGCCATCTCTCCAGCTCTGTAATTCTCTTTCTTTGTTGAATCTTTGAGTGGTTGGGTTTCAGGGTGAGAGTGACCTTAAAATGAATTTGACAGTGTTTCTTTTTTCTTTTTTTCATTATTGAATAGAACTACATGACATATTTCATTTAGGTTCCAAATACAAATGCATCAGTATTTCTCTTTTTGGACTAATTTGAGGAGTATTACTGTTACTTCTTCTTTGAAAGTCTGGTAGAATTCTGCACGAAAACTGTCTACCCTGGGCGTTTTGTGGTTGGGAAACTTTTAATGACTGCTTCTCTTTCTTTATGGGGTTATAGGTCTATTTAAATTGTGTTTCTGATCTCAATTTTGGTAAGTGAAATCTATCAAGAAAATTATCCATTTATTTTAGGTTTTTCAATTTTGTGGAATATAGATTTTAATGTATGACCTACTGTTTCTTTGGATTCCCTTAGTGTCCATTGTTATGTCCCCTTTTCATTTCTGATTTTGTTGATTTGGACATATTCTCTCTCTCTCTCTCTCTCTCTCTCTCTCTCTCTCTTTCTGCCTTTTCGTTTGTTTGGATAAGTATTTGTTTATCTTCTTGATTCCCCCCCCCAACAAACTCTTTGTTTCATTGTTCTTTTTGTTTCTATCTTATTGATTTCATGATTAGTTTGATTATTTGCTGTCTACTCTTCATGCTTATGCTTGCTTCTTTTTGTTCTAGAGCTTTCAAATGTGTAGTTAAGTTGCTAGTAGGAGATCTCTCCAATTTTTATATGTAAGCACTTAGTGTCACAAACTTTCCTCTTGGCACGACTTTCATTGTGTTGCATAAGTTTGAGTATGTTGGTATTCATTTTCATCAAATTCTTTAAAGTCTTTCATTTCTTTATTTTTCTTATTGATCCAGTTCTCATTCAGTAAACAGTTGTTCACTTTTCATGAGTTTGTAAGCTTTCTGTTGTTACTGTTGTTGAAACCCAGCTTTAGTCCACAGTGGTCTGATAGGATGCAGGTCTCTCTCTCTCTGTCTGTCTGTCTCTGTCTCTGTCTCTGTCTCTGTCTCTGTCTCTCCCTCTCTGTCTCTCTGTCTCTCTCTCTCTCTCTCTCTCTCTCTCTCTCTCTCTCTCTCTCTCTCTCTCTCATTTGTTGAGACTTGCTTTGAGGTTCCATGGGGTGCAAAGAAGATGCTATATTCTTTTCTTTTAAAGTGAAATGTTTTGTAGATGTCTGTTAGGTCCATTTGCTTTATACTGTCTGTTAATGCCAGTAGTTTTCCGTTTAGTTTTTGGCTAGATGACCTGTACATTGATAAGAGTTGGGTATTGAAGTCTCCCACTGTTGATGTGTGACGGTCAATGTGAGATTTAGGCTTTAGTAATGTTTCTTTTACAAACATGGGTATCCTTGTGTTTGGCAAATAGATGTTAAGAATTGAAGCATCATCTTGGTGTTTTCCTTTGAAAATGGAATGTCCTCTATCTCTTTTGATTAATTTTTGTTCAAAGTCTATTTTGTTAGATATTCGATGGCTACATCAGCTTGTTTTGTTCTTTTAGGTTCATTTGCTTAGAAAAAAAAAATTTTCCAACCCCACTCTCAAGGTAATGTCTATCTTTAATGTTGAAGTATGGTTTTTTTTATTCATCAGAAGGATAGATTCTGATTTTGCATCCATTCTGTTAGTGTCTATCTGTCTGTCTCTGTGTGTATGTGAGAGAGAGACAGAGAGACAGAGACAGAGAGAGAGAGAGAGAGATTTTTTCTGTGTTTTCATGGGTGTAGTTAAATTCCTTGGGTTGGAGTTTTCCTTCTAGTACCTTCTGGAGGACTGGCTTTCTGATTGGATGTTATTTAAATGTGTATTTATCATGGAAGAAGATCTTGTTTTCTTCACCTATGATGTCTGAATGTTTTGCAGGGTATAGTAGTCTGGGCTGCCATTCATAGTCTTTCAGAGTCTGTAAGACCACCTGCCTGGACTTCTGGCGACTGGCATGGTCTCTAATAAAGCAGGAAGTCTGTCCAAAGTGGGGATTGGGACACAGCAACAAGGAGGTTGAAGAACTGGGGAAAAGGGTGGGGGTGCAACACTGAAAGAGTTGGGGATATCTGCAGGTGGACAACCTACTTGGACTTTTGGCAGCCTGTGTAATCTCTTGTCTCCCTGACTTGGGAGCTAGAACATGGTTAGGGTGTGGAGATTGGAGGCATGAAAGGGAGTACCAAGAGTGTAGGGAAGGTCCTCGGGAGGGCAGCTCACCTGGACTTCTGGAAGCCTGTTTGTCCTCTAGTCGAGCAGCTTCTTCTCTTTTTGAGTGTTTCTAAGCTCATTTGAAAAATGTTCATGTTGCTGTTTCATATTCACATTGTCCATTAGCTAAGCATAGACCTAAGTGGCTTTCGGAAAACAAAGCAGGCAGCCAAATAGAGAGGCCAAAGGCTTTGTTCAACAAGCAGTCATTTATTGAGTACCTGTTGATGTCAAGGTTAACAGTAGGATGGTTGGAAGCTCTGAGTAATACTGTTCTAGAAGCAAATGCTCACATTAGGTGGGAGTAGGGGATAGTAAAAGGGACTGGTAAGCACCATGAAAGTATTTGGTATCAAAGATGTGGAAGCAACTTAGCTTTGTGAGTGCATTTAAGAAAGCTCCATGGAAAGAGTGACATTGAGGTTGGTCCTAAAGGGCAGAGTGTTCTTGGCAAAAGTGTAAAGCAAAAGTGAACTAGACAGATCTAGAGAAAATAAAGAGGACTTAGTCACCGAGCACCTACCATGCTACTTGTTTGTGTCACATCTCATCCAACTCTTGTTTTTCATTAAGGCATTGTGGTTAGTATCAGTCCACATAAAGAATGAGCAGTGTTCTGCCTTCCTTGACTCATGCCATTGCTGAGCATCCCCAGGTTACTCTTTCCAAAGCACAGGATCAATGTTAAACACAGAACAGACCACACTTTGTTTTATCCTTGAGTTTAATTATAGCTTATTATTTGCCTGATATTCTCTCAGAAAACTTGCTTCTCTTTTTGCTTCAGGCAGTGGGGCTGTCCTTTCATTTCCTAATAGAGAATTAAGTATTTTAATGGAATCTTTCTCAGGTTCCATTCTAGGTTTTTGAACCTATGGGATTCCCCTACCCCCACCCCTCTGCCACGTGATGTTTCTGTGTTCTTATATGTAATCAGGCCTCTTAAAACTGTCCTAAAAATAGTAGAGTAAAAGCTTTTAAAATTTCAGCCATGTGGCTAGGTAAACTCTCCTTCCCCAAACATTTTAAGAAAAATTCAGGGCCTGGGGAAAAGTATGTACTCACAAGCAGAGGATCTGAGTTTGAATTCCCAGCTTGCATCTACAAAGCCAGGCACCGCTGCCCAAGCCTATAACTGCCTCTAAGGAGAGGCTAGCAGAGACAGAGAGATCCCAAGAGATGACTGGTTAGCCAGCCTAACCAAAACAGGAGCTTCTGGTTCAGTGAGGAACCCTGTCTCAAAGCAGCAAGGCGGAGAGGATAGAGGAAGACATTGAGCATCTTGCTCTGGCCTCCAAATATATATGCCCATATACTTACATGTATCTTTTGTGTGTGTGTGTCTGTCTGTCTCTGTGTGTGTGTCTGTGCATGCGCATGTATCATTTGGCTTCATTGCTGTTGCACACACACACAGACAGAGGCAGAGAGAAAGCTTATAAGAGTAAAACTCAGAAGTGCTTATAATTTTTAAATGCTAATGTACCATATTAAGTTCAAAATGACCATGTTTGAAAACCTTACACTACTGGATCCTAATACTAATTTTGAATGATAAAGTGTCAGAAGTATACATTGTTCCCATGTGGAGTGATCTGATACTGATTGACTGATCGGGAACTGAGGCTTTTACATAGTGGCTGTGGAGTAATGATGTAGAAACAATACCTAGCTGGGCCTTTTGGAGGTTATTTGAATTCCTTATATAGAAGGTCCTTGTTTCGTGTAGATGATTTGCTATCCAGAAAAGGGTCTGGAATATTTTAAAATTAGGGACTAATATCTTAGATAATAGTAATGAGTCTGATTGAGACTGTCTTGAAAATGAGGCTGAAAATAAAAATGTTTAGGGTTGTTGTTGAAGATCCATTCTGAGATGGAATCCATACATTCATGACACTGTTAATGTGGCCAAAAGAACCTGAAGCTAAATAGGTTGAGAATGTGTTTTTAATTTGACAAATTAGGATGTAATTATAGCCTAAGTATCTTAAACTGGGGACTGCACATTGGATCTCAGATGAACAATGTTAGAATATTTTCAGGAGAATTATCTAAGTGGTTGTGGTATCCTTTATGTTTGACTTTGGTGATATCATCCAGTGGTCATTTTCCAATTGAGAAAACTCTCATTTCCTCATAGTTCCTTTTCTGCTTTGATCATTCTCTGTGGAAGCAACCATTCTTTAATTCTTAACTAGATCATTTTCCATTGGCTTTGAGTGGGATCCAGCTGTTCATTGGATGACATGACTTGTGGTACCATTCACTTGGCTTCATTGCTGACTTGCAGTTCCAGTTTTCAGGTTCTTTATGTACTCTAGTCACTATTATTCTATATTTAACAGTTTGCCATAAGCATGGAATGAGATTGAAATGTAACCTGGTCATACACTTTCAGATGAAAAGTTTGCCAATTCACTTTCTCCTTGACACATCATGTTCCTTTGCATCTGATGCCTACCTTTGCCTAGAGGACATTATTTGAGAAATATTTTCCCAGCCTGGCCACGGGAGGCAGGTGGGTCTTTGTGAGTTTGAGATCAGCCTGGTCTACAAAGTGAGTTCCAGAACAACACAGAGAAACCCCGTGGGGCAGATGGGGAACATTTTTCTGATCTTGTAACTTGGACCTCCTTGAGTGAGATAGAACCCTGTGGTGCAAATGGCTGCAGGTATGGGACAAACATATTTCTGGAAGCTATTGTCAGAGATGAACTGACAGCAGCCTGAATTTTACAATATTATCTTTGGCAGATAAGTAAAATTGTTATAACCAATAGTTATATTGGTTAATTGTAGTAGCAAAGATTGAATTTGCAGGGTAGCTTACCTGGGGAAGTTAAACGGAATGGGAAACTGGGGTAGAGATGGTCTTTGACATCCTTTCCTTTTGGGGGAGGTCAGGCTTTCACTTTGTAGACCAGGCTGGCTTTAAGTTCATAGAGATGTACCTGCTTCTGTTGCTCTACAATGACTGGCTGTAAGGTGGGTTTATAAAGAAAAGTAAACAACCAGTGGCAACTGATAATTGGTGTTTTAGAAAAGTCTGTTTTAGTTTTGAAGAGTTTGACAGTATTTAATAGTCAAAAGTCATGCCAGGGCTGCCAGCAATTGCCCCAGTGTCAGCAAGAAAGTCTGATAAAGGGTCTTAGAGAAGTGTAAAAGGAAGAAAGAGCCAGCTCAATAGAAAGTATTTTCCGAGTGCTGGCCTGACAGAGTCTTAGGCGCCCTTGGTTGTGCTTGATGTTTGTCTAGTTTACATTTTTGCATACTGAGGCACAAACTCTTGACACACCTTCCTTAATGTTAGGTCCCATTGTCATAGTGGCTGAAGTGAGTCAAATTCCAACCGTGGCTTCTGTTGCTCTTGGTTCCTGTTCTGGTTTATCTTTTCTCCCTTTCTTCTGTTTGCTGTCTTCCCATGTCTCTCTCTCTTTCTATTGTCTTTACTCTTGATTCATGGTTGGTTCTTCAACATTTGAGGTCATTTAGCTTTGCCTTGTATCAGATTTAGTGTGTATGTGTTCTCCCTTCCAGCTTATTCTCAAAATGTGTTTCATAGAACAACATAATTATATTAGTTAAACACGAAGCAGTTGTAGGATCAGAGTAAGAAATGATGGATTTAGCAACAGTTAAACACACCTCACTCTCATTTTTAATAGCTGGGTATGGTGGCATGTGCCTGAAATCTCACATATTTAGAAGATAAGGATAGTTCAAGGCCAGCTTGGGCAATTCAATGAGACTGTCTCAGACTTATTAATTAATTAATTTGTTTTGAAGGATTAAGATTATAGCTCAGTGGTAACACACTTGGCTGGCATGCTTGAGTGATCCCCAGGCCATGTGTGCAGGTGCACAGACACAAAAGACAAAGTGAAAGAAGAAAATGTAGCCTTCTGTAGCTTTTTAGTTTACAAATGTAGATGCTGAATTCCTGTGAAGTGTTTCTGTGTATTACACTGTTTCTTTGTTGTTGTTTGTTATTTGTTTGTTTGTTTTGTTATTGTTTGTTTTGGTGGGGCCCAGGCATGATTTCTGAAGGGCCTTTATAATTGGTTTATGTTCTGAAAGGATTCAAACCACATTGCCCTATACTGTGGATACCCATATTCACCAAGGCCAACAGTAGGCCAACAACAAATTCTTTCTGAATAAACAATTGCTTGGTTAAAAAACAAAAAAAAAACAAAAAAACTACCATTTTAAAGCTTTTAGTGTCAGATATGATGGTGCATGCCTTTAATTACAGCAGAAACAGGCAGATCTTTCTGAGTTCCAGGCCACATGATCTACATAGTGGGTTCCAGGACAGCCAAGGCTACAAAGACACTGATTTAAACTCTGTGTGTGCGTGCGTGCGTGCGTGCGTGTGTGTGTGTGTGTGTGTGTGTGTGTGTGTGTGTTATGTTGTGTTATACAACTGTTACCACTATGAGGTTCTTTCATCCTCAAGAAGAAATTTTACCCACAGAACAGTTGCTTCTTATCACTTCCAAGCCCAGGATAACCATTAGTCTGCTTTAGTCTCTTTATTTGCCTTTTAAATTTTTATATGAATAGATTGATACCTGTTTGGCCATGTCTGCTGGCCTCTCTTCAATGAAGTTCTGAAAAAGACTCAGCTCTTATGTCTGCAAAATCCAGGAAATCTCCATCTCATCATGTCTAGTCACATATGCCAGTGCCTTTGTATGTGGTAAATTCTTACTGTGTAAGCTAAAATGTATGAAGGTTAGGATATGAATGTCTTTGGAGCAGTTATCCCTTCTATAGTGGAATCTAGAAGGTTCTTTGTTTAGGTTTGGTTTGGTTTTTTTCCCAAGACAGGGTCTGACTATGCAGCCCTAGCTGTCCTGGAACTCACAGAAATCTACCTGCCTCTGTCTCCCAAGTGCTGGGATTTAAAGTCACATGCCACTACTCCTGGCCCTAGAAGGTTCTTAATACAAATCTAAAGATATCTTTCAACTTAAAGAGTTTAACACATTGGGCTGGAGATATGGAACAGTGGTTAAACGCGTGCATGCTCTTTTAGAGGGCTAAAGTTCAATTCCCAGCACCCACATAGTGGTTTATAATCATCTAAGTCCAGTTGTAGGGGTCTGACTCCCTCTTCTGATCTCTGAGATTAGGTGTGCACCTGGTGCACAGGCATACATGATAGCAAACTACTCATAAAGATAAAAATAAACAAATAAATATTAATATAAATATTAAAGGGGGAGATTTAGCACCCTGGTCCTCTGTAAGAGCAACAAGTAACCAAACCACTGAGCCAACTCTCCAGCCCTAGAACTTCTGAGTTTTAATGAGCTTCCCTTTAGAACTTACTAGATCTTAAAGAACCTGTGAGGAAATTGCTACAGAATAGCCTGATACAAGTCAATGCTAGAACTCTAAACATAGACCTTGGGATTTCTGTAGTTTTCAAGTTTCTATATGAGAAAATAAGCTGGTGCTCTTCTACCCAGTTTCTATTTTGTGATGTGTAACAGATTTTGAAAAGACTTCAGAGAATGTCCTCTATTTCCCAGTAACCATTTGCAATCTTAAACTAGCCTGCTGATTATACTGATGATTTGCCACATTTCCAGTTCTCTCATAAAGTCCTGAATATGTCTCTAGACCCTCATGCATAAGTTAATGTGACCTTAAGATCTAGAAGCCAAATAGGATATTATCCTGGTTAGTTTTGTTTGTTTGTTTAACAGTTGCTTAGTGTTAGATTTATGTTACTTCATAGTAATTTAGATTGGCGTTTATATAAGATGCTTTCTCTCCCTCTTATCAGGTGGCTTCTACCTTGGACAAATACTACTTTGAAGGCGGAGAGAAAGTAGCCATAATATATATTGATAGGGTCTGAAATCATGGCCCCATCTGTAAAATGCTTGCTGTGCAAACATGAGGCCTTAATTTCAGTCCCCAGTACCATGTAAAAATCAAGCACGGTGGTGTACACCTGTAATCCTAGCACTGAACAGGCAGAGACAGGGGGATCTAGCCGGATTCGAAAGCTCCAGGTTCACTTAAAGACCCTATCTCAAAAAAATAAGGTAAAGAGAGATTGAGAAGTCATTTAACATCAACCCTTGGGTTCCATGTACCTACATAAATGTGCATACACATGAATCTATGTGTATACAATATATACCCTATTTTACTTTATGGGTTTGGATGTTATGTCTGAATGTATCTGTGTAGCAGCATATGCAGGGCTGGTGCTTATGGAAGCCAGAAAAGGGCATCAGATCCTTTGGAACTGGAGTCAGATAGTTGAGGGCCATCATGTACATGCTTGGAATTGAAGTTGGGTCCTCTGGAAGAGCAATCGGTGCTCTTAACTGTTGAGTCATCTCTCTACCCCTTAGAATATCTATTTCTAGGGGTTTTAGTGTATTCTCTTAGGGCTCAGCTAACTGTAATGAATTAAAATTCCCTGTGGATTGAAAAACTGTTCCATGCCACAAAGTTTGAAGTTTTGAAGTGGCTTTTGCTTAGTACACGATAAGAAATGCATGAAGTGGATCAAACCAGCCTGTGGCCAGCCTGTTGATATTTTCTTTCCATTTTGTCTCTTAGATGCACCCACTAGGCCTATGTAATAACAATGACGAAGAGGACTTGTATGAATATGGCTGGGTAGGAGTGGTGAAGCTTGAACAGCCAGAATTGGACCCCAAACCATGTCTCACTGTCCTGGGCAAGGTAAGCACCAGGCCTTCTGTGTCATATCCATTGTAGTTGGTCTTTTCATGCATTTTCCTGAGTTTCAAATAGCAGGTTCTGAAAAGTATGAAAAGCCATACTGGTATAGCACTCCTTCTGAAACTGTGTGAACATACATAGCACCATGGAGCTCATGAGCTCTGGCCCTGTAAGAGGCCCTAGTCTCCAAGTCTGCTGTCCCCCTGCCTACTATGTGGTCGTGGACAAGTTGCTTTCCCTGGGAGTCTGAACTTCTTTCTTATCTGTGAAGTGATTTGATATTAGAAATCCATAATACTGTACCTTACACCTTTGGGGCTAGATGTTTTAGACCCGAGTTGTGGGGTAGGGGGAATTCAGGAAGAATTATGGTTTATATATTTTCTGGGGACCTGGGGCCATACTCAGTAATCACACATGTTTGTATATGTATAGCAAACCATATGGATATTCACGTGGGATAACCAAAGCCTAAACAGCCTCCTCTTAGCCCACAGCTGCTTTATCTCCAAATAAATGAGTTCAAATCCATTCATTTTTGCTGTCAGGTATGTTATAGAAAAACTCTTGCAATTTAGAGCTTCCTTGGTTTCAGAATGGCAGACAGCAATTATGGCCCTGCATTAGAACTTACTTCACACGTGACTAGGAGATGAGTTAAGGTCTAATGTCACTGCTGGCTGTTGGCACACCATTTAGAAGCACTAGCAAACAAAACATGCTTTTTAGCCGCTAGGGGTTAATATAACTTCTGGCGGTAGGATAAGATAGAAATAAATTCACTTTGGAAATCATCCATCAGGAACTCTTAACTTGATAAATCATAACCTTTTTAAAAGTGGATCATTTTGTCAAGGGGATGGGTTTTGTGAGTGTAATTTGAATTTTTGATTGTGAAAAACATAGTCCCCCAAAGAGTAGTCTTACTGCCTGGATTTTATGGTCCCCAAAGCTACAGATCTGTGTACTGTGGAAGACAACTGCATTCTCTTCCCAGAAGCTGAGGTTTTCTTTGCTATCCAGGCAAGAGAAGAGGTGATAATGGTACAGAGAGCCATCAGAAAACCTAGAGAGTCTTCTGCCAACTACTCCTAAAAGGTCTTTGGTCCTGGAGATCCTCATGAGCCTAATTTGTTTGTGGTTTTTATGCCTCTTATGCCTTTTGAGAAACTGCATGACTCTTGTCAAGTTTTCCTGCCCTTTCATTGGGGGAGAAACCTGACAGGAATTATGGCCTGTTTGGTTTATGGTTCACCAAGTTGAATAAAGGTGTTTAAAGCTCAGCGTTGATGCTTGATCATTTTCATAGTTGACCAGAGTGGCTTGCTGATGGTTAGGAGAGCAGTAATCCTCTCAAGAGTACTTTAGTGTTTTCCTAGGGAAAATGCCAGCTACATCCAAAGGGTAGAAACAGTGCTCTCCTTGTAGCTGTCTGCTTCAACTAGGCCTTTTGCCTCTGTTTAAGCTGCTGCTGCTCTATGCTTAGCTTATTGGCTTCATTGTTCTCCCTTCCCTCAACCCAGGGCCCAGTGGGGATCCATCTCTTGTGTCTATAAATGGGTTGAAGCAGGGTCCCACAGTGTAACCCTTGTCCTTTGATGGTTTAGTGGTGGGTACTAGTTAAAGTCACTCAGAACCCCAAACTGTTTCCTCCACTGCCTGAACCAACTACACTGTGGTTTACTTGGTGAGTTTCATATGGTTCTGCTGGTCTGTGAAGCCAGTGGAATGGAAACTTTAGATATGTATGGACTTACTGAGCACTTTTTGTGTTTAACTCATCAGGAAGTAGTTATTGAATGTGGGGGCCTACAGGCTCCATGTGTGGCTCCACCTGCCTAAGAGCATCGTATTTCTGTTGGGGAAGGCTGAGACGGGGGGCGTGGCACATGGCAACACACGTTTGTTGTTAGTCTTAAGGGTTGGCACCTGAGTAAAGTCATTAGTAAAGATGCCTGGGCCAGACAAAGAAAAATGATTTCCCGTTTGCTTTAAATGTAGGTTAGTAGAAAAGGTATGATGAATCAGAACTATTTTATCTTCTTCCTTTCTTCTTCCTCCTTTTCTTCCTCCTCCTCCTTCTTGTTCACAACTTTAATTTCATTGATTTTCCATCCCTGTTTTCTACTTTTCTGGGTTCCCAAGAACAGAAACATAAGACTCTGGTGGGGGAAGGCACAGTAACTCTCCACCAGCTCAGCATGCCAGTACCCTGCAGACAGTATGGTTTTTCTTCTAGTTCTGACTTTCAGTGGCTATAGCAAGGATTGCTTGGCAAGGAGAAGCACAAAGACAAAGGAAATGAATTAGGAACATAGCTGGGGACAGAGCTCCTGCCTAGCATGTGAGGCCCTGGGTTCCATCACTAGCATTGAAATAAAGAAAAAGAAATTAAAAGGCGTAGGAAGAAACTCAGCCCAGCGTGCAGGTGGGAATGGGTGAACTGCTGTGGATGGACATTGAAACTTGTCTCTGTTGCCACAAAAAAGCCTATGGGAAATTAGGAGGGCTAGACACAGGCCCCCTCCTCCCTACCCTACCCTACCCTACCAGCCCACAGAAAATCAGCTGAAACACCAAAGATTTTAAAAAACATAAATGCCTCTCTAAGAGTCCAAATCAAGTTTTATTTTAAAAGCAAACTACATAAATTCATCACCTTGATGTATTACCAAGGGCTTTTGAGTTCAACACTTTAAAACTCATGAGAGAAAAATAATTTATGATCACATCCTTCTATTCTTTTAGATTTTGTAAAGGTACTAACAAAATCAACTAGGTAAGTAGAATTGGGGGAACTCTTACCACGGGGAAAAAGTGGGCCAAGATGCCCCCAGGCCTCACTTCAGGCCAGGCTCAGGCGGATCTCTGCAGCAATTTCTCTTTTACTTAGTGTGAAGATGATGTTCTTGCTTGTCTGACATTCTGAGCTTCTGGATCAAGGTTAGGATCTTCCCTAATGCCCTCATTACAGAACTTAACCCAATGACAGTAAAACAGTAGAATTGACATTTGGGGGCAGCTTACTTTGAGGAGAGTCTTAAATCATTCCCAAAGTGTAAGAGTCTGTATGCTCCAGGCATTTCATCCCTTCAGTTTCATAGTGTTTGTTAAGAATCTTACAGGGCTGTAAAGAATTTAAAAGGTTAATCTTAATTTGGCTATTATGACCCATCAAATTCACAGAGACTCTCATGTTGTGCTAGAATTTCTAGCAGAATTCACTTGGACTGAATTCTGAAATTCCATGCTGGATAAACCCCAAACCCCAGAGAGACTAATTCTGTGGTAGCATTTTGAAATACAGTAAATTCAGCAGTCCTGGACCTGCCTGTGTCTCCTGCTTCAGAAGATGGTATGGGGAATTTAATGTAAAGATATTTAGAGGATTTTATGTTAGAATGCCTTGCCTGGGTGACCTTAGAAAGGCAACTTTAGTTCTTGGTGCCTTGCTTCTTTGTGAAGCACTGCCTCTCTGATCACTGTAGGGCTGTGAAGTGTTAGCAGAACACTTAGCTTAGAACCTGGCTCATGGACCCATCCTGAACACTGCCTGCTAGGGGCTGTAGTTGCCTTTGCTTGTCAAACTGACATCTTGTCCACACTCCCATGTTATGGTGAGGAAACTGAGTCCTAGTAAGGTTCTCCACATTATCTGAGATAACACAGCTCACAAGACCCTGGAGCTGAAACAGAACTGTTCTGTGCTTCACCAGTGTTGAATTATTGCTAGGCATTGGTGGCACATGTCTTTAATCCCAGTACTTGGGAGGCAGAGGCAGGTGATTTCTGAGTTTGTGGCCAACCTGGTCTACAGAGTGAGTTCCAGGACAGCCAGGGCTACACAGAGAAACCCTGTCTCCAGGAAGGGAAAAACAAAACAGTGTTAAATTCTTGTCTTCTCTTGTTTCAGTCAGTCTTTTCTGGATAATAAGCACCAGCTGCTTTCAGTATCACTTGGATGTGGTCAGGACTGTTGCTTCTACATGGTAGAATCACAATTCTCCCATAGACGGGGTGTTTGCTCTGAGAGTTGAACTGTGTCATAGAACCTACATCTGGCACTGCCACCACATCGGCAGTCCCCTCCCCAGATCTTCTTATAGATCTGTTTTGTCTCCCTACCCCTACCTACTCAGGAAATATAACCTCCATATTCCTGGTTTTGAGTCTAAAAGGATTCCAGGAAAGGGATTCATTGACCCATCTCAAATCAGGCACTCTTCTTCAGGCTTATTAGTTGTGTTATGGGGCTGAAAATACTATGAAACTAAACTAAGCCTGTCTCTCCTTATACTGTGTGAGGGTAGGAAGAAATGTGTTCTTCAGAAAGGGATAGGGGCTGGAGTAGTGCTGAGCTAAGCATGCCCCTGTAGTTGGTAGGGCAAGAATGCTGTTACAAGCTAGTGGGCAATGTTCTCAGTTTATCCCAGGTCACTTGAAGTGGGTCTATTGAGAGAAGACGCTTGGGTCATGTGTGTTTGCATAGCAGAGATCAGTGCATAGATATGGTGACTGAAGGGGTGGATACCAGCCAAAATGGACTGTGAAAGCAGGAGATGGGGAAGAACAAAGCAAAGTGAAGGGAATCATAGCTTCTTTAGAGGTGTGAAAAGTTGCTGAGGAAGAAAGCTTACAGGTTTAGGAAATATGATCTCAAAGGTGCTGTTGAAAGATTCTAATAGAATTACATCATAATTTGCCTTTGGCAGTAACATCCAGGTTGGACAGAGAATATGAGGAACCCTTTTGCTACAGTCTTAGGGAACTGTATAGGTCCACACATTGACCATTTTTAGCCAAGGGAGTTGGTGAGGAGTTATGTTTGCCTCTGTCCTGGTCAGTTTTCACACATAAACACATACACTGAAGAGACTGAAGAGTCCACAGAGTGATAGGGAAGAACCCTGCTGCACCATGAGCAGAACTGCTCTAAAAACTGGCCCTTGTGGTGAACTCAGAGAAGCCAAGGGTGAAGGCTGATAGAGAACCGCACCCTCTGCTACGGCTGCTTTTCTGCCCCCCTTTTTCAGATCAGTCTCAGAAATGTCAGTGCAAAATAAAAATCTTGCCGTTTTAGTTTCTTTTCTGTTGCTGTGACAAAACACTGGCAAAAACCAGCTTGAAGAGAAAAGGGACACCCTCGCTCACTCACTCACTCACTCACAGAAATCTTCCATTGGTTATATTTCTCTAGTGAACCCTGACTCATACGCCTGGTGACCAAGATGATCTGAAGTCAGAGCCAAGGGATGTTTTCCTTTCAATCCAGGTTTTAACTCTAGTTGTAACTGTTTGTTTGATTCCATACTGGGGATTGAAACTAGCCAGTCCCCCCCCCCCCCTTCCTATGTAAGCACTTAACCACCAAGTTATAGCATTCCAAAGTTGTATTACTTTTATAGTGAAATCCAGAAATGCAGAGAGTGAAATAATTGCCGGTTGCCAGACTCTGGGATCTAGGAGCAGGAAAGCTTTTTTGTTTTGTTTTGTTTTTTAAACTAGGTGTAGAATTTCAGTTTGGAAAGATGAAAAGATTTAGATTTTAGAGGGTATTAATAGCCATGATTGACAATATAAATATATTTCATTCTGACCTGCACACTTAATAATTAAAGTGATAAATTCCATATTATATATTTTACCCAAATAAAATATGGTATCTCTTAAATCATTTTACAGTATATGGACTAGAATGGCAGTAGGTATAAATAATTATATTAAAGTGGGTTGATTTATGTCTGAAATCCTAGCACTTGAGAGATCAAGAGGACCAATGTGAGTTCGAGGTCAGCATGGATTACATAATGTATTCTAGGTCAGCCCCAGCTCCAAAACACAGCAAAATAGCAACAACAACAGCTCTAAACTGTTTGTTTCTGAAATGATAAAGTGTAGTCCCATGAAGGGATACCTGATAATTCTGAGTCCTGGTATATGATAGAAAAGGAGACAAATGGCCAGAGAGCCTCATCCTCCTCTGAACATCAGTCTATCTCAGGAAAGTGTCTTCCCTGTTCAAACTACAGCTCTCAAAATACACAAGTTTATGGGTTTTGTTGTTGTTGACAACAAACCTTTCTTTTTGTCATAATAATTCTTTGAGAATATCATATACTATATTTTTATTGTATTAATCCCTCTTCCTCAACTCCTCCAGATCATTCTCTACCTCTCTAACCACCCAGCCTTATGTTCTCTCTCAATCTCTCCCCTATTGAATGCAGTTTGTATAAGTACTCCTGAGCATGAGGCCCTGCCCTGGAGAATGTAGTCGATATGCCAGCTACTACACCATTAAGGAAAGCTGACTTTCCCTCTCCTGGCAGCAATCAGATGTCAGTAGCTCCTCAACTAAGGATGGGACTTCATGCCCACCTGTACTGGCTGGTTTTGTATGTCAACTTGACACAAGCTGGAGTTACCACCGAGAAAGGAGCCTTAACTGAAGAAATGCCTCCATGAAATCCAGCTGTAAGACATTTTCTCAATTAGTGATCGAGGGGGAAGGGCCCAGCCCATTGTGAGTGGTGCCATCCCTGGGCTGGTGGAATTGGGATTCTATAAGAAAGCAAGCTGAGCAAGGCAGGGGAAGCAAGCCAGTAAGTAGTACTCCTCTGCATCAGCTCCTGCCTCCAAGTTCCTGCCCTGTGTGAGTTCCTGTCCTGACTTCCTTTGGTGATGACCAGCAATGTGGAAGTGTAAGCTGAATAAACCCTTTCCTCCCCAACTTGCTTCTTGGTCATGATGTTTTGTGCAGGAATACAAACCCTAAAACACTTTTCATACCTACTCTTTCATACTGGGGTTTTGTCTGATTTCAATTTTTGCAGGTCTTAAGGTGCATCTGCCTGTTGTGCCTGGAAAACCATTTTCTTTAAGTCAGCCACCACAGTAACTCTTAGTCTTTCAGTCTCCTCTTCCAAATAGATCCCTGAGCCTTGAGGGGAGGGCTGTAATATAGATATTCCATTTAGGACTGAGCACTCTGAAGTCTCTTTTTCTCTGTACATTGACCCATTGTGGGTCTCCTTGTTAATTGCTAGCTGTTATAAGAAGCATTTCTCCCCAAACCTCACCTAGGCAGCACAGTAGACCTAGCCCTGGTGTCATGGGCACGAGAGAGTTGGTGGGCTGACCAACTCAGCTTCCACCCAGGGCCAGATCCAGGGCTCTGAGTTGGTCCACTCCAGCATCCACCCCATCTATGAACTCCTGGAGTACAAGACAGGGCTGGTCCTGCAGATCCAAAGCTATGGCATGTCCATTGAACATTTGCAAGAAAAGATATGCGGACAAACAGGAATTTTGCCTGAAGCACTGTGGCACCACAGCTTCCAAGACGAGATGTTTGTTTTTTGTTTTTTGATTGTTTGTTTGGTTTAGTTTTATTTTTTGTTTTCTTTGTTGGGGAGGTTACAAAGATGAAGAAAGAATAGAAAAGGACAGGGAAATGAGTGGGATTGGGGTGCATGATGGGAAATTCTAAAAATGTTTAATTAAAAAAGCTTCTTGTATGAGGACAGAGACATGTACTGATCTATGGGGATGGCAATAAGTCATTAGAAGGTGTTTTATTGCTGTGTTCATTTAGTACAGTAGTTGTATTAGGTTTTCCCTTAGAGCCCATGCTCTATCTATGGGTTCTGGGTTTTGTTGGCAGTGTCAGGTTCCATGTCCTGGGGTGGGCCTAACACTTACTCCTCCCATTAGCATTCGCACCACTCTTGTGCCAGTGGGCAGATCTTGCCAAGGACTGTCGTTATTGTAGTTCACAGGGTGCATAGCTGGGTAAGCTGGATGATTACACTTCTCTTCCTATAATATGCATAGTATCTTCCAGCACTATGAGTGCTAGCCAGTAGACATGTTTCTGGCTGATACTATCTATATTTCTCTGTGTTCTAACTCAAGAGTGTGTCTTCAGGAGTAGATTCTTGCTATCATGCTCTGGATTGTAACCAGCACCATTGACTGTAGCCTGCAATAGACACAGGGAGCAAAATTTCCCCTAAGTGCTAGTGACCTCATGATGATAAATGGGTTTTGGCAAATATCTTGGACATAGAGCTGTTCTCTTCTGGGAGCTGTCTCACTGACTTCTCCAGTAAACACTGGGCCTAATAAGGTTCTGGTGTAGATGTTAATCCAACTGTTCAGGTTTTAAAGTGTGGCCAGGAGACCTACCTTTCCAGGACTCTCAAGATCATGACTGTTTTTATAGTATACTACAGTCTTTCCTTCCATCCCCTCACAGTAGGGCTATCCAAGGGGATCATTGTATGTGCTGACTTCATCCCACTCATGACTAATGGAATATGTGTTTGTGTGTTCCATGTTTTCACTTTTATGGTTTAGTTCCTAATAAGTGCAATATAAAATAGCTGTAACCGCACTGGTGGTGGCGCATGCCTTTAATCCCAGCACTTGGGAGGCAGAGGCAGGCGGATTTCTGAGTTCGAGGCCAGCCTGGTCTACAGAGTATCAGGACAGCCAGGGCTACATAGAGAAACACTGTCTTGAAAAAACAAAACAAACAAACAAACAAAAAGCTGTAACCCATACAAACATGAGAATATGGAGTGAAATCTGAGTTTGCTAACCCAACATTATTATGTTCCTACAGCAAGATCATCTCACAGAACTCAGCTAAGCTCTGTGACTGTTAATGAGTCAGTGGAAATAAGTAGGCACACAAGCCATAGAAGGCCATGTATAAATAATAATCAGACGAATATGAAAACTTCTTAGTATCTTAGAACATGTTAGTATCTTTGAGACTTGCATTGGTATATAACCTTTAGCCATGACCTTCTAGAAACAGGGATTATCTACATGAGCAGGAATTTTTAGGTGGCTGGTAAACTGTGGTGTTCTTTTTGAACCCTGAACATACTGGGTAAGAGGAGAGGTCCTTATCCTCAGGACACCACTCTCATTTGGGGTTTTGCTCATAGATGTTTCCAGGAATACTTCAATCTCCTTGGCTCCCCTCCCTTCTTTCTTCTCTCTTCTCTCTCTTCTCTCCTCCCTCTTCCTGCCTTTCTCTCTCTTCTTCCTTTCTCCCCCTCTCCCTTGTTCCTCTCCCCTCCCCTTCTCGACACGGTTTTTCCATGTAACAGTCCTAGTTGTCCTGGAACTCGCTTTGCAGAACCAGGCTGCCTGGAATTTACAGAGATCCACCTGTCTTGGCCTCCCTGCCAAGATTTAACGTGTACGCCACCACCACACACCCAGTGAGTGTCTGAATGATAGAACTGAAATCCTTGTCAGAAAAAAAAAATGTGATTGGCTGCTCCAGCTGCTTCACGTTGCAGCCTTTAACCTCAGCAGGCTGCCTCTGGTCAGCAAAGCAAGTAGGTGTTTGTCACATGTTAGCACAAGGTGACATGTCTGTAGCTCATTGCCTTGGCATTCCTGGAAGCATTCTATGAAGTGCTTAGGACACTTCCTATATCAATCTTTATTTTATTTTTAATTATAAATATATATATTTTATTTGCAGATACTCACAGAAGCCAGAAGGTTTCTGATTCTCTGGGGCTGGAGTTACAGGAAACTGTGAACCATCCAACATGGGTGCTGGGAATCAAATTCAGGTTCTGTACAAGAACATCATTCTTACCTGCCGAGCTATCTCTCCAGCCCATGTCCATATTTTTTTTAATATAGAATCTTTCGTGTATGACATTGTTTTCAATGACGTATAATGCTTGGGGACATTTTTAGCTTTTTAGGAAAGTATGTTGGGGTTGGGGAAACAAGTACAGCCAGGCTTGTTGCTCAGCATCTTATTGATCATAGAATAGTCACCACCACAGAGAGTTCTCTGGCCCCACAAAGTGTACTATGAAATTATTTGTCAGGAATGGACTGGAGCAATGGTTCAACAGTTAGGAGCATTCGTTGTTGTTCTATAAGATCCAGGTTCAGTTCCCAGCACCCACATGGCAGCTCACAAATGTCTATAACTTCAGTTCCGGGGGACTGAATGCCCTCTTCAGACTTCCACAAGTTTCAGATACACATTTGGTACACACACATGCAGGCAGAATGCTTGTACACACACAAAATAAAAACAAGGTTTTTTTTTAAATAGAAGGAAAAATAATTTGACTTCAAATATTCATCTCAATATGAATATTTTTATTATGACATGCAAACATTCTCTTTCCCAAAGATGTTAGTTACTTTTGGGAAGCTAATTCTTCCCTCATTCCCTTCTGTGCCTCCTTCCTTGTTCTCTGTACATGATACTTTTATTCTATACTTTTACACTTTTATTGCATTTTGCACATTGAGATGTATACAGAATCCAGGCCATGAAGCCAAAGACCCTGTATATGAATGCTAATTCTACTGAGCAGAAGCCTCTTTAAGCCTCTAATTCTCTTTACCTCTAATTCTGCAAGTCTCCTTCTGTAACAAGTTGTGATGGACTGGCAAGATAGTTAAGTGCACAAGTCTAGTAACCTAAGCTCTTCTAAGCCCACAGTGAGAGGAGAGAACTAACTAAAAGTTATTATCCTTCCAGCTTCCACTCTCACATACATGTACACACACACATACACACACACACACACACACACACACACACACTCTAAATTCATAGAAAATTCAAGTTTCCTTCTGTCTTTAAACATACTTCTCCTGAGTAAATGGGAGTCCTTTCCTGAAATGAGTTTCTTATTGGGTAGGAAGTTTGGAAGACTGTACAGATTTATTTTAAGGAACATAGGGGTAAATATCTCCCATATTTGGTTTAAAAAGCAAGAAAGGAATTTGGTAAAAAGAAATCAGACCAGCGGCAAAAAAATTGGCTTGATATGAATGGAAAATTTAGGAAATACCAGTTTGTTTTTGAGGTTATGAGTCTGGTCTGAAAGTCAGACCTTTCAAGTGATGCTTTTCATTTACACTCAAATCTTCCATAAAGCTCTTGATTAAAAGACTATATTATAAAAGAATATATTGTTTTTTAAAACAAAAGCCCGACCATTTGATTTTACCAAATGAAGAGTCAGGAGCCAGACACTGATGAAAGCCTGCTAGCTCAGAGAGACAAAGAGCACCCAGCTGACCTTCCTACTCAACTGAAGTCTCAGAAGGAAAAGGCTCCTTCTTCATACTGTCTAAATTCCCTTCAACTCAACTCTAAATGTCCATCCTTTCTCTTTTCTTAATTCCCTCTCAGCCGGTTACTTGCTCCTCCTCTTGACCTACCCCTGACTTTATTTAGCTTTTGTTTACCGAAAGCTCTTGGTTTAAAAGGTGTATGCTAGGGCTTAGCCACTTCACAACAAGGTTTTTTCCAGTTCACAGACTTGGGATTTGCAATGCGATCAAATATCCTGTGCGTGTGTGTTTGTGTGTAAAATCAGATACATCATTAGCTATAAAAGGCTGAAACCAACTTGGAGGCTTAAACGAGTTTTAAGATACAGTAGGTGAACAGACCAAATACTATGTCTGCTAACAAGGAACACAGGTAGTTTGCCCCCTCCAGGACTTGGGGATGGTTTCCTCTGTCTTAGTAGTCCTTAACATTGTCCCTAGCCATTGATCTGATTTCACCAGAGCTGCAGTGAAGTTGTTCTAGAACACAAGAGATGGTAGCAAGGCTGTCCAAATGTTTATCAAAGATAGCTAGTGAATTTGTCTACTTGGAGAGGTTGTGACTTTACTGCATTGTGTCTTCATACTATATAAAGTGCAGCTACCAGGTCAGTTGTTCAGAACCTTACCTGTGGACAAGCCAACAGTCCCATCTCAAATAGAGCAACCTCACATACATCTGGTTTTGCACATGCATTAACTTGCGTAAGCGTCAGTTTCTGGCTATGGTCAAAGGTGCTATGAGAGCCATCCTGATAGCTTCCAAGGCCATGGAAAGTATGGATATTTCTAACCTAGACAGACACACACACACACACACACACACACACACACACACATGCAGGCACACACACACACAAACTTTACTTGTATAGCATAGGAGCAAAATTCGTGTATACTCTTCACATAGGCATAGAATCCCCTGGAGACAAAGAAGGAAGGATGTAGGGGAACTTGTCTGCTGGTCTTGGTCACAAGACCTCAGATTCCTGATACCAATACCATATCTTTTCATTGTTTTACTTTGTTCTTCCTTTCTAAAGATACTAACTGAAACATACAGGCACATGCATGTAGTTCCTGGGAACCATTCTGTTCCATGATATTCTTTCCCAATTCAATGTTAGGCTATATGATCTGACTGATATCTTTGCTTTTTCTAGTTATACAATAAAAGTGGACGATGAGAGGGCCCAGCAGGTAAGAGAGCCTGGTTGAGTTCCACCTCTGGAACTTACATGGTGGAAAGTAAACCAACTCCTTCCTTCCTACAAGTTGTCTTCTGACCTACACACACACACACACACACACACACACACGGCATGCCCATACCCACATACCCAAAATAAATAAATATAATAATATACATTTTTCATTTAAGAAATACTTTATTAGTTTCTATAATCAAGCCCATGTAGATGAGACTTTACATATTTAAATCAGTATGTTGTTCTTGTAAAAAATATTTAAATAATAAAACTATAAACATATTTCAGTTACTGTAACCATTGTTAGAGCCAATAAGATTTTAGTTATCCTGAAAAACCTGTGCTATTTCTTATGCTAATTAAGAAACTTGACTTACTCTCTCCGTATGAACCTGTTGCTCTAGTTTTTCACAAGTTTACCCATTCTCTTATCGAAAAATGGACCATGCAAGGAACCTGTTGTCTTCATTCCTAGCCCCACCTCTGTGTGTGTGTGTATGTGTGTGAGCATGCACCTGCCATATCATATGTGTAATGTCAGAGAACATTTTTTTCTGGTATCCTCTGTACTTTCCCACTGAGCCATCTCCCAACTACTGATTTTTTAAAAATAAAAATTTAAATTGATATTTAAAGGCTAAAAGCTTTCAGCTTTATTATCTATTTGTGAACAACAGGTTCATTTGTTAAAAAAAAAAAAAAATCTCAGGTTTCTTTCTTTTAAAAATGTATGTATGTATATGAGTGCTCCATTTGCATGCGTGCCTGCATGACAAAAGAGAACATGAGATCCATTACAGATGGTTGTGAACCACCCTATGGTTTCTGGGAATTGAACTCAGGTCCTCTGGAAGAGTAGCCAGTGCTTTTAACCACTGAACCATCTCTTTACCCCTACCCACCTCTCTCTCTTTTTAATGTCACCTGAAATCTCAAGTTTTGTTTGCTTGTTTTGTTTTTAAAACCTTGAGTTGTGTGGAGTTTTGTTTTGTTTTGTTTTTTTTTTTTTTTTTTTTTTTTAAGATTTATTTTTATTGTATGTTTTTAAATGTTTGCCAAAATGTATGTCTGTGCACCATGTGAATGGTGAGTGCCCAGAAGAGGGTGCTGGATTCACTGGAACTAGAGGTGAAGACAATTGTTGGCTACCATTTGTTAGTGGCCTTTTAGGGTCATTGCACAGTACACTTTTCACTCATATTTGGGCGTTTGGAGCATGATTACTTGGCTGTGTGAAGTTCTGGTTGGAGGAAACCTCTCTATACCTGCCACTTTTCATTTGCTAATTTTGGGAGTCTTCTTTTCTACAGATTATTCTTCTGACTCAGCATTTACAATGGCTGTGGGAGTGGTGGTCATTGGCTTTAACAGAGGTGTCATCTGGATCTCCTAGGTACAAGCTAAGCTCTTGAGCTTCTGTTAAATCCCCATACAGGCCACTAAATATGTTACCAAAAATGTTTAAGTTGTTTCTTCATAGTTGTCAGATGATACTGAGGAAATCTAGATCTCATCTTAGAATTATTAGTCTCAATATTAAAAGAATTTAACAATGACTTAAATGTAGTGTGAGGACAATTTTAAATTTAAAAGAAAAACCCAAAGCAAGTTATAGCAGCTGCCTAAAAAAGAAAAGTAAAGACATGTCATTTGAGTTAAGCCAGCATAGGGTCAGACCACATGATTGACAAGCAGCCACACGGCAGGATGGGGGACTTAGAGAATGAGTAATGAAACTCCAAGTATCAGAACAGGGAAAAATAGTCTCTGACATTTAAAGAAAAGCACAGATGAGAAGAAAAAGGAATGGTTAGACCTCTGAACCAGGTCTTAGAAAGGAAGGCAAACCTCATGGCAGTCCTGGAACTCACTTTGTAGACCAGGCTTGCCTTGAACTCAGAGATCCAGAATTCTGGGATTAAAGGCAAGCACCACTGGTTACAAAGAAAGGGACTACTACTCCAGTCAGTGTGTCTGGATAGGGCAAACTTTATTTCTGATTAAGAGAATGTGCTCAAAAGGGCAAATACAAAGACAGAAAGTACATTGGTTTCTGGTTTGTTTGTTTGTTTGGTTGGTTGGTTGGTTGGTTGGTTGGTTTGGTTTGGTTTTTTGAGAAAGGGTTTCTCTGTGTAGCCCTGGCTGTCCTTGAACTCACTCTGTAGGCCAGGCTGGCCCGGAATTCACAGAGAATCACCTGCCTCTGTATTGGGTTTTTATTTTAACTTTGGTGACTGTGTCTTTTCCCCCATTGGCTGAGGTCCAACCTCACAAGCTTATTCAATTGGCTAGTCTGAAAAGAATTGGCACAGAGGAAATGAAGGAGGAGGAAAGGGACCACCAAAGAGAAAAGGGTCACTGCTTCAGGCCATCAAATTTCTACAATTGAGCTGTGGCCTTTGCATAAGGAAAGGCTTTTCAGGGTGGAGAGGATTAAAACATTTGCATGAAAGTCTTATTAGTAGGGGAGATAAAAAAAGATTTTCTTTGTCCCAAACACAAGTTTTATAGTTGATAGAAATGACTCATTTGATTCTCTCTCTTTCTTTCTCTCTTTCTTTCCTCTCTCTCTTTTTGAGACAGGGTCTCTATTATGTAGCCCTGGTGATTGTGCATATGTATGTGCTTGATTGCAGATACATGCCACCATGGCACAAATATCAGAAAACAACACTTGCAGGAGTCAGCTTGCTCCTTCTACCATGTTGGTACTGGAGGTCAAGCTCATGCCTCAGGCTTTGCAGCAAGTACATTTACCTAGTGAGCCATCTAGCTCTCTCTGTTAATGTTTCTTGTACTAATTTTAAGATTAAAAGTAGTTATTTTCAGTTGCATATCTTTGATTATTATACATTATCACTAAACATTAAACTTGAAACATTTTTTCTAGGTTCTAATTTAATTTCTTTTTTTGTTAAATGTTTCTCTAAGTGAGGACACAATGAAACCACCAAACTGGACCATTTATTTGGGTTGAAACTGCTACTCTCAAGAGTCAGAAGAAAAATGGTGGAAAACCAAATAGATTTTATATGGCAGCCAGTCAACAAGATGGAGGATTTTTGAACTGGTAACAGCTGTTGGGACTGACCAGGATCTAGATGCCATTACCCCAGGGTAGTTGACTTTTGAGGGCAGAGTAAGGGAGACTCCTGGTAAATAGATACCCACTTTTAGTCTTCTGCTTACCTAGTAACACTCCTCCTGTTTCCCAGCCAAAGTCCTTCTCTTGAGGACATTGTCACCAGCACAGCCATGGGAGTGGAGGGCTGCTTTGGACTTAACATTTTCCTTCTGGGCTATAACTGATTTTTATGCATGGATATTAATGTAGGTTTTTAAAAATAAAGCTGTATAAGTACCCATTTGATGTGTTGTTATTTGCATTGGTGAGGCTGGAGCCCAGGACTTTATACATCACGCAGGCTTTCTAATGCTGAGCCACACACACCTCCTGCTTTACGATGTTTTATTTTGGGGAGTTTTGTTTACACACACACATATATTACATATAATGTATATATTATATATAATATATATAACATTTCAACCACAGCTTCTCCTCCCAATCACTTCACCTCCCCTCTTCACACAAACCCTCATCCACTCCTCCATTTCTCCAGGCTGTTTTGTAATCGACCCTTTTAGTCATCTTTTGTTTGTTGGGTTACAGGATTTTGGAGTTTCTGTGTGGCTCTTGTTATTTCTTAGGCCGCTTCTAATATCAATATATTCTTTAAATCACTTAAAACTTGCCTTGTTATAGAAATGTATAATATCAGAAATGGGTATAAAATCTGGAAAAAAGCTCTCACATTAAATCATTTCCAACCTTCTGTATATCTTAATCTTATACATACATACATACATACATACATACATACATACATACATATTGCACCTCTTAGATAGCTTAGCTGCCTGGGACACTTGCCACCAAGACTGACCTTAGTTCAATCCCCAGAACCCACATGGTAGGAAAGAACTGATTCCCACAAGTCCTTTGACCTCAATATGAGTACCCTGGTACATGTGTACCCCCACATAACACCCAGTAAATAAATGCAGTAAAAAGAATAGTATGTTATAAAATATAATATATTAAAATTATATTTTATAATATACTAAAGTAGTAAACTATAGAACTTAGGATCGTATCTTGTATTTACTACCAAATCTGGATGTCTTTTTGGAATAATATTATGCTACTATGATTTTTTTTTATATTTTTATGCATTCATTTTGGGGAATGGAGTTCAGCAGTTAAGAGCATGTATTGCTTTTACTGAGGACATGAATAGTATGAATAGTCCTACTTCTGGACTCTTAGGACCCCTGTGCTCAGACATATACATACAATTTTTTGTAGCCACCCGCGGCCACAAGTCAACTGGGTTCACCTGAAAGGGGGACTGGAATTGAAGGGGGAAAGAGGGCGAGAAGAGATGAGGCCAAGACAAAGGCCCCCAGCTTTAATGTTCAGCTCTCAATTTGAAGGGGAAGACCCAACCCACAACCCCTCCTGGTTCCAGAAGGGTGGGATAATCCATAGTCCGTTCCAGGTCACGGCCGGAGATGTCTCAAGGCAAGCCCAGGGGCAGTTCTGCTTCTGTGTTCTGGGCAGCCAAGGTGGGTAACTCCACCTAGATCCTGTCACTTGACCTTGTTGTCGTAAACAAGGTCTCTCAGGCCTGCTCATGGTAGGGGGAAGGGTACAATTTTTAAAGCTGGAAAACTTAGAAGACTGCCAAAAAAGAAAAGTAAGCACTCATTTCTAGAGCTAAGTGAACTATGCTTGTAAGTACATTTAAAATAATTGATAAAAGTAGGTGCCTGATTATGTTTTATCCCCTAGAACAAGGAATCTTAATTAATCCCCATCTACTATCTATCACATCTGTACACCAGAGTGTCAGTATGGGAGTTACTTTCAGAACCTTTGCTCGTTGTCATCATGTCTATATTTAATGGTTTGGGTTTTTTCCCAGGGGTGGAGGGCTTGTTTTGTTTAGATTATAGGATGTCACATAGGCTTGCCTAGCTTTAGAGGGACTGAGGGTTACTCTTTGATGTCTTATCTTCTTGCCTCCACCTTCCAAATGCTGTTGTTATAGGCATGCAGTCACCATACCTGGCTTTACACTGACAGGCAATTAAGTCCAACACTTTGTACACATTATGCTGATACTCAAGCATCTGAATTATATTCCTAGCTACCACACTCCAGGATATAAGATATGTTTTTGTTTTAATTTTGGAAAAATACATAGGGGTTAAAACCAACCCCAAGCCTTATTTCAGTTTACATTGCCTAAGATAATTTCATCACCAAAACTTTTCTACCTGTTTCTGTTTGGAAAAGTTTGATGGTTCTACACTATCTAGAAACAAAACAGAAAGTCTTGATCAAATTGTTCCTATATGAAACTATATAAAAGCTTACTTTCAAAACATGTATGTGGGGGCCTGGAGGGATGGTTCAGCAGTTAAAAGCACTTACTGCTTTTCTAAAGGTCCTGAGTTCAATTCCTGGCAGCTACATGGTGGTTCGCAACCATCTGTAGTGGGATCTGATACCCTCTTCTGGTGGGTCTGAAGACAGCAACAGTGTACTCAAATACATAAATAAATAAATCTTAAAAAAACAAAAACATGTATGTGGTTTTTAGTGTGTACACAAAATTGTTCATCTATTACCAAAAAATAGCTTTAGAATATTTTCTTTTTATTGCTTTAATCCAATTTCCTTATCAGACACACTTTCATCACTTCAAAAACAAATGTCTTATCTTTTATCTCAACAGATTCCCCTCTATTCCGAAATAACCACTGATTCATTTTTTTGTCTATGGGTTTACCTGTTGTAGATATTTCTTATAAATTGAATCATCATATGTAATATTTTGTGTGGTTTCTTTCAGTTAGCAAAATATTTCCACTTCATCCATGTATCAATACTGCGTTTCTCTTTCCCCCATTTAAAAAATGTTTTCTCATTTATTTTGTTTTATGTATATGGGTATTCTGTCTGCATGTAAGTATATGCACCATGTGTGCCTAGTGCCCATGTAGGCCAGAAGAGGGTACCAGATCCCCAGGAAATGGAATTATGGATGGTTATGTCTGTGGGTGCTGGAAACCAAACCCAGGTCCTTTGCAAGAGCAGCAGATGCTCTTAACAACCTCTTAGCTACCTCCCCAGCTCTCCCTATTGTTATTCCTGAATAATATTCCATTATATGAGAATTATCAGTTGCTTTTATTTGTTATGAACATTGTTACTGTGAATATTTTCAAGTAAGTTTTTTGTTTGGTTTAGTTTGGGTTTGGTTTGGTTTGGTTTGGTTTGGTTTGGTTTGATTTGGTTTGGTTTGGTTTTTCAAGATAGGGTTTTTCTCTATTAGCCCAGGTTGTTCTGGAAGTCACTCTGTAGACCAGGCTGGCCTGCCTCTATCTCCCAAGTGCTGAGATTAAAGACGTATTCCACCACACCTAGTTTTCGTACAAGTTTTTACACACACACACACACACACACACACACACACACACACAATTTGTTTTTCTTATGTTTTTAGAAACTGCCAAACTTTTTAAATGGCAGCACTTGGGACTTGCTTAGTGTGTAAAAGTTCTTAGGTTTAATCCCCAATAATACGAAGAAGTCAGGATATATAAACAATCCCCATCACTGGTGAGGGGTGTGTGTGTGTGTGTGTGTGTGTGTGTGTGTGTGTGTGTGTTCTTCATTTCTTCTAGTAAAGGTTCTGAGTTAGTCTGTACCCTCACTGACTTCCTGGCTTTGGTAATTGCCATCCTGCTGTGGGATTTTGATTTGCTTTTTTTCAGTGGCTTGCTATGTTGAACATCTTTTACTTTGCTAACTGGTAATTTGTTTTGTTTTGGGTTTTGTGTGTGTGTGTGTGTGTGTTGTTGTTGTTGTTGTTGTTGTTTGTGTGTGTGTGTGTATGTGTTGTTGTTGTTGTTGTTGTTGTTGTTGATGATGATGATGATGATGATGATGATGTTGATTGCAACAGAGTCTCACAACATACTTCTGGCTGACCTAGAATTAGCTATGTTGAGGAAGCTGGCCTTGAACTCACAAACATCTACTTGCTTCTGACTCTGAAGTGCTAGGAATTAAAGGTGTGTGCTACTGTGTTAGGATCATTAGCAAATACTTCTTCCTACTCCATGGGTTTTCTTGTCATGTCACTTTCTTGATGAAGTCCTTTGCAATACAAAACTATGTTATTTTGATAAAATCTAAGTCACCACTTCTTTGGTGGTTTGTACTTTGATCTTCTGTCTTGGTAATCATTACTTTGATGAGGTCTACTAGTTATTTCTGTGCTATTTTATTATAGACATATATTTGAGGGCCTTCTGGAATTCCTACTGAAGAGTTTCTTTCCTCTCTCCTAAAGCCTTTAAGTTAATAGAGAAGCCAGCAAACATTGACTTGTCTGAATCACTAATTCCTATCCTGATCTGCTATCTAAGATCCCTTGATTCTACCTGGGCTATTTGACCACAGTATCCATTAGTGGGAAGGTGGCAGATCCCTTCAGCTCTTAGCAACAGAATTAGCTAGGTTATGAATATGGAAAGATGAGAGAGGCACCATCCAGGAGCCTCGTTTTTAGACTCATGATAGTTCTGGAAAATACTTCCTAGAATCCCAGACAGTCTTCATGACTGTGAATGCCCCTGCTGGCCAACCTTCGGACCTTAGTTCCATGAACTTAAAAGTACATTCCATCATTTGAAATAAGGGAAGGCAGGACTGTCTACCTAAATAAAGGTAACAGAAGTGCTGCCAAAGAAAGGATGTTGGCTACTGACAGCTGTCAGTAAGCCTCCCACAGCTATTGTGTGCTTTTAGTACTTTTGAAAAAAGAACAGCTCAAAAAAAATTCTATTTTAGAATGTTCAAGATCAAAATGTTTTCAAAGTAGTTTTTCTCTCACAGGTTTGCTGATGAATAGCAGACTATAGATAATTTCCCTGACTGGTATCCAGGCTCTTCTTCTCAGGAGGGTTTGGGCCTGGGAGCTAAAAGGGTAGGCAGGATCATTAGTTGGAATCTGGATAGCCTAAGATGAGTACCAACAGACAGTTCAGAGACCTGTTCATTGAGATCTACCCATCTCAATGAATTGGCTTCATTGGGAACCAGCCTATGTGCAAGCCTGACTGCAGGCCACTCAGCCTTGGTAGACGGGCTGATAGACAGGCAGACATGACAAAGAGAGATGAGCACACATAGTTTCTCTCCTACAAGACCTGTTTTCCCAAGTTCTTTTTTAAAAACTTCAGAAGATCACATACCCCCTCCCCAGTTTTACTTTTCAGCTGATTTGGGGTCTTTCCTATTATCTGAAGTTCATCTAAAGTACATTCAGCCTTTGTGGTTATAGCATCCCTATCTCCCTGGCACATGGCCCCAGTCTGATGTTGCAAGGTTTTTGAAGAATGGTCAATGTAGAAATAAACAAACAAACAAATAAATAAATAAATAAGCAAGCAAGCAGTTGACTACCACACAGACTTTTGCTTGGCATAAGAAACTGACTCTCTCCTAAAAGCCAAATAAAATCTATTTAACTTCAAAAGGCTCGCCTGTAAAATCTGTTAGTTATTCATGTAGCCCTTGCAACCGCCAGCCATCCCCAATCCACAACTACACACAGAAGAGTCCAGGTTACCTACTCACCTCTTAAGAAGTGACTGAATTATACAAAATGGCATCTCTTACCAGCCTTCCTTTCTTTCTGACCCCCTCATGGTATTGTTATTTTTGCTTTGATTAGACTGTCTTACATGAACTAGAAAAATAAGAAAATTGCCTGTTTTCTGCAATCCAGGTGTGTTTTGAAGATTTAGAGTTAAGAAGTCAAGTAAATATTTTGGCAGCCCAACAAAGGTAAAAAAGGGAGAATGTACCTAACTGGCTTCTCAAATTGCAGACCTGTCCAAACACTCCCTTTCTTAAGAGAAGCTGGTCTAATGAAGTCTGCCTCGTTCACCCAACAGCCAGGCCAGTGGCTAAAATGGACTTGTCCCCTTTTCTGGCACCTTCCCTGGTCTGGTGCTGAGCCAGATTTGATTTTTGATTTCCTCTAGTACAAGACAGAGATACTCTATCTGTAAGCAGGGATCTTTCCTCCTTAACACACTCTAATCACGTTGTTTTCTCATCTTCCTGAGGGGGAAAAGAAGAGCCAGCCTATTTTCTCTACCTCTTTTAAGTTGGAACCCTGACAACATTAAGCCCAAAAAACATCACAAAGACTCTCAGATAACATGGAGACTTCAGTGTAACTTCATCCCAGGAAGGGGCAGACAGCTGTTGAAAGGTCCAGGACTCCCCAGAAGGGGGGGCTCCACTTAAGTCACAGGATAGCACGCACCCAAAGGACACACGAGAGACTTGTCTTGCTGTAAAGCACATGAGGTGGTTTATTAAATCAGAGCTCTGGGCCAGCCCATATCCCCATATCTCACATAGGGGATAGAGGGACTGACCTCGTGGCTCAGGGGCATAGTGCTTATATATGGGCGGGGTAGGGAAAAAGCGAACTTTCGAGCAGGTGCACAGGATTGGTTGTTTTACCTTTTTTGAACACTAGTAGGCCGTACCATGGGGCAGGGTGTAGTTCTTCCCTTGGCCAGTCAGTTTCTGGGATGTTCTTAACAGGCCTTTGTACTGTAACTCCCCCTCCTCTGTAACTAATTAGATGGACCCAAACCTGCTGACAGGTGCTTTTCTGCCCAAAGTCTAAGGTGAAAAATTTACACATATTTCATAAGATGGCCTTTATAATTTTTCACTCTACACTGTGAAAGGGAATCCAGAAGTACCATGTACAGGGCTGCTGGTCTCTAGGACTCCAAGATCAGGGCACTAGAGCACAACCAGGTGCCAATCTAGATGACTACCCCCTCCCTCAATGCTTTCACTTAAGAACAGCCATCCATTCCAGACGTAGGGAGTTCTGGCCTGCTAGTCCTGTCATGCTGTGCTTTGTATCTCTTCTAAGGGAGAGACAGACATGAAAGCTGTCTCTTTCTCACCCTCCCCCAGTGGCTTCCACCAGATCACCTTGGCAGGGGCCTCATCGCAAGGGAGGAGGGGGTGGGGTGTGGCTGCTGTGACAGTTCCTTTGATCACCTCCTGCTAGATCCAGGCCTGGCTGCCAGGAGGCCAACTAAAGGTCCAACTATACTGACCTGATGAGGTGCTGAATAAAACCCAAGGGGTAGCAGCTAGTGAGAAGAAAGCCTTGGGAATGAAAGGATCTACCCCTCCCTATCAACCTGCACAGCTTCATAGGCTGGATTTTCCTAACAGTGAGCCTCTCAATTCCTGCCAGCCAGGCTACATACTCTTAGCCTTGGCCCCCTGCTTTTTAGATCTTGTGTGCCCTGTGTATGTTTTGTGCTTGAATCCAGGCTGGCTCCCTGGTTCTCAGGCTGGGAACCCACTGTGCCTGTTTCCATGGTCACTGGGAAGCTCTTAACGCCATGTGCTTCAAAGGGATCCTTTCTCCTCCCAGACTTCCTGCTGCTTGCCCTAGGGAGTGCACAATGAGAGACTCCTTTGCCAGGCCTCTGACTAGCCTGCCAGGAGGAAGATCTATGCTTTGCCAGGGAAGGCTGTGCTACCTCACAGTACTAGGAAGTACTCCCAGTCGTTAGTGAGCCAGCCCCCTTATAGACGTTTATAGTCTGTAGATTGGTGTTTTCCAGACATCTCTTTGTTTAGGAAATCATAGAAACTGAAGGAGAGTGCAAAGTCTAGGTCCTTGTAAGAGGTAGCAGTCTTCTGGGTGGGCAAAGGGGAAAGAAAATGATGGGTTGGGGAAGATGTGGGAATGGGAGACTAATGTTAGATATCTTTGGCCAGACTCCTGTCTTTTTTGGGCCAGCAGAGAATGAAGTTGAAAGATGGCTCTTGCTTTCTGTCCCTGGAGACTGGCTGGGGAAGCGATGCCTCCTCACACTCCCAGAGCCAGGCTTCCAGGTTTGACAGTTGCTTTCATTCATGTGTTTCAGAATGTAGGGAACAGGCTCTCCCAGCTGAAAGAAGATAAGAACTTACAACTTAGAGATTTTGGAAGGTGCTCCAAGCTGAGGCTGGAGTAAATGTGGAGCTCCTGGTTTTAGATCCAAGACTGAACCCTAGCTCTCAGAGCTGGCAGCTTGGTGTCTGGGCTTACCATATAGCAGAGAACATGTGGGCCAAATGTTTTCCAAGGATAGAGGAATTGAAATTCTTTATTTTGGCTTTCATCCTGGTGTTGCTTTCCTGATTCCTTGTCAGCCTTCAGAATACCTCTTTCCTTCCCCATAAGTTTCCTTGTCTTGATACAAATTTAGCTAACAGGTCACAGATACTCTTTATATTACTAGAAAAGAATTCTCTTTGATAGAGTTAATTATTTTCTACTTAAAACTTCTTGGAAAGGTTTCTAGAACTTTGAATTATGAGAGTGATAAGAAAATCTGTGTTCACTGCCTGTGGAACATCATATAGAGGGTGGATTCTAAGAATAGCTCACTCTGTGCTGCTCTGTTGGAACATGCTATTGGAACTCTAAAGCTGGTGCCCTTGGAATACCTATGGAAAATAAAATGGAGAATATGGCCCCTATTATAGACAACATGGTTCCTACTGGAAGGGAATGATACTAGATTTCTTTCAGTGAGTACAGGGATGAAATTCCAGGATGACCTAACAATGTGTGTGGCCATATATCTGTTTTGGGCAAACAGGGACCACTAGACCATTCACTCTTCCACTGATGCCCTTCCAGTTTGCTGTCAAAGTAGAATCTTTTCTAGAAAGCAAATACCTTATTAGTGCTTAAATATTTCAGAGGCTAATAAGAGAAAGAAACATCTTAAAGAACTATTTAAAAAAAAAAAACTACTAGTTTCTTTCTTGTAGATTCTAGTTTTCTAACAATCTATCCCTTTTTCTCTTTTTCTTACCTGCCCATACCAAATTTGGTAAGGAAAGAGATAAGAAGACTGAATGTTCAAAAATGTCTTCCTAACCATTGCCCATTTGGTGGGCAGATTGTGTGCTCCAGACGGTGTTCTTAATCATTGGAGTTGAAGACCCTGTCATTTCAAAGTCTATCTGAATATTGCAGCACTGGTTATGGAATCCTGGTGATGCTTTTGTGTATTACATGTTCTGAGCCAATTCTTCCAGATTCTTTGTCTAACCTTGGGCTTTTTTTAAAAAAAATTTTTATTTATTTAATGTATGTGAGTACAATGTCACTCAGATCTCATTATAAATGGTTATATATGGCTATGAGCCACCATGTGGTTGCTGGAAATTGAACTCGGGACCTTTGGAAGAACAGTCCAGCCCAACCTTAGGCTTTCTTAGGTATCAGGTATATAACCTGAAGAAAATGAGACATAGATGATAGATAGATTAGATAGATAGATAGATAGATAGATAGATAGATTCTATATAGTATAGATATATGATTTTGTTTGTTTCTTCCCAACCTAAGCCCTTCTGACTTTTTGGTGGGGGGGGGGGATTGGTTTTTTTGGTTGTATTTTTTGTTAGGTTGTTTGTTTGTTTGTTTGTTGACAGAGGGTTTCTTTGTAGTTCTGGATATCTTGGAATTCACTCTGTAGACCAAGGTGGCCTCAACTCAGAGATCTGCCTGTTTCTTCCTTCCATGTTCTGGGATTAAAGGCAAAGCCCTTCTAACTTTAAGGTTGAGTGACTCTTCATATTCTTTGTGGTGAGAGGCGTAGAGTGCCCTCAGTCTTCAGTCCCTGCAGCAAGAAAGTGTACTTTTGATGGGTTTTTTTGGTTTTTTTTTGCTCCATTTCACTGTCCTGTAATTGCTATATACACCAGGGTAGCTTTAAACTCAAAAGAAATCCACCTGACTGCCAGGGATTAAAGGTGTGCACTACCATACCCTGTCCCATCCATCTTTTTTTTTTTTTTTTTTAATTGAGTTTTTGGTTTTTTGAGACAGGGTTTCTCTGTGCAGCCCTGGCTGTCCTGGAACTAACTCTGTAGACCAGGCTGGCCTCGAACTCAGATATCCGCCTGCCTCTGCCTCCCAAGTGCTGGGATTAAAGGCATGCGCCACCACCGCCCAGTGGGAGATTTATTTTTTAAGGAGTGGGTTATAACTTGGTAGAAAGCATTTGCCTGGTATGTACAGCCATGTTTTCAGACTCCAGAACTGTACCCCCTAAAGAAAAGTATGTGTGAGTGGATGTATGCATGTGTGAGAGCGTGTGGCTAGATGATTAGGTACATGACGATGATTAACTATACGTGACACAAGATTTACCATTTTAACTTCTAAGGTATGACATATACTTACATTGTTTTTGCACATAATGGCAGCAGCTATCTGGAACATTTTCCTTCCTCACTACAACTCCATACCCATTAAGCACCAACTCTTCGTCTCTGCCCGACTCTGCCTTAGCAACCATTCATCTACTTTCTGTCTCTCTGGATTTGCCTGTGCTTGGCATTTTATATAAATGTGCTAAGAAAATAGTTGTCCTCTTATGACTGGTTCTTTCACCAGTATGATGTCTTCAAGGTCATCCATGTTACACCATGTATCAGAATTTTTTTCTTTTTTATGATTGAATAGTATGTGTGCTATTGTACTTGTCATACTTTGTCCATTCATCTGTTGATTAATCCTTGGGTTACTTTTTTATCTCTAGATGATTGTAAATAATACAATCATGAATGAGATCTCTTTGAGAGATCCTGCTTTTAGTCCTCCAGAGCATACACTGTACCTTGATATGAAATTGCTGAACCATGTGGTCACTAATATTATCTTGTTGAAGAATCAGTATATTGCTATCCTCGATAGCTACATAATTTTACTTCCCACCAGAAATGTACAGAAGTTTATTTTACACATCCTTTTACCATGTGCATACATGTATACACAGGCAAATAATGGTCACCTTAATTGGTATGGTCTGGTAGTTCATGGTAGCTTTGATTTGCATTCTCTTATTAGTCAATGATGCTGAGAAGCCTTTTGTGTACTTTTTGTCCATTGTCCATTCTCTTTGGAGAACAATTAAAATCTTTTGCCTGTTTTGAAATCAAATTGGTTGGGTTTTGTTATTGAGTTTTAGGGATTTTTTTTTTTATATTCTTGGTATTAATCTCTTATCTAGTGTACAATTTGCAATATTTTTTCTCGTTCTTTGGGCTGACTTTTCATTCTGTTGATAGTATCCTTTGCTGCACAAATTTTTTAATCTTGAAGAAGTCTAATTTGTCTTTTTTTTTCTGTTGCCTGTGCTTTAGTGTCTGTTTTTTTGTTTTGGTTTGGTTTTTTGTCTTTTCTCTTCCTTTTTTTTTTTTTTTAAATAACATTTATAGTTCTTTTTCTTTTGGTTGGTTGGTTTTGCTTTTTTTTTTTTTTTTTTTTTCACATAGAAAGTTAAACAAATATATTTGTCAATTTAATGTTATCCCAAGAATTCCAGAACAGAAAAGAATTGTTGCATCCTGGGCCAGGCTCCCAGTATCTCTATGTGTTAGAAGACATGAAGAATGAGAAGGAAATACACAGGAGGTGCCCTAGGCTAGCTGTCAGGGTCCAGCTAGCTGGCCACACTGTTTTGTGGCCAACCTCTTGCGAATGGGGAATTGCTGTCTTGTCTCCATGGCCAGCTGCCACCAGCCCTATGGTGTAAATGGCAAGGAAATGGGGACTGGTGGCTGGCTGAAGTCCAGGATGTAGCCTTTGCTGGCTGAGAACCAAAGCAGAGGGGAAAAACACTCCATGCACAAGAGAGATAATGCCAGTTCCAAAACCTGTAATTCCCGACTTTAAAAAAAATTTTTTTAAAGAGATTTTTCAACCAAACTGTGCTTTTATCTTTAGGTTCTGAATGGAAAATTGTTCATACAGCTAAGCTGGCTGCAAAAGCCAGGCCAGTTAAAACAGTATCCAGGCAGTACTCCTTCTAAGTAACCAGAAGCTGTTGGCTCAGAGGAGCCTAAACTGAGGAACCAACCTGCTGGGAGACGTTTTCCAAGTAACTCCAAGCAGTGGCCTAAATGCAAACCCTCCTGCTGGGGAATGGCACTTTGGCAAATGAAGACCCTAATTAGAAATGGAAGGGTTTCTATTTTGTTTTTCTTTAATCCTTACCCTGGGGCCTTTGCAGGGCCTGCCATGTCTCTGCTTGTGTGCAAAGAAATTTCCAGCTTCTCTTTGTAACAGGATCCTCTTTTGGGAAAGCAGCAACAGTGTGGGCCCACCACAGCCAAAGGACCCTGCAGCCAGCCTAATCCAAAACAAAGAGCTTGGGCTGGGTCACCTGGATCGGCTAGTCATTGAGGTTATGACCAAGTTGGAGCTTATGCTGCCTCTTGAGACACTCAGACACATGTGTAGGCAGAAAGTGAAGTTCCCTCCGTCCCAGAGGACAGAGGCATGAGAAAAATGCAAAGCAGTAAGGCAGAGCTGTGGCTCTGAGTACTGCTGTACTGAAAGCACTGGCAAGGTCCACTTTCTTTCCTATAGTTTCTTAGCTGTTACATCCAGATGGCGGATCAATCATCTTTTGATCTTGAGATCAAATCCATGGAGACTGCCTGGACCCATCAGTGCTACCAGTCCTATTGTTCATGTATCCTTGCTCTGTGAGGCACCTATGGGGGCTTAGGGCAAAGAGTCCCTTCAATTCTTTTTTTATTTAGCTCTGGAAAGACAGATGAACAGAGCTTCTCTGAGCCTAAAGTATTGAATAACTGGTAAGTTGTAGCATTGTTGGTTTTATAGATAATTCTAAGTAAATTCTAGTTGATGTACCTTTTCAGTCTCAAAAAGCAGTTCTATTTCAGGTAACATCTTCACATCAGAGAGCGTGGTGTGGCAAGGGGACTGAAAAATTTCATGTGTCCTTTGTGTTTTAAACACCAATTGATAGCTACAGCTTTTATTTTCATCATCATTATTTATCATTATTATTATTGTCAAATTCATGACTTAGTTTAAAATGCTTATGCCTAAGGGACTTCAAAAACTTATTGGGGGAAATTATACATTTTTGAGCCAAATACAGGAAGGATATATCTCCCAAGCAGCTGCTCCCTGAAAAGAGGGGGTTGGACTTCATCCTGACAGTCTTTAAAATTCAAAACCCTGGAAGCTAGTTCAAAGATTAATGATCCCAGACTTGGGGAGAGGAGCTTGGCTGCAGACACTAGCTAAGGCTTGTCCAGGACCCAGGTTAGCACCAGCTTCACAAGCTCTTTTAGACCACTGCAGTTCTTGACACATCAATTCTGTCCTCTGATTTGTGGAGCCTCTGAAGAGTGCCTCTCTCCAGTTCTGCATGTGTAACAGGATGGATTCCTGGACAGTCTACACCCCTCTCATTGTTGAGAAGCATCTTGCTGTCTACACACCTAGCTCTGGCCAGAAGAATGTATATCTGGAACAATTCTTTTCCTGAGATGCTCCCCCTCCACACACATACACAAACCTACTGATTGCTCACTCTGCCTAAAGTTAGGCTTCAGGGCAGTTCTTTTTCAACTCTGTTTGTGGTCCACTCCAGCTTGGAAGAAAGTGGTCCTAGGAAAATGGCTTTCCTAGCTTCCTGGGAAAGGGGTAGTCATACAGAGTATCCCTTTATGCTGTTGCTAGTTGACCCCTTGTTCCAGCTTTTCATTCTTGATTCAATTTTCAGGGGCTTTGAGAAGCAGATAAATCCAGAACTGAAAAAAGAAAACCAAGTTTTTACTGATTGTATTTCTGTTTTTCAAAATATATCTGAAACAGTGTTATGGCTATTTTACTTAGGTTGGTTTTTTTTGTTTTGTTTTTTTTTTGTTTTTGTTTTTTTTTTTCTGGCTCTAGTAGTGTACAATATTAAATGACAGTGTAGTAGCAACATTTACTCCTTTTTTGTTACTTGAAATTTTTGTCAAGTTATGCCTTTATACTCATAGGTAACCCAAAGACGTATCAAACCAGGCAGGGGAGGCTTTCTGATAATTTGCATTTCAGCTAACACTTATACCTAAGGAAAAGCTGGGACCATTCCATGTTATACTTGTATTGACAGTCACTTTAGAACTAGGTTTGTAAAAAAGATAATAGTAATAAATTAAAAATTCTGGGTCTAGAGACATGTTCAGCAGTAAGGAGCACAGACTGTTCCCAGAGCATCTACGTGGCTGTTCACAACCCTCTGTAACTTCTAAATTACAAAGGATCAGATTCCCTGCTCTGTTCTCCATGGGTAATAGTCATGCATGTAGTACACCGGCATACATGCAGACAAACAAAATTCCCACATATATACATTAAAAAAGATTCTGGAGCTGGCAGGATGGCTCTAGGTAGAAGCTCTTGCAACTCATACCATGGTGGGTGGAGAGAACTGACTCCATAAGTTGTCCTCTCACCTCTCCTCCCTCCCTGAACCCCCCTCACACACAGACACACACAGACACACACAGACACACACAGACACACACACACACACACACACACCCATGCTTATGTGCACACTAAAAATGAAAGAAAATTAAAAAGAAAAGAAAAATTCTACCATAGATAATTGGATTAGCTGTGTAGGTCATAAAAGCATGAGTACATAGAATAACATGAATACTCCTGGATTTATAAAGGCTTTGCTTTTACAGTAGCAGGGGCCTGATAGCACCTACCATGGGCAATGTGGAATATTGGGAATAGCCTTTACCAGGGCAGGTTAGTATTGTTGATACTGCTAAAATTGTTTTTACTCAGAGAAAATAATGCAGAGGACTTAGTATCTTCATATCATTTCCTAAACATCTTTTCTCCATACTTTCTGCTCTGGCCATTTCTTTGTTTCTGTAAAGTCTCCCTACCATACTAAATGCTATTCTGTCAGCAGTGAGAATACTTTTGAAAATTTTGCCCCACAAAAGAGCTAAGAAATGACATTCTATGCATCTTGGTTTTGAGTTGTCTGTCCCCTAGTCCTCTGGAACAATGGTATATTTGATGTTACTTAGTTGTATGAATATCTGTGGTCCTCTAGCCTGCTGGTACAGGCTTGAATTTGGTGTTCCTCATGTCTGTGAGATCTTTGAACCAAGAACATTTCTGTAGCTACTAACTGCAGAGCAATTAGACTCATAGCCTACTTTGTAACACATTGTTAAACAGGATGCAGAGAAGAAGCCCCAGCCTCCATCTAAGGTAACTTAGACTCAAACTTGCCAAAGTCACTCATTTTGTACAGTGTAAACAAGATCTTGTCTTTATAATTCAGTTATGCATTTATTAAGGCTCCCCTACAGCTCAGTGGGCTGGCTACACAGTGTCTAACCTGACACTATGATGGTTAGAGTAGACAAGTTCCCCGCCCTCATGAGACCCTTGGTCAGTAAAGGGAATGCAGAAACAACCAGCACATGAATATACACACACAGAAGAGCGATGGCTACAGGCCATGATGTGGTTATAAGATCAACAAGGTAAAGGGGTGAGTAGAGCATCTCTGCCTGAATTGCTTTGAGCCATTAGCCTAGGGTCAAGAGGAGAGAGACACACATCTCCCACAATGAGTTTGTCTACCTCTGCTTTGTCTTCTGTTTTTAAGTATGTCTGCTACCTAAAATGTGCTTTATTGCTCCCTGTCATCTCTGTCATTTTAAACCCATCAAACAGTTCTTTGCTCCCATATAAGTATTAGCATGTGATAAGAATGACAGGAAGGCACTTAGTCTTACAGAAAGTTAGCTGCTCTATTTTAGGAACCTCATTAAATATTATCTACCTGTCTATTTCATGATGATACCTTTAACCTCTGAAAGTTGTATAATATGCTGTGATATAAAGGGGTGTGGGGGTGTCCCCTAAAACTCAACCCTTGGTATTGTTTTAGAGATTAATGTTACCTACAGAGTCCAATGCAGTGTTTTGTTTTGGTTACTCTTTCTTCCTTTAAGACTTCTTTTCTGCTGGTGACTACAAAAAGAGAAGGAAGGAGGGGGGATCTGTTGAACTTAAAACTGTCTGGCTGTATCTTATACCTTGAAATATTGTAATTAAGAGATCATTAGCAGATAGTATCTCTGGCACTAGTAAAGGTTATTGTCATAAAAAGCTGCTAGGTGCATCAACTTTGTGGTCACAAGAAAATCCAAAGGCCAGCAAAGTGCCCTCTTAAGTGTCTGGTGAGAGATGCATTCGAGAAGGTGGGAAGGTGAAACAGCATTCAACCATCTTGAGAAAAGATGAAAGCATGGATCTAGCCTTTGATAGACTAGAAAAATTGACTGAAAAAATAAGCCTTTGCACAGAGTGGGAAGATCTCTAGCCAATATAAGGTTGTACTAGAACCCACTTCCTTTGTTCTGTTAAAGTCCTGATAATACTGAATAAGTATGGTAGAAGAAGCCCGAAGTATGCTTTCGGTTGTTTGATAAAAATTAATTTAAGGACACAGTAGAACTTAGGATGTACCTTGAATTTAGGGACTTTTCTAAATAATTTGCTAGAGGCTATAGAAACAGAAGTGTGTTGGTTCACTAGTATGTAGATAACCTCAATATTGTATTTAAGAGTAATACTAAACAGGGAGCTTCAAGTGGGATATTGCTATATTTAGATTTAAAGATGCTACCTCAGTTGGGCATGGTGGCACATGCCTTTAGTTCCAGTATTTGGAAGAATGAAGCAAGAGAATCATGAGATCTAGGCATCAGGACCCTGTTTCAAGAAAGGAAAGAAGAAGAAAAGAAAGTAAGTTAGTTGTTTCAGTGGGAGTTCCAATGAGTCGCAAGCAGAGAAGAGCTCTGTGATCTTAGGGCACTATGACTTTATGGCCAGTGCCATGAAGCATGCTTTTATCCAGAAGACCTAAAAAGAAGGAGAAAAGTAACATTCCTAGAAAGAAAAGTCATGTGCTCCTGATAGTCTAGGTGAAGCTGGGATAGCAGCCTACCCACAGATGGTCTGTAACAGAGCTAATGAGTGACAGAGCCACCTTGGCTCCTGTTAGTTGTAGATGTGAAAAAGGGAGAACACCACTATGAAGACAGTCTATGGTGATGCTTTCCGTAACCACCTCCCTTCCTTAGACACTCTGAAATAAATAATATGTCTGATAATAATGCACTAGCATCTGCAAGGGGTGAGAAGCTGATGCTGGGCATTGGAGACAGGGGAACTCAGTACAGGATAGTAGTTGCAAAGAGGGAGTTTGCTTGCAAGGACTCTGTATGTAGATAGGGTTGGGCAGGCTGGATGTAGGAAGAAGGAGGGGCTGTGAGAGGAGGGGAAGAAGATGTATTTCTCATATAATACAGTGGTTTTATAAATGTGAGTTTTAGGAGAAGCTTGATGGCTTTGATTTTGGTTTTGTTGTTTTGGGATTTTTGTTTTGTTTTATTTGGCTTTGTTTTTTTTACAGATTTATTTACTTTATGTATGTGAATATACTGTTGTTGTCTTAATCATGTTAAATGGCCAGGGAAATCAGGGCTAGAGATGGTGTGGTACAAAATGAGCTTGTCCTAGAGGAGAATTCAGAGAAAAGGGCTCAATGGGAAAGGAGTTAGTGGGACTCTGAAGGAATCATTGAAGGGATCTAATGATATGAAAGAAACGGAGCTGGAATAGAGCACAGAAGATAGGCAGGTAAGGGAACAGGGCCTGTGCATTCATTTAGCACAAGTACATCAGCTTGCTACAAAACAACCACCCCTAAAACTTACTACAGAAACCTACCAAACAAAAACTACTGCTCCTATTTCTGTGACTTGGCTAAGCATTTCTGGTTGGGGCCACCCTGACTGATCTCTGTGGTTGCCTGGTGGTTCAGCAATAGCTGAATAGTCTAGGATGGCCCTAATCACATTGGGACCTTGCCTGAGACAGGTGTGCCGTGTGTCATCTAGGAGCTTAGGGTTCTTTACATGGTGGGGGTGGGGGAGGAGAGAATAAATATATGAAAGAGAATGAGCATAAGCATGCCCAAGTCAGGTATTCAGGCCTCCTTCAAGAGATGGAAAAACAACTTCCCATCTATACCTGGAAATGGGCTTTTTTTTTTTTTTTTTTCAGTCCATTCAAGTGTAACTGTCTTGTAACATATGGCAGCAGGAGATACTTAATCCTGAGAGAACATGTGAAATTGTGGAGACGTCCTTATGGAAGTTATTTTTCTTCAGCCTCAGATGAAGGCAGAAAATTAGATAATACAGCAGGAAATCAATACCAGTCTGGTTCATGACACCAAGCAAACAAGATTGATAATGCCAGATGTAGTGGCTCAGTCAGCCAAGAGCCAAGGCAGAAGGATTATTGCAAGTTCAGGGCTAGCCTAGGTTACATAATGGATTCTGGGCCACCCTAGTCTATATCCTGTCTCAAACACACACACACACACACACACACACACACACACACAAACACACACACACAAACACACACACAGAGGTAGAAATATACTGCTAGGCCTAACCACCTGAATTTAAGCCCAGGAACCCAGATGGTATAAAGAAAGAATTAACTTTTGGAAGTTGTCTTCTGGACTCTACACTATACATGCATGCATATACATCCAACATACAATAAATGAGATTTAAAGAAAATAAGAAACTTATAATCAGTTACAAACTCAAACTGAAACACCCCTGCTCAAATCAGCACTGTCTGATCTACAGGATTCAACATTTTACTGTTGATATTCATGTAAGATTAGGCCAATGAAGAGTGGTCATAGCTGCCATTAGTTTGTAGCTACTGTGTTCCCAAATTGTGCCAAATATCCTATGCCCACGATTATTTGATAATTTAACAATTCTATAATGTATAGCAATATTATAACTACTACACTCCCAGTTTTAAAGGTGTGAAAATGAGGACCAAACTGTAATAGACTTGGCCAAAGGTATCTGTTTAATAAGTGATAGAACCAGAAATCAAACCTCACAGGCTCCTGGACTCCCTTGACTGTGAGCAGCAGCAACAAGTGTGCATTCAGCCTCACGCTTATCTCTCCTTCTTCCCCTCAAGATAAGATCTTAATATGTAGCCTAAGTCGGACTTGAATTCACGCAGTCTGGTCCCAAACTCAGTGCAGTCCTCTTGCGTTAGTCTTCCAAGTCTCGGGATTACAATTACGTGCAACCATGCCTGTCTCTGGATCTATCTCTTCCCTGCTGGTCTCATCTTTCTATCCCTTCCTTTCTTTCACAATTTCATGCGCTCACACACTGTACTTAGATGAATGGCTTCTCTCCCCATTATCTTATTTTGTCGTCCCCTCCCCCATACGGAACTCCTCCCCCAATAAGTTCCTCATTTGTGTGTCTGTGTGTGTGCATTTAATTAGGATTGCTTACATGAATATGGGTGATGGGTTATTTACTTGAACAAAGGCAACTTACTACTGGCTCTTACACAGAAGAATGTGACTCTTCTTTCCTCAGAAGTGGAGGGCTTGTACAGGTAGCCACAACTGTTAGGAATTCATGAATCCAGTGGCAGTCCAATAATAAACAGAAGACACTGGCTGACAGCACTCCCCCCATCCTCTGGCTTTTACATTCTCTCTGCCCCTTCTTCCGAGGTGTTCCCTAAGCTTTGGAGGTGGTGCAGTAGATGTCCTGTTTAGAGCTGAGTACTCAGCAGTCACTTGTTCTCAGCATTTGACCAGTTATGAGTCTCTTCCTTAACCATTGCCCACTGCAAACAGAAGTGTCACCAAAGTGGAGCACACACTAATGCTATGGATATAAATAGGAATATTTAGAAAGCAGTTTGACACCATTGATTATCTATTTGTTTGTTTGTTTGTTTTTCAAGACAGGGATTCTCTGTGTATCCCTGACTGTCCTGGAGCTTGCTCTATAGAGGAAGCAGACTGCCTCAAACTCAAAGATCCACCATGCCTGACTATCATCCTTTTCTTAATGAAATACTCACTCTGTCTACTTGCTTGGGATCTGCCTGTTTCCCAGAGACCTAGTGAATCTGCACTGCTAGCTTAACTTACCCTTCATCCAGATGCATTGGCAGTAGATTTCAAATACTGAGTCAGTTTGAAATATCAAAGGAGGTATTATCTTGTTCAATCTGGGTAACTTTTAAAACTAACTTTGGAATTTTCTTCTATTATCTAAAATTAATAGCATTCTCAACTGGGTACAGTAACACAGCATGAATTCTACCACTTTAAAAGTGGAATCCTGGCTGAGCGGTGGTAGCTTTTAATGCCAGCACTTGGGAGGCAGAAGCAGGTAGATTTCTGAGTTGGAGGCCAGCCTAGTTTACAGAGCAAGTTCCAGGACAGCCAAGACTACACAGAGAAACCCTGTCTCAAACAAAATAAAACCCAACCAAACCCAACAAACAAAAGAGTGAAGCCTAAGGATCAGTAGGTCAAGGTCATCCTCAGCAGCAGCTGGCCCTAGAGAAAGAGTGAAGAAGTTAAGTGCTCTTGCTGCTCTTTGAGGGGACCAGAGTTTCCAGCAGCTAAGCATCCTCTCTGGCCTCCATTGGCATCCTTCCAAACATACATGCACATATAGACAAATATATACCTAAATATAAATAAAATAAGTCTTTTTAAGAACAGCATTCACATGATCAAATGTCATCAGGTTCAGAATAGTTTTGCTTTAAAGCAGTAATGGGGAAAGATTAATTTTGGGTTGTTCACCTATTTCATCTAAAACCAACTTTAGGGGCCAGCAAGATGGCTTAGTATGTAAAGATACTCACTGTCAAGCCTGATGCCATCTGTTTTTTGTTTTTTTGGTTTGGTTTTTTGTTTGTTGGTTGGTTGGTTGGTTGGTTGGTTGGTTGGTTGGTTGGTTTTTTGGTTTGGGGTTTTTTGTTTGTTTGTTTGTTTTGATTTTTTGAGACAGGGTTTCTCTGTGTAGCCCTGGCTGTCCTGGAACTCACTCTGTAGACCAGACTGGCCTCAAACTCAGAAATCCACCTGTCTCTGCCTGCCAAGTGCTGGGATTAAAGGCGTGTACCACCACTGCCTGCTGATGCCTTCTGTTGAATCCTCAGAATACACATGGTAGAAGGAGAGGACGAATTCCTGCATGTTACCCTCTGAAGTCTGACCTGTACACACACCTATAAAACTATAACCTGGCATGCCAAAAGTTCCCTCCATTCCCCCTTTGAAGTCTCCTTCTTCTATACATTTCTTCCCAACTGCCAGACCACTAATTTGCTTTCTTCAACTATAAATTAATTTGCATTGTGTAGAATTCCATATGGAATCATACTGTGTGTGTGTGTGTGTGTGTGTGTGTGTGTGTGTGTGTGTGTTTATCAAACTTAATATGTCAGGATTATTGAAAGTGTCTTTATTCACTGAGCTATCTCAGTATAAGTTTAATCTTGGCTCTTTCACTCAGGATTCTTATTTAAGATCTATCCATTCATGTTGTATGTCAGCAGCCCCACCCCACCGCCATGTATGTGAAAGAGAGAGAGAGATTTCAAATTTTAAATTTTGAATACATGTGAGCATTCTGCTTCTTTTTTACTCTTAACTTGAGCCAGGACTTGTAAAGTTGCCTGTGAATTGTACATTAACCAACTAATGGCAATGATGAGTTAATCTATAACTTCATCTGTTAGCTGTTAACATGACCCCCAAGCCTAACTTCCTCTTGACTATCTGGTTCTAAACACACCTTCTCTTGAGGTGGTAACCGAAGGCAGCCTAGAGGACTTGGGGGAGTGGGCACATCTATATATCCTAATATGTGTGGCTCTGTGACCATCAGACTAGCATGGACCAGTGTTCTGTAAAAACTTCAGCTATTCTCTGACAGGTTCAAGTTATACAAGTACCCCAGCCTTGCCTTGGGGCAGACTCAATATATTGGGGAGATGATTGCTACAAAAGTATTCACTTTACAATCTAATAAATGGCCAGATGCAGTGATGCACACCTTTAATTCCAGCACTCAGGAGGCAAGGCAGGTGGATGTCTGTGAGTTTGAGGCCAGCCTGGTCTATGTATTGAGTTCCAGGACAGCTGGGACTACATTGAGATCCTATCTCAAAAAAAAAAAAAAAAAAAAAAAAAAAAAAAAAAAAAAGGATTTAATAATAGGAGCCAGAACACTGTCTTGGTGGTTAAGAAAACTGGCTGCTCTCTGGGTGGTAGTGACACATGCCTCTAATCCCAGCACTAGGGAGGCAGAGCAGATCCTGTGAGTTCCAGGCCAGCCTGATCCTAAAAAGTGAGTGCCAGGTCAACCAAAAGCATGGAAAAATGAGAGAGAGAGAGAGAGAGAGAGAGAGAGAGAGAGAGAGGATATATATATATATGTGTGTGTGTGTGTGTGTGTGTGTGTGTGTGTAACTTTGGGTTCTCTCAACCCCAAGTGTAAACTTGGACTTTGCAAAACTTAATGGTATGGTAGGAGTAGATTTGACAGGAACTGTTGACTTTAAGTAGAACACACTCTGTCCTCAGGAAAAGCATGGCCTCCTTTGCAAATCAAAGAAATGGGACCCTGACTCCTAAATAGAAGAAGCAGGCTCACTATCCTCAGGTATGCCATATAGGCTCTGGGGACCAAGAGTAGATAGACTCAGTCTGTGTAGGAACAACTGGCCAGAACTCCTACTTCAAAGAAGGTAGTTTGTGGCCCTTCTTCCTCTAGAGTTGCCTCACTAATCCTTCCAGGTGTTAGACACCCAAAAGGTGTGTAGTTTGATCTTTTTAGCCTCAAGGCTAGCAAGAGAGTATAAGTTTAGTGATCAAACAAGTTCAATACCCAGAACTCCCACATAAAGATGGAAAGAAAAACAGATTCCACCAAGTTGTCCTCTACCTCCATATATTCACTGTGGCATGTGTACCCACAAATAAACGATCATAATAAAAATAAATAGACTTTTAATTTAAAAGTGCTGGGTATGTTAACGTACCGCTTTAATTTTATCAATCCAGAGGCAGAGACACAGGCTGAATGTCTGAGTTGAAGATCAGCTTGGTCTACATAGATTAGTGGTTCTTGGCCTACTTAATGCTGTGACCCTTTAATGCAGTTCCTCATGGTGTGATGACCCTCAACCAAAAAATTATTTCACTGCTACTTCATAACAATAATTTCTTAGTTATGATTCATAATGTAAATATCTGTTTGCCAATGGTCTTGGTCGAGACCCACAGGTTGAGAACCACTGACACACATAGGGTGCTCCAGGCTGGTCAAGGCATGGTGAGACCCTTTCTCAACAATTAAAAAAGGAGCCAACAGTATGACCCAGTGGGTAAATGTTTTTGCTACAAAAGCCTGATAACCCAAGCTCAATTCCTAGAACCCACATCAAGTGGAAGAGCAGACTCCACAAAATTATTCTTTGGCTTTTACTTACTCTCTCTCTCTCTCTCTCTCTCTCTCTCTCTCTCTCTCTCTCTCTCTCTCTCTCGCTCTCTCTCTCTCTCTCTCTGTGTGTGTGTGTGTGTGTGTGTGTGTGTGTGTGTTTATGTGCATGCACATAAACAAAACACATAGTAAATAAAGTAGCTTTTTTAATTAGAAAGAAAGAAGGAAGATGGTAGTAGGTATTTCTCCAGGCCCACCTGGTAGCTGGGTACCTCCTAGCCAACATTGTCATTTCCTACAACTACTGACTTTTATTTGGGGTTCTACAGAGCATGGGGTGCTACCTCTACTTGTCCACAAACCCACTAGCAAACTCTTACATCATAAAGTAGAGCACACACATGACCTACTCTTTGCCTGTTCATTTGAAACTTCCCAAGAAGGGTTCTGGGTAGATGCTAGTGATTACCCCTGATTCCCTTAGTATAACTTTTCTTGGAACCAAACTGTCCCTTTGCAAGAAGTTGGTTTTGGGGAGGATTGTTTGTTTGTTTGTTTGTTTGTTTGTTTTTTGTGGCAGTTATTCACCTGTTATTGACCAAAGGAAGTGATAGCTCTCAGACCTAACAGGTCCCAGTGAACCTCTAGCAGTTCCCCTCAGTTGTCTCCATGGAGGAGTCTTTTTTTTCCCTTAGAGAAATGGGGGGTGGGGTGGGGAGAGAGAAGGAGAGGGAGAGGGAGAGAAAGAGAGTGTGTATGTGTGTGTACGTGTACCATGTATATACAGGTGTCTGCAGAGATCAAGAGAAATAGTCTGTGCTAGTCCTGAAAGTCACCTTAGTGCAGTATAAAGTTCCCAGCAAGGTCCTGGGAACAAAACTGGAATCTCTGGAAGAGAAGCAAGTACTGTTCACTACTGAGCCATCATTCTAGCTCCAGGGGGAGTCTTTAACAAGTTCCTTAGGCAGTCCCCACTGCCACCCTGTGTCTAATCATTCCATGGCTTTATTTTTTGTCATTATGTGATTTTCCTGTGGCATTAGGAGTACAGTATGTCACATCAACCTCCAAAAATCTTCAGGTCAACTCACTGTGGTTCTTAAGAGACTTCATGCTTTGTGCAGATCCCACACATGCAGGAAGGATCAGAGAATGAATTTTCCTCTTTCTTCAAGAGAATATACCCTATATGCAATCATCATTGGGGGGGGGGTTAAGGATCCATCAAGAAATGTAGAGTAAATGTTATGTTCACAGGAGGGAGATGTATGTGGTAATCATTCCCAGGTACTTAGATCTGAATCCCAGCCACTGTGAGTGTGCTATTAATTTACCTCTGAGGATGCAGAGTAAGGATAGGCTTTCCCTCACTGTCATGGAATTAAAACAGTAAGTCAGGATTGCAATTCCAAGAGTTTCAACTCCCTTCCCTTCCTCTATGGCAGAGCTAAAATAAAAGCATGGTTGCCAGCCTGAGCTCATGTCACCTGACCTTCAGCCTGTGCTAGTCCTGAAGGTCACCTTAGTGCAGTGTCATCAAACTACTTGTAGACACATAAGACTAGCAGGATGAGGGTAGGGAGTTGGGAGTGACTGTTCTTCCCTAAAGAAAGATGTGATGCTGATGTTGCTATAAATTATCTTTGTGAGAGGTTAAGATAATTAAACAATCATTGTTAAACTCCTCTAATAGTAAGGTTCAGAGTTGAAACAATATTTAAAAAAAAAAAAAAAAAAACCATAAGTGGATATATCCTTTAAAAGTAAAGAGAGAAAAAAGTAGAGTTCAGCATTGTGACACAGGCCTTTAACCCCAGCAGAGGAGGTAGAGGCAAGTGAATCTCTCTGAGTTCAAGGTCAGCCTGATCTACATAACAAGTTACAGGACAGTTAGAGATACATAGACTCTTCTCAAAAATAAAAATCAATAAATAAGCAAAAACCAAGTAGTAAGGGTGAGAAGTGGCCTGTTTGTGAGCTTACATTGGCCTAAATACCAGTGGCTATCACACTACTGAATAAACAGCCTTGTCTGATCAGAATAGACCTTCTACACTGCTGGCCTGAAGGAAAAGAAGAAAACTCCTTAAGCACCTCTCCAAGGTGGCCACTTATGAGGCAATGCAATAGGTAACTTGAGGGAATAAGTCTCTTCTTTATGTTGAATATTTGATTTTCATGGCATTTTTAACAAGTTTTAAAGAGGAAGAAGACCAAATGAGTTAAATAAGAACTAAGTGGGGCCCGGAAAGGGCTCAGGAAAGATGGCTCAGGAACTGAGAGTACTTGCTGTTCTTGTGGAAGATCCAGGTTTGGTTTCCAGCATCCACATAGCAATTCACAACCACCTCTAACTCCAGCTCTAGGGGATCTGATGCCCTCTTCTGGCCTATATAGGCACAGCAGTCATGTGCACACACAAGTATACAGGCAAACACTCAGACACATAAACATAAATTAATGTTTAAAAGATAAAGGGGCTGGAGAGATGGCTCAGCACACTGACTGCTCTTCTAGAGGTCCTGAGTTTAATTCCCAGCAACCACATCGTGGCTCCCACCATCTGTAATGGAATCTGATGCCGCCATCTGGTGTGTCTGAAGAGAGCTACAGTGTTCTCACATACATAAAATAAATCTTAAAAAAAAAAAATCTAGAACTTCCTTGTGGGACTATGGAGAGTGACATTCACCTGGCAAGGGATGGAACCTAAGGTCTCATACATGCTAGGTCAGAGCTGTGCTACTCTGCCCCAACCCTCTTGTTTTTATGTTGAGGCAGGGCCCATGCTGACCTTCAATCTGCCAAGTAGTTGGGATTATAAGTCTGCTCTTCTAAACTTGGCCAGTATAACACTTATGTGTTTAACCTGTCAATGAAGTATTTTGAGGTTCAGCATTCATGTTTCCAAGTGGGGCATGATGAGAATTTCTCTGGGGATGGGATGGAACGGAACGGGATGGGACGGGAAAGAGGTTTAGGTCAAATGTCAACCCTCTAATTCATGACCATAGAGGAGATACATAACTTGGAGGTTCCAGCTCTGTAATAGAGCCAGTTGCCTTGGCCTTGCAGTTGTGCACATTCAGTACCTTTTGGAAGCACTGAGTGTCTTGCCTCATACATTAATGAGTATTTTACTTTTCCTTCTGAAGTTTCCATGCTCCAAGTCAATATTGCTGATGACAAGAGCTGTGGTGTTGGCAAAAGACCCAGCTTATCGTTCCCTTAATCCACCCCCAAGATAGCTCTGTGCTAGTTCCCAGTCCTTCCTAGAGCTATCCTCCTAGGGACAGAATACTATGGCAACACAGGTCTCTAAGCAAAGTGAAGGAAACTTGGTGTTTGAAGGCTGAGAGTCCACCTGCATGTGTGTAAGTCCCATCCAAGTGGCAGGTGAACTGTGAGCACACTCTGATGATGAACTGAGGAATAGTGTATATATGTCAAGGATATCTTGTGCTTAGTGTTAAAGTTGTATATTCAGACTGTTCCTGTTTTGATTTTGCGTTTAAATTTGTTTACCACCTGATTTAAGAGTATTGTAATATCTTCTTTTACCTCATCACAAGTATTGTTGGGTTCTGCGTAGTTAGATCCAGACTCCATTAGCCCATCTGCATCAGAACATAGATTCCTAGGGATCAAACTGAACTCTAAAACTTGATGGCAGGTGTCTTTACCCACTGAACCACCTCACCAGCCTGAGATATTTATTCTTTAATTCCCCAGTTTCTCCCTCAGTGGGCCAACCTTAAGAACGAAGCTCCTTGCCGTAAGATCCTACCTTTAATTCTCCAGAGGGCCGCTTAGGTGTTCAGACTTTGCAGGCAAGGTTGTTAAGCCTGGTTCTGCCACCTAATTAACACTTGTTTATATTAATTAGTTGCCACATGTACAGAAGGCAGTGGTCCTTTTTTGAAGTTTCCAGTTACAGACCTAATAAGATCTTTCAGAACCTCCCAAGGCAAGGTAACAGCTTCCAAGTCTTCTACAAGTTTCTCTTTCAGGCATAGACAGCTCTACAGCCATTTTTCCATAACATCCTTCATTCACCCAGAAGGATGGATGGAACAGGAGGGTGTGCACAGGCTCTCCTGAGTTTTTGGTACTCCTTGTCAGGTGTTAAAACAAAGGGACCATTGTGTTTCTTGGAACTGATCTAAAAGTCTGTGTTTGAGATTAAGATCTAAGGAAATGCATTTCCGTTTAACACCCAGTAGTTTCTGATTGTGAAAAGACTCCCAACCTGTGCATCGGCGCCGCCGTATATGGCTGCAGACTCCAGCCTCTTCTGTTGGTTCCTTTAATTAGTAGGAATTAAGTGGAGGCTGCTGCATATTTTGAGAATAAATAACACTGTTTAAACTTAGGCAGCCTTAACCATTAACTTAACCGCTGGATTCTCGCTGCTACATGTCTCCTGAATAGATCAGCATAATCTTAACTAGGACTTAAAAATCCTTCAGCCTCTCTCTTGGGAACTTAGAACTTGAAGCCCATGGGAGCCTTTGGAGACTTAATGACTTTAATTATGGCAAGAAATATCTTCTGGTGGGTAGAAGTGCAGCTGGTGGGAGAGCCCTTTCTCAGTGAAGCCGGATGGGAGCTGGCAGAAAGGCAGTCATGGGGGAGGGGGACTGAGAGGGGTGACTTGGGGGGGGGGTTGGCCGCAGGGCCTCTGAATTCTGAACTGTGTTTGTGGCTTCAGAGCTTTGATCACTTGCCAGGGAAACCTGGAAGGTCAGGCCAGGCTGCAGCCAAGCCCTGGAATGAGGAGCCAAGTCAGTGGAGCGGGTAGCACTATGTCAGTGTCCTCACCTCCTACCCTGGAGGAAGTAACCCTATCTGCAACCCCATCCTTTGGTCCTCTTTCTGTGTTGGTCTTCTTTTGAATTGGGGGCTCTAAGGCCTGAAATAAACCAACAAAATGCCTTCCAAATGGTAAAATCAGATATGTTTTATATACTTTAGAGGAAATTGGGGCTGGGTTCTTGTTTTTTGTTTGTTTGTTTGTTTGTTTTTATTCTGTGTGTGTCTAGTACAAATTATTCCAGAGCACAGGTAATCTCTCCTGGTGGCTTATGTCAGGTTTCCTCATTTCTTTTAACATTGCCACCACCACCCCCACCTTGTTTCTTGGCACCAAGTTTTTCTCACTGGTTCTCTGTGTGCCCTAGTGTGTGACCTCATTTCCTATTGAATGAAAAGTTTCTGTCGGAAAACAGGGCCCTTGGTGAGTCGGTCGTCTTTAAGCCCCTTTGCCTGGTGTGACTCATGCTCTAGGGCATAGGGGCTGTCCAGAGTATGCAGGAGCCTGGTGCCTGGGTGGTCACTGTCTAGAGGAAAGGGAAGGAAGGAAAAAGTGAGGAGTGAAGGTTTAAAATCCATTTAGTGATCTCCAGAGAGAAAGGGTATACACGGACCCAATGAGTATCTGCTTGGACCAGGAAGACCCACCAAGAGAGAGCTGATGATGGTAGGTATGGACAGCCCCTAACACAGCCACCACCACTTTCCCCTACATGACCTCCCTGGCAACAGGAGCAGGACCCTGTACAACACCAGAAGCTTGTTACTGCCACTCTGCAAGACTGTAAGCTGCAGAAAGGAATAGTGTCTCTCATGTTGGTGCTTAAGAGCTGTGAAGCTGTGGTTTCTACAGCCAGTACTCCTAGAGAGCCATGTTCCATTTCTCAGCAGGGCCTGTGCCTTGTTCTCTCTTGCAAGTGGTAGGATAGATTCTGTTGGTCCTCTAGGCCAGAGAAAGTCCAAGGGCACATATCCAAGGGTAGTCATCTGCCTAGCTTTTCCTCATTGGAATTCTAAGGGAAGTTCACTTTCCTCCAGAGAGAGGAGGGACACAGCACACACTGTAAATGTACAGGATACTTTTTTTGAGAGAGAGAGAGCTTTGAAGTCCAGAGATCTGTGTGTACAAAGCCCAGGGCCTAAGAGCCACAGGCAGAGCCACTTTGGAGTTTAAGACTGACCAGAGACAAGATGTCTGCCTTAGAATTCAAAAGCCTCCTCAACAGTACAACAGAAGATGGTGCAAATAAGAAGGCAGGTCTTGAAGTTTGAAGTGTGAAGACTGCAGACTGCAGAGTTCCAAGAAGACATAGCTAAGCAGACCTTTCCTCACTGAGGAGTTGAGGATCCACAGGATACCTGGTGGCCAGGAGCAGGCAGCAGCAAAGCCCAAGTATGGTGCTGACTCTTGAGTGAGCCTGGTGCTGTATGAGCGCAGCAGGATTGGGCAGTTCCTTGGTGCTGAGAATCCACTGTAAAGAAGTCTGGCTGCCAGGCTGCCCTCTAGTGTGGGAAGCTTTTGAAGATTGGTACTGCAATATGGAGCTGGTGCAAGGGTTAGGTAATGCCCTGAAGGGCAAGTTAAGTGAGGTAAAGCCACATGCTACATCCTGCAATGGGAAGGACACTCAGAGAACCAATAGGAGGACTGTCTGGTAAAAGGGAGAGGGATGTTGAGTTTGGAAGCAGTTAGCAAGGGAGGTCAAATTTTAAGCAGCCCTAAAAGCAATATAAATCCTTGACTGAGAAAGGTCCTTGTGCTGTGTGCTGTGGGTAAGACTGGCTGGGTAGGGAGAGCCCCAGGAATAAAATAGTTGTGAGTCACAAGGTTGCAACAGTGGAGAAAAATAGTAAGTAGATTTGGAAGTTGAAATCAGTATAGCTTGGTGAGCAGTTAAATGTAAAGGTGAAGCAACAGATTACAGTTTCCATGTACCACCTTGAGAAGGGAGCCCAAGTTGTAGGGAAGAAAAAATTGCTTTTAATTTGGTTTCATTTGTTCGGATTTTTCAAAATAGTGTCTCACTGTGTGTCCCAGGCTGTTTGTAAACTCTTTATACCTCTTGCTGATTCAGACTTGCAATGATCCATCTGCCCCAGCTTCCTGAGTGCTAGCTAGAATGACAGATATGCACTACCACAAATAACTTAAAAGTCAGGATTGAATGAATCATAGGCCATGGCACCCATATTGTCCTGCTCAAGAAATGGCCCACAAGTGTCTGAGATAATGTACTCTGCCCTGCTCTGGAAATAGCTGCAGAACTTTGGAGAAACCCAATCTGAAGCAGAAAGCTGGTGCCAAGTCATGGGAAGCAGTCCTTGGGCCTCCAGTACCATGAATTCCCCACTGTCGTCATTTCTGCCTGCTTGGGTTAAGCTGCTATTTGCAAGCACATCTGAGAGTCCCATGAGTGTGTTCATGTGGGTGAAGGGAAGAGACCCCGGCACCTTCACCTTGCTTAAGAAAGAGTGCTTCAATCAGAGATTATCAGGTGCGTTGTGGTGGTAGATGCTTCCAAAAAGTCCTTGTCTGTGTCTTTCTTGAAGTTCCTATGACACAATTATTTGGCTATCTTAAATTGTTCATAGATGGAACTGTGTAATTGAATGTTTTCATACCAATAACCACCATTTACCATCTGTTAAGTTGTGGATGTGTGCGTTATTTAGTTATTGGCTACCAGAGCAAAATATCGATTCTTCCACCTATGAGAGTAAGATGTGAGAGGTTAATAATCCTTTCACCCAAGCATGCTGCACACCATGGAACATTTGATCCAAACAAAGCCTGCTTCACAGCAGGGAAGGTATTATTCGCATTGCTTTGGAAGGCTTTCTAATGCTGGGTAGTCTGGAGCTGCCCAAACATGAATATGCTTCACATACATCACAGATAGCTCTAGAATATGCAGTGCTTCCAGATGGTACCAGCCAGGAATGTATGTCATTTTCATATATGCAGAGACAGGATAAACAATCTTATGTTCTTCATCTCTTGCCCTTATACCCCTGAACTAAACACTAACCCTTCCTGGTGCTGCCCCAAAAGAATGGTATTGTTCCACAGTCATCACATGCAGAGGACATGCTCAATGAGGACAAAGACCTGTCACTATGTCTGCTGTTCAGAGCTATACATGTTCCCAGGGCTTAGCACACATAGTAACTGGCTAATAACTACTGTTGAACAGCTGAATTAGTAAATGGTAATGCAAATGGAATTAGACCATTCCTTACTGCTATGTTAATTACATTGAGATGGCCTGGGGCCATCTGTTTTGTTAGGCTTTATAGAGTATACAAATGCAACCTGTAACATCTACCTTTGGACCCCAAGGGGTCTCTATTTTACACAGGACATGCCTAGTACCTGAGTGAGGTGTTTGCATGTAGGACTACTCAGATATTTTAAGGACAGGTGCCACAGAGAATGTACCTAGCCCCTGCCTGTGTTGTTCATTTATGGCATCTTACTTTGTCATTAATACAGGCTTGGATGAAATCTAAGAAGCTTGTCAGTGGCCCTCACCTGGCCAGCTTCACCGGGCTGTCTTTCCCCTGCTTTCTGTCAAGCAACTTTCTTCTGAGAGTCTTTAAAGCATTAGGGTATAACACTATAATATCATATATATTGCTCACAAGAATTGGAATCTTCTACCTGGGTTTTAGATTTGTTTGAAATACAATAATCTGGCAGGAAGTTGACTAGATAAAATTGGAAATTATCTAAGATAAGAAATTTTGCTCAAAGAATTTGACTCTTCAGGTTTTTAAAATTATATTGAGTCAGGAAGAAAAGTGTAACCAAGCAATATTCTATGATTTTAAAATGTAATGAAAGCTCCATTTTGTAAATGACAATTACTCGTGGCCTTTTTTTTTTTTTTTTTTTTTTTTGATTAAACAAATTCAGGATTAATGTCTACTAGGCAAGTGTTTTACCACTGAGTAACATCCCCAGCCATCACAGTCTTTTCTAAAGCCATCTCTCAACTGGCAAGATCTCAATAGGATATCCTCCCTAGTCCTGATATGTGCAGGAAGTACATTATTTCAATAACATATAATTTTTGTTTTGTTTTTTTGAGACAAAGTTTCTCTGTGTAGCTCTGTCTGTCCTGGAACTCTTTCTGTTGACCAGGCTGATCTTGAACTCAGAGTTTCAGCTGTTTTTGCCTCCTGTGTGCTGGGATTAGTGCGTGCCACCACCGACCAGCTGTTTCACATGTTTTTTTGTTTTTTTGTTTTTTTTTTAAAGTCTCACATGGTCCAAACTGACCTCAAACTCTCTTTGTTGTTGGAATGACGTTGAACTTTGGAATCCTCCTGCCTCTACCTCTCCTGCTGGAATTACAGGCACCATACCTAGTTTTATGCAGTACTGAGGATCACTTTCTAAAGTGCTAGGGTTTCATGCATGGTTGGCAAATCTACCCACTGTGTTACATCACCAGCCTCAATAAATATAATTTTAATGTAATTCACTGAAAATTAAGCATTCCTCAACCACAGTATTTGTCCTTAGAGTCCATGCATTAGTGAATTGTGTCTGAAGTTGGGCTGTAGATGGGATTTAAGCACTTTATTCTCTACCTGCCTTCCTCACTAAAGAAAGCAAGTATGTTTTAAAGTATCTTTTGTTAGGCTGAGAATGGAGCCCAGTGGTAAAGCACATCCGTAGCATGGGTGAGGCCCAAGGTTCATCCCCCAACACTCTGATGTGTATCCTGAATGGATCATGCCTCTGCAACGAATAAACATTCATGTTCTTGTGGAACAAGAAATACTGGGAAGCCAGAAGGCCCTCTGGCTGTGTGTTTCCCTGAGGCACATTCCAGGAAGGCATTCCCTACCCAGGTGTTGCAGTCCATGCCAGCCTTTCCAGGTGCACCAGCTTCAAAGCTGCAGAAACAAGCACTCCCAGTCAGGACATACCTGAACTCACACTCCCCAACAGGTACTCTTTGATATGCTGGATCCCTGGCTGAAAGCAGAATTAAAAACATGAGAAGCCCTCTTTATTTCTTCCTCTAGGAATGGAATTTGGAAGAAGCCTAGGGTACCACTGGGGCAGAAACACAAGCACCTACTGAGAAGTCTGTGAGCTGTGCCCTCAGGAGCTGCTGCCCTAAGGAGTTTAATGGAAGAGAATAAACATGCCACCTTGGCTTCTTGGGGGGGAGGGGGGATGGCTGTTCTGAGACGGGGACTAAAAGAGATTCAGTGACTTGAAATGCAGTGATACAAGAGCAAAGCCTGGATTTGACCCTAGCACTACCTAGAAGAAAAGGAAATACTGAATCTTACTAGTCACTTGGGATCACTGATTGATGAACAGTGAGGTGATCCTCAGGCGACTTTCTGATTGTTCAGTCTCAGTTTGTTTTTAAGGAAGCTTAAAACTGTAGGACAAGGACAAATTTTATAGCACTATACCCAGGATTCCAGGGCTTCTTAAATTTCCAAGAAACACAGTTTTATTCCCAATATCACTAAATTTTGACTTGCTGGTCCCAAGTTCAGGGGATTGGCTTAAAAAGCAACAGGGTGACACTGCCCTCTAGTGGTCCAGTAAAGTATTTGCCCATTGGGTTTGTGCATCTGTCAGTACAGATTATTCCTGTGGAAAGAATTTGGATTTATTCTCAAACACTTGGGCCCACTGTGATGTGACCTCTGAGCACTGGATGAAATTGCCCATCTTTTTAGCATGCTGGTTTGGGAATTTGTTTTGTTTTCCCTGTTTTGTTTTTTTTTTTTTTTGTAGTGGCTGTCTTTGTTACAAGAGTTCAAGTCCTAAAAGCAAAGATCTGTCTCATGTCTCTTCCTCCTTCTGCAGACTCAATTCTGTTGTTCACTTAGCTGGAGATAAAATTAGAAAGTTCATTGAGGTAGAAAGGAATCTTTTCTCCCTCCCTGCCCCAACAACAACAACAAAAATTTATCACTTCTCATTTGTTTCTAAGCCTGCTTGTCTTGTCCCTCTGACCTCTAGTTTTCCAACTGGTGGGACTATCTGAGTCCCTGAGAGTTTACAGAACTCAGCTTCCTGGGCCTGCCTCCAGCCCCACTGAACCAGTCTCTGGTTGGAACCAGGAAATCTGCTTTACACACTTCCCAAGTGGTTTTTGATGTGCAACCTAGCTTGGCAGCCAGCTGCTCTAAATCCCCACTTACTATTTTTTATACCCCCCCCCCCAAGTCTTCAGAGGTCTTTAACTTGTGTCATGAGTTAAAAGTGACCATTTTGAGATTCATTCAGAAATAGTCAACATGCTATCTTAACTGGATGGCATGGAAAGGAAGAAAGGACCACAAGAGACAAACCAAAAGCATTTACTCTTGTTGCCAGGGGCAGTGTGTTTATAGCAGAAATACCAAAACCAATACCTCTGTGCTGGCTGGGCAAGCTGCCCATCTGTAGTCTTGTTCTTAATATTCCAGCTAGGTTGGGGGATGGAGAGGGACAGACTTCTGCAGTAGTCAGTTACTCATTGCCACCCATTCTAAGTCTTCATGCTCTCAGGAAGATAGGACAAAGTAGGTGGCAATGTCTCCTATTTTGCAGTTGAGAATGCCAAGGCTTAGGAAAGAGGATCAACTTGCTCAGGCACAGACATTGCTTGCTGTCCAGTTCTGCGTTCTGAAGCCATGCCTGATTTATAAGGCCACTGTTGGCAGAGTCAGAGGACAGAGTTGCCAACCTGTTGTTTTTCACTCCACCAGGCCAAGAGAGCAGTTCAGCGGGGAGCTACTGCAGTTATCTTTGATGTATCTGAAAACCCAGAAGCCATTGACCAGGTAAATCACCACTACAACTAGTCCTACTGTCTGCCTAAGAGGCATTTACTCTAGTCATCTTTAGTAGGCACTGTTTTGACACCCTTGTCTCAGATCCTTTTACTTGTCCACTGAAGTTATATGCCTGTGTTTGAATATCATACCTGAACGAGGCATGTAGTAGCTGTGGGTTTGAGGGGTTAGGGATGAGGGACATTTTCAAAGTCTTTGGGCTTTTGGCCAACTCAGCCCATCGTAAAACAAGTATATTCTCACCTTTCTGGAAACCCCAAGGCTATAATGCTTGAAGATTTCAAGATTTAGCATTCTTTTTTTCCTCCTCTGTGTGTGAGAGTGTGTGTGTATGTGTGTGTGTGTGTGTGTGTGTGTGTCTGTGTGTGTGTGTGTGTCTGTGTGTACATGCATTGGAAATGATCACTTGACCTTGCATGTACCAAACAAGCACTCTACCCATGAACCACATTCCAAATCTTGTTTCTTAAAGTAAGCATGTCCTTTAACTGGTACCCTCTTCTTTGTCAGCTAAACCAAGGCTCGGAAGACCCTCTTAAGAGGCCAGTGGTGTATATGAAAGGTGCAGATGCTATCAAGCTGATGAACATTGTCAACAAACAGAAAGTAGCTCGAGCAAGGATCCAGCACTTCCCTCCTCGAGTGAGTGGCAGCTTGTCTGTTGTCCTACTGGTGCCTTTGTTTTGTTTGAACTTTGAGCTTTCAGCCCTTGTTCCTATATCTAGAATGCTGGTGTAATGTAGGTTCCTACAGGCTGAGCTCAGCTATGGCACAGGAGGACAGAGAGATTTTTCACCCATATTTCTTTATTTGTAAAAATGTGAAAAGGCTTATAGAAACAGCCATTGTATGCTATGAATCTGGTTTCTCCAACCTGGCATTGCCCCTTTACAGTTCATTCTTTTAAAAGATAAGCCGAGAAAGATGAAGGATAACATCATAGCACTTGGCTTCCTTTGTCTCCTTCTCTCCATCTGACCTAGAGATGGGAAAAGGCCTATACTTTATTCTTTCAATCATGTAGATTACTCACTTGAAACTCCCTGACTCACAAATAAGAATGTTAAGAATTATTCAAAACATTAAAAATTATTCGGGCCTCGGACTGACATTTGTTGGTGACAAGTAGTGGTCAGATGCCTCTTCAGTGTGCTGAAGCAGTATTACTGCTCACTGATACTTCACCCCAAGAAAAGAAACCAAGGAAGATTGCAGAACTGACATCCTCTCCTCAACCTTGGACTAAAGCATTCTAGGAATCTGGGGCTAGTGCCCCACATATGTTTTCTTTCCTCCCCAGAATTAGTAAACTGTTCCCTTGTGGGGTGATTCTTCTACCTGTACCAAGTATCTGGGTAGCACAGCATCTCACTAGGGTCCTGTTCTTATTGGCACAGGCGAAACAGCTTCAGTGATAGTGTTCTGCGCAGAAAAGATAAAGACTGCCAGGTGTACCTCAGTTGGTAGAGGGTTTGCCTAGTGTCCACAAAGTATGAAGTTCATTCCCCAGCACTGCATAACCACTGTGGTGGCACAACTGTGATCTCAGGACTTAGAAGGTAATGGCTGTAGAGTTAGAAATTCAGGGTCATCTTCAGTTCAGCTAGGTAGAAGACCAGCCTAGCATAAATACTGCCTTGTATCCCCTACCTCACCCCAAGAAAAGAAACAAGGGGAGTTTGCAGAATTGACTTGCTGGCTTCTTTTTAAAGGAAAAGGAACTTTTTGGTAAATGTGACTCATTGAAGTGGAAGCTGATATTTGTGGAAGCAGCGTACAATTTTCTAAGTTGTTGTAAACCATTAAATATATGGTTAGTAATCATTTGTTCCCTCAAAAACACATCACTCCTTTGTCTATAACTGTGATTATTTGTGTTTATTCAGAAGGGCTTTCCTCACTAGTTTCACCAAACTTTGCAGTGTTTTAATGGGAGGCTGAACTTTACAAATGGCTTTCTTAGCTACTGGAAAGCCTCAGCCACTTTAACTTCCCAACCCTCATCCTGGCCACACTAAAGGCACCATCACTGTGCATTTGAGCAGAACCCCAGGAGCTTCCTACTGAGGGTCCCTGTCCTCATTCCTCCACTCCATTTCCCAACTGACAGCTCACATGCCCACCAAACAGGCCAAAGAGAACATGGTTCATGGCATTTGTGTTCTATTCTAGCAACCCACCGAGTACTTTGACATGGGGATTTTCCTGGCATTCTTCGTCGTGGTCTCCTTGGTCTGCCTCATTCTCCTTGTCAAAATCAAGCTGAAACAACGTCGTAGTCAGGTAACCCTAGGAGTAACCTGTGAACCCCATTGCCCTGTTCCTGATGAACTTTAGAGGAACTAGATGTAGTAGCACACTCTTTTAATCCCAGCACTTGGGAGGCAGAGGCAGGTGGGTCTCTGAGTTCAAGGCCAACTTAGTCTACATAGTGAGTTCCAGTATAGTCAGGGCTGTTACACAGAGAAACCCCATCTCTCAAAACTCAAAAACAAAAAAAGAAAAGAAAGTTAGGGATTTGACCAGCCTGCTGTCTATGGCACCCATCCTATCTCAGTGGTTTGGAGAATACCAGACCTCAAGTACTGAATCCTCATGCTGAGAAGGGCGGGCCTGCCCACAAAGGCCTCAGCATTGGAGGTGTTCCAAGCTAGTATTTTAAGGGGAAATGTTAAATAAATGTTGCTTCAGAGCACGAGACCTTGCTTCTCAAGTAGATCTGAGATTGATAGAAATACAGACTGTCAGGCTCCTAAGTCTTAGGATGAAATTTGCCTCTGCCAGGTCCATCTGTTGATTGTTGATAAACAGGTAGTGCTCTAACAAGTGCATCACTGTAGCTTACAAGAAAGAAATACCTCTAGGTAGAGGGTGGTAAGAAGGAAAGCAGGAAACTAGACTTTGAGATATGTGGTGGTATGACACCTTGGGAGAGTTGGGACCTTAGATAGTGACTGTCAAAAGGAGAAGGTTTCAGTTGTCAGGAAGGTTGAGGGGCCACCACCAGCAAGCCAGGCTCAGGAGCTAGTCTTTGCATGCTCACACTGTGTGTCAGGTACAGCACTCACATGAGCTATCTCATTTCCCTTCGACAAGGAGGGTCATTTGGCCTGGAGCCTTTCTAGCAGAATTGGGAAATATCGGAGACAGGAATTGCCTTTCCTCTTGAAGGCAAGACTGTAGTAGAGTCAATGTCATGGGCACTGTTGGGTCTAGAAAATACAGTAGCAGGATGAGTTTTGAACAGTTTCTCAAGGATCTGTTTGGTTGACCTAAGTGAGGTTAGTCTTTCCTGAGTGCCATGGCCTGGGGTATGCCTGCCACTGTTAATGTGTACCAATACTGTCCATGTTCTGCCATGCAGAATTCCATGAATAGGCTGGCTGTGCAAGCTCTGGAGAAGATGGAAACCAGAAAGTTCAACTCTAAAATCAAGGGGCGCCGGGAAGGAAGCTGTGGGGCCCTGGATACACTTAGCAGCGGCTCCACATCCGACTGTGCCATCTGTCTGGAGAAGTACATTGATGGAGAGGTAGCTGCAGAAACAGGGCCTGCCTTGGGTGGGGAGGGATATACAAGCCCCAAGAGGTGCTAAGGACCACCATGACCATGACCAGAGTTCCTCACAACCTAGATTCAATGTGCAGGCTTCTAAAGGCATTTCTTCCTGGGGCTGGGAAAACTATACTCTAAATAGTCTAGGTAATATAATAAGTACATGGTAGGCCAGGATAGTAGCACATGCCAGTAGTTCCAACACTTGAGAGGCTACTCAAAAGGATTGTGAGTTCAAGATCCCAGCTTTGAAAAAATGCACATGGTTGGACAGAAAATATGTAGATAAGAACAAGTTGCTTGCTTTGCTTTGAAGAACTGGTTAAGTAATGAGTTTATTTGGAAAAAGTCAAGAGATTTGAAGCCTTTGTTTTTGCTTGTAATTCTTTATTAATAGATGCAAGGATCAAGAGCAGCATAGAACCCCGTTCACATAGAACCATCCAGCCTTAGCATTCTTCTACCCTTGTGTTTGTCTGTCTCCAGGTGGATAGGTCCATACAAAGTGGGGAGCAAACCGCCTAAGAGTCCAGGCCTCAGACAACCCCTGAATAAGATGCTCCCACTGATGTGTAGATTGCTGGGTGGAAGTGTGTTTGTACACAGGCCCATGGGTGATACTCTTGCATGGACTGTAGGTACAGACTCCTGGGTTCTAACTTAGCCCAGGCAAATTCTTGGTTTGTGAACTTGGCAAGTGGCTTCATTCTGTGTCTGCACTTCTGACACCAACCAGCATACAGATGCTCACAAAGGCTATTTAGGTGAGAAGATACAGCATCCCTTTTTTATTTTTTTTTTAAGATTTTATTTATTTATTTATTTTATATATATGATAAGTATATGATGAGTACACCATAGGTGTCTTCAGACACACCGGAAGAGGGTATCACATCCCATTACAGATGATTGTGAGTCACCATGTGTTTGCTGGGAATTGAACTCAGGAAGAGCAGTCAGTGCTCTTAACTGCTGAGCCATCTCTCTAGCAAACCCCCTCCCCCCGCTTTTTTAAGATTTACTTATTTGTATATGTATATGAGCACTCTATTTGCATGTACACCTGAATGCCAGAATTGGGCATCAGATCCCATTACAGATGATTGTGAACCACCATGTGATTGCTGGGAATTGAACTCAGGACATCTGGAAGAGTAGCCAGTGCTCTTAACCACTGAGCCATCTCTCCAACCCTGATACAGGCATTCTAAACCATATTGGTTATTTATTTGAATATTACTGTGTCAGACGAGTGAGAAAAGAAAAGAAAAAGAGTAAGAACAAGTCAGGAGGATGCTTTGGTTTGGAAAGCCCATCATATTCTTTCAAATTGGCTGCTTTCCTCAAAAAACCAAGTAGCCTTATCAAGTGTTCCTTTCTAATTTACCTCATTTAAGGGTGCTTAGAGGCAACCCAGTATAGTCTAGTGGTTCTCAACCTTCCAAATGCTGGACCCTTTAATACAGTTTCTCATGTTGTGGTGACCCCCAACCGTAAGATAATTTTCATTACTACTAAATAACTGTAATTTTGCTATTGTTATGAAATTTTATATATATCTGTATTTTCCAATGGTCTTTTGAGGTCTTGATCCAAAAGAACCACAGATCTACACCAATATAGATGGCCTGGGGTGTTTGTTACTCTCCCTGTAAACCCTATGCTCCCTGTCCTGTGTCTTTGGACTTAGGTGTGCCCCCAGCTCCCAGAAATGAATCTGTTCCTTATGTTCCTTGTCCTTTACCCCTGATAGCTGTGATTGAGGCAGGTGGATTGGGCAGTTTCCTTCTCCCTGTGGGCCTTACTTTAAGGAATGAAACTGGCATTTAGAGTTAAGGAAGAGAGTAGGAAGTACCTTGACTTTCCATTCCTGTAACAAATGCTTGCAGGAATAAACAGATATAGAGCAAAGGTTTGTTTAAGCACATAGTTTTAGACGGTTGTTTTATTTTTAATGATTTTACTTGGTTTATGTGTGTAGAGTGCTCTATCTACCAGAATTGGGCATCAGATCCCATTACAGATGGTTGTGAACCACCATGTGGTGGCTGGGAATTGAACTCTGGACCTCTGGAAGAGTAGTGCTCTTAACTTCTGAACCATCTCTCCTGCCTAGTTTTGGACATTTTAACCCACACACTTGACCACAATCCTTTATTAGGCTTATAGAGAGGCAGCATATCATGACAGGAATATGTGAGGGCTAGGACTGGAGAGGTACCTCAGTGGTTACCAGCACATCCCTCTAGTCCCTCAGGCAGCTACACTCACATGCACAGACATCAAGCATACATACTCATAATTAAAAGTAAAAATTAAGTCAGTCATGCAGCCTTGTACAACTTGTAATACACAGCCATGAATTGCTCAGAAAAATGGACCTTCTCCTTTTCTTCTATCTCTTTTCAAAGCATGCTTTCTCACACTGTAGACTTCCTTGCTCTTTCTCCATGTATCTGACTCTAGGCCAGCTTAACTCAAATAGCATGGCTCTCTTCTCTTCTTTGTTCTCCTCTGAGCAACTGATGAGACATACTGGGAGTTTTCTCTTTATCACTAATGAAATTGTCCAGGAGGGCACAAAAAGAGGGACAGAGGCGACCAGGTCCCACTTGGCTCCCTTCCCTGATACTGATGAGCTAAAAACACTTAGGATCCATATTACAGTAAGGGACACCAGCACAGTGCACAGGGCTGTTTGTCCCCCATAGGCTCCACTGAAGGAAGTACTTGTGTGAGGATGAAGGCAGAAGTACCCTCTTCTGTCCATCCTTCAGACTGTGTTCTTTCTCTCCCTCTGCAGGAGCTTCGGGTCATCCCTTGTACTCATCGGTTCCACAGGAAATGTGTGGACCCATGGCTACTGCAGCACCATACCTGCCCCCACTGTCGGCACAACATCATAGGTAACTGTTACAGGCCTTGTCACACCCTGACCCTAGAAAGTATGACAAGTGTGTGCTGCATGCTGTAGGCTCATGGGCAAGCTGAACCAACACAGAATGGTCTTCTGGACCTGCAGATGGGGGCCTTAGGTTTTGGAAGTTGGTTGCACAACTCTAAGCAGACCTGGCATTAAGGATCACTTTGAGCTGCAAGTGATGTGACTTAGTGGTAGACTGTTTACCTCGCGTGTGGAAGGCCCTGGGTTTGATGCCCCCTTAGTCTCCCGCCTCTAAAGAAAATTATCTTGTGTTTTAAGTTTGAGTTTCCAATTAAATAGGATCCTGGTTGGGTATGGTGATGTACACCTGTATACCCAGCACTTGGGAAGTAGAAGCAGAAGCTCAAAGTCATCATTAGCTTTGTGGCAAGTTGGAAGCCAGTCTGGGGTACAAGTCTGAGGAAAAAAGGAAAAAAAAAAAAATCTCAGCGTACTGACCTGGCCTCCTTGCTGCTTAAGGCCCCATCTCTTTAACAGATGACAGTAATGTTGGCTGCCCGGGCCTAGGGGTTGTCTCCAGGGACACAGAGATGATGAATATGCAATAGCAGTGTTTGCAGCCGCACCCACACCATATTACAGGGCAGCTTGGGAGGCGCTCTCATCTTTGTATTTGTTTTACTCTGTATGTAGGGAGATGGGAAAAGAAACAGGTCAGCCTCTACCAGCTCAGCTCAATTTGGAGACAGCTTACAGTATGGCAGGGTCAAGCATAGACTTCCCTGGCACATAGCTGCACTTGATGCTTCAGTCTCTACCCCATTACCTTGTTTTCTCCACCTCTTCCAGAACAAAAGGGAAATCCAAGTGCTGTTTGTGTGGAGACAAGCAACCTTACACGTGGTCGGCAGCCAAGAGTGACCCTACCAGTACATTACCCAGGCCGTGTGCATAGGACCAATGCCATCCCAGCCTATCCTACCAGGACAAGTATGGACTCCCATGGCAACCCTGTCACATTGCTAACCATGGACCGGCATGGGGAGCAGAACCTTTATTCTCCACAAACACCCACCTATGTTCGTGGCTACCCGCCCCTGCACCTGGACCACACTCTGGCCGCTCATCGCTGCAGCCTGGAACACCGGGCCTACTCACCAGCCCATCCCTTCCGCAGGCCCAAGTTCAGCAGCCGCAGCTTCTCCAAGGCAGCTTGCTTCTCTCAGTATGAGACCATGTACCAACACTACTACTTCCAGGGTCTCAGCTACCCAGAGCAGGAGGGCCAGCCAGTACCCAGCATCACACCCAGGGGCCAATCCCGTGCCTTCCCACCAAGTGGTGGCAGCAGCCTGCTCTTCCCCACAATGGTGCATATGGCCCCTCCAGCCCATGTGGAGAGTGGCAGCACATCTAGCTTCAGTTGCTACCATGGGCACCGTTCTGTGTGTAGTGGCTACCTGGCTGACTGTCCTGGTAGTGATAGCAGCAGCAACAGCTCTGGCCAGTGCCGCTGCTCTTCCAGTGACTCCGTGGTGGACTGCACAGAAGTCAGCAACCAAGGTGTGTACGGGAGCTGTTCTACCTTCCGAAGCTCCCTCAGCAGCGACTATGACCCCTTCATCTACCGCAGCCGGGGGCCTGCTGTGCACCTTGAGGGCTCCCCTCCACCAGAGGAGCTCCCAGCAGCACACAATCAAGGTGCTGGGCGGGGTGAGCCATGGCTAGGCCCTGCCTCTCCCTCAGGGGACCAGCTGTCCACCTGCAGCCTGGAGATGAACTACAGCAGCAACTCCTCGCTGGAACCCAGAGGGTCCAACAGCTCTACCTCAGAAGTGGGGCTTGAGGTTTCTCCTGGGGCTGCCCTGGACCTCAGGAGGACCTGGAAAGGGGGCCCAGAGGGACCATCATGTGCTTGCTGCTTCGAGCCCCAGCCCTCCACCCTGGGCTCTGGGATAGGAACAACTGCAGGTGGCAGCAGCTTATTCCTGGGTCCCCGGCTTCTAGAGGACTGCAACCCTCCAAGTGGGGAGTCACAACTAGGGAGCTCCCAGGGCCTGTATGGCCTTCACTCAGACCATTATCCTAGGACAGATGGGATGAAATATGAGGGCTTGCCCTGCTGCTTCTATGAAGAGAAGCAGGTGGCCCACAGTGCTGGCAGGGGCAATGGCTGCTACACTGAGGACTATTCAGTGAGCGTGCAGTACACACTCACTGAGGAACCCCCACCCAGCTGTTATGCAGGGCCCCGGGACCTGAGCCAGCGCATCCCCATTATTCCAGAGGATGTAGACTGTGACTTGGGCTTGCCCCAAGACTGCCAAGGGCTGCACAGCCACGGCCCCTGGGGTGGGGCATTGGGCTTGGACGTTCCCCGACTCCACTGGAGTCTGGGGACAACCCAGGAAGAGGAACAGGCTCCATGTTACCAAGCTGAGGTACAGCCTGGCTGCTCTCCAGAGGAGGCAGATGCTTCCAGGGCTAGCCTCTCCAGTGCCCCCCAGGACACTCAGGAGTCCCATGCCCTGGCTGCTGAGGCTTCAGGTGAGAGCAGATGACAGTAACATTTGCATAGGGATCCTCTTCTCAGGCCTGTTTTGTTTAGCTTCCTCTGTGCCCTTGGCTTCTGTACCTGATGACTTTCAAACATTGCTTCTCAGCTCTACCCATCCCCAAACCCTCTATCCATGATGTTAGCATCTCCTCCCATCAGATGCTTCATATCCCAAAAGCATATCTCATTAACTATTCTGCATCTCCTATGGTCCGTCCCTGTGCCTGTTAAAGAGCGAAGTTCTGACAGAGGTCACTGCAATTGTTTGCTGTCCCACTTGGGAGGCCCAAGTCACAGTCCTTACACTAGAAATGCTGTCATGACTTTCAGTTACCTTTATAAGATGTCTGGTTTGTGCATTTTTGTTGTTTCTGAGACAGGATTCCTCTGTGTAGACCAGGCTGGTCTTGAACTCAGAGATCTCCCTGCTTCTGCCTCCTGAGTACTGGGATTAAAGGCATGCACTAACACTGCCCAATGTAAGATATCTTCTTAATGGAGATGCTCCCTTTGATCCAGCCTTTGTCCTGTTCCTGCAGTATGTCAGGTTCATTGCTATCTCCATTTGAGATCTTCTGATCTCAGCTTAACAGCCTTCCTTTCCCCATCAGGATCACTCCCCCTGCTATCTCCTGAGTCACCTCAAGCCAGGCACCTCGTGGGGAAATCTGTGTGATCTGTGAGGGGTCTTCCCTGGTCTTTCAGTGCCCCTGGGAATTCACTTAACTTCATTTCTACCTATGCTTCCATGACATCTTAGGGCTTCCAGAAGATTCAGTATAGCCATGAAGGGAGACCTGCTCACTCCTCCACCCCCACCCGCACAACTGTTTTCAGTGTAGACTTGAGCTCCTGAAGCCATTGCTGACCCCTTCCTCACACATGGTCCACTCACCACTGTGAACTGTCACTTCCAAGGGCCCCATAGACAGAGGATAGGGATGCTCAAGGGCCTTACCTGATGCATACTGCTCAAAGCCTGCTGTGCTGGCTCTCTCCACATCCTTGATGACTCTTCTCCCTCTCTCTCCCAGGACCAGGATCTGGCCCAGGCATCGGTACGGGAGCTTGAGCTCAGAAGGAACTCTTATATAGAAATCGTGAACTGTACGGAGACTTCAAAGTCTGGCTTCCTTCAAAACTAATATATATATGTGTGTGTGTGTGTGTGTGTGTGTGTGTGTGTGCATATATCTGTGTGTGTATGTGTGTATATATATATATGTATGCATGTATACATATACACATAGATGTATGTATGTATGTATACACATATATGTGTGTATATATGTATATATGTGTGTGTATATATATATATATATGTGTATACACACACACACATATATTTTAGCTTTGACAAACACAAAAGTGGTAATAAAGAGAGCCCTCCTCAACCCAAAATGTGAGCCACCTGTGGCATCCCTTCCCCATTAACAAACCAACAGACAAAATCTCTTGAGTCCTTTGCCTCTTTAATAATGTGTTGTTCTGTTTTGTAATGTGTGCTTGGGTTTCTGAGGTGTGTGGAATTGAGTTCTCTGCTTTTTTTTCTAAGATATTATATGTAAATGTAAAAAGTTATTTAAATATATATTTTAAAGAACCCTAACTACCAACTTTTGTTGAAAAAGGAAAAAAAAAATCACTGCTGCATTAAATGAACCACATCATGTGTCAATACTGTCGTCTCCCTGGAGGGACCTCAGGCCTTTGAAAAGCTCAGGGTTACACCTGCCTTATTGAAAATGAACCAGAAACTTGAAGAAAAAGCTAGTTGATATGGGTACAAACTCCAAGGAATAATACAAAGCTGCCTCATGCTTTTTCCCTTTTTTGAGGCAAATCTGGACTTCAGGGCTTCTGGGAAGCCACACCTCTCCTGCCCACACCTGTAGGCAGCAGTGGAACAGAGGAGAAATGGGGGCAGTGTCAAACTATTATTGCCTAGGCCCAGTTTATTGGGGACAATTCTGCCCATTCTTTTCTATTCCTTCAGTTCATCATCCCAAATAAGAAATAAGATTGCAGTCTTTATCCCAGCAGAGGCTGTGACTGTGGCCAGCCCTGTTAATAGGGTCTCTTGCCTGCACTCTGACCACTGGGCAAGAGAAGAGATGCTCTCACCCTGTCTGGTTTTTGGAGTCTTTTGTAAAATCATTTGGGCTTCATGCCATCAATTGCAGGAGTGATTTAAATGGGGTGTGCAGGGTGGACACCCAGGAGGAATGTTGCTTTGTAGCCTTAGTGTCCTGTGGGACTAGAGGAACAAGCTCTCCTCTCAGTAGCAGTGCACCACCCTTTGAAAGGTATGCTGGGGCCCACTTGTGCCCATGGGTCTGGGACAGCCACACCCCTCAGCTGTTGCCCCCTTAGGTTGCCTTCCTGGGGGACACATGCTTCAACCACAGTAGTGTACTAACCTCCAATTGAACCAGTCTCCCATCCCCAGAGACAGGCCTCTGCCTGGTGGCTGCAGTGGCTCACCCTGCCAGCACATGTCTGCTAGCCTGTCTGCCTGATGCACTAGTACATACTGATTCTCCACGAGAGACTATCAGATAGTTCAGACCCAAAGGGTAGGCTCTTGTATATTTTTTCTAGCCTCTTTTTTTAAGGGGAAGAGTTTTTTTTAAACCCAAACCACTTTTGGTTGTTTTTGTTGTTATTGTTTTTAAGATGCTTTGTTTATTTTTAAAAGGGAGAGAGAATCTATTTAAAATCACTTCAGGGATTGTAATCCTTTTTATTCAAAATAGTCCTTGCTCTTAAAAGTATTTTCTTTTCCTTAGAGGAAACTAATCGGCTTGGCCCTGTGTTTGCTAGCTCTTCTGGTCACTTTTACTCATTCACTTAGCAGATATCTTTTGCCATTAGGAAGAGTTTGGCCCAGTGGGTCTGAAAACTCAGTTACAGAATCTGGGTTGCCAGAAACAGAAATGACCCTTCTTCCAGTCAGTCTCCCAGGAAGTCATCCCAGGGTCCAGACCGCACATTTTTGAGATGATCAGAATACTTTATTCTATAAAATCCCATCCTAAGATGAGGACATTTTCTTATTTCTATCCAGAATCTAACAAAAGAAATCCCACATCAGATGATCCAGTTATTTGCCCTTTGGGAAGTGGCCATGGTGAAATTTGTTCTTCTGCCCAATTCTGGGGGTCCGACCCTTGAGGCTCCTCCCCTGGGCTATTCGCAGTGCACCTGTTGCTGAGGGTGTGAGAAGGGCCTAAACTGTTGACATGTGATCAAGGCTGCCTTTATTTCTGGGGCCAGGAGTAGCAGCTGCTAAGAACAGCAGCTTGCCTTACTGTGCAGGGGGAATGGGGGCACAGCTTTTAACATGAACTGCAAAGCACAACTTCTCATTGTTGAGATGTTTGTTGTTTCTGGTTTTGCCTTTGTTTTTAGTGTCTGTATGTGCATATTTCTCCATTGTTGAAAACAGACCCCAGAAAGATTTGCCTTTGTCCTGCCTGACTAGAAAACCACTTCTCAGTACTCACAGACAAGAGAGAATTTGAATGCCACTAGACCGAGTCAAATAAACAAGTCCAGCTCTCCCTTGAAAAAATGCTATGGGTGGGCGACAGGCACGTGTAATTGTTGTACTTTTGGGCTAGTAGAAACAAAAGGAAGATTTAGAAACAATTATTATTATTAGAAACAATTATCATCTTTGTGTAGCCACATCAGACCAGAATAAAACCTTCTATCTTATGTCACCATTTAAATCAAAAGAAATAATGTCTTTGAAGTTCTGAGACTCCCAATACTGTTTGTTCCCTCTTTTGGGAAGGGAATGGTGGAATAGGAATGTCAATAGTGTGTGGTAATTGTATAACCATGGACAGCCATTCTCCCCTGGGAGCCTCTATAACATGTGAGTGTGTGATAGCAAGTGTGGGCTTGATACCAGCCCTGGGTGTAAAACAGCCATGTCAATTCAAAATCTAGAATCAGATGAAAATGGAAGTGTAGTCATTCTGTACCATGAGGTGCCTCTGTGATCATAGCTCCAGAAGCTGACCATCTATCCCCTCTTCTAGGCACAGACCATTTTATTAGGTTCTATCTTTGGTCCTGTAGTTCAGGCCCTTCCCTGTGTGCTTCTGTTCTCAAAGTTCACACAGGATTAATGCTTTTAAAATGTGGTCTGTAAAAGAATTTGAAAGTATCATCTTTTAAACTGATCTGCCTTTTTCTATTCCTTACATAAACTTTTTGTATTGTGTTGGTCTAACAAGACACTTTTAATTTTTTTTATTTCTCCCATAGCACTTAATATTTTGTAAAGATTTTTTTGTGATAAAATGGTCTAAGGGCTCTTTTTCAACATTACCATTTTAAAAACTGTTTTTAAAGCTAGAAAACAACTTATGTATATTCTGTATATGTATAGCAGCACATTTCATTTATGGAAATATGTTCTCAGAATATTTATTTACTAATATATTTATCTTAAGCCATGTCTTATGTTGAGAGTGTGACATTGTTGAAATAATCATTGAAAATGACTAACAAGGCCCTGTAAATACATAATAATTGCACACAGATTTTACATATTTGCAGACCAAAAATGATTTAAAGCAAGCTGTAGTCTTTTATGGTTTTGTAACAAATTGTACAAATGACTGTAAAAAAAAAAATACAATTTTATCAAGTATGTGTTACATGTGGTCATTGCTGTGGCTCCTGAAGTCTAGAGCCTGGGCCAGTGCTCTGAATTCTATCTTACTCAGAGATGCCTGTGACCTTCTGCTCCTATTAACAGATTCCAAGTTATGGGGTATTTCCAGTCATCAGAGGATTGGCTGGAATCTGTGGGTTATATCCTTGAGTAACTGTGTGTGGCAGGAACCTGAAGCAGGGAGTTTCAGGCCATCCTGGACTACAGAGTGCATCCAAAGCTAGTCTGTACAAGGTAATGAACCCCTGTCTCAAAAAAGTAAAAGATGTTCTGGAGCCTGGACACCTGCCACCAGTCAAGGCTCTAGGTTCAATCCCCCACACCTCCCTTCCCCTGCCCTGTGCCATCCCCAGAACAATAGCTGGGCATGGTGGCTCATACCTTTAATACTAGTGCTTGGGAGGCAAAGGCACGTGGGTCCCTGAGTTCAAGTTCAGCTTGGTCTACAGAGTGAGTTCCAGGACAGCCAGGTCTATGTAGAGAGATCCTGTCTTCCTGTCTTCCTGTCTCCCCACCCCTCCCCCCTTTAAAAAAATAAAAACGACTGGGACTTTTGTCTCTTTTCCCTGGGAGGGTAGTCACTAGTTTGTAAAGCATTCTGAGATTAGGTGAAAGATACAGTTTATTTTTCAGACATACTGCAGAGGAGACTCCAATTCTATGAGTTCCAATTATTTTTTTATCCTAGCTTGGGCCATTCCTTGGCAACAGCAACCATATTCCGTCGCAGCGTCAGGCCCCTCCATGCACTCCTGGTGACAGCTGACTGCAAAGCTCCCCAGAGCCTTTGTTTAATGGCCTTGCCTAGCTCTGAGCTGTACCTCTTGGGGCTTCCAGAAGGATCTCACAGCATGGACTCTACCACAGTGTGGTACAAGAGCCTGGTAACCCTCAGTGAGAATGCCATGGATGGTTGGCATGACCTCCAACTGCTGTTCCTCTTGGGTTTCAGGAAGCAGTGTCCAGCCCTTCCAGGCTGTCGTCCCACTCTCCCTGGACTTGGGTAGTAGCTGCATGTTTGGCATATCTGTCCTTAAGATCTTGGCTGACTGTTACTTTTTCTCCTTTGAACTTTCTTTATTCAGGCCAAGAAGAAAGCAGAGATGTCAAAGTTAAAACTTGAGAAGGGAACTCAGAATAATTATCAGGGATTTGTGTCTGAGTCTTCACTGCCACAACAGCCAACATTTGCCTAGCATAGTCTTGTTACTGAATACCTTTACATAAATCACTGAGTAGTCCCTAGAACCCTGTAGAGTCAGCAGAGGTGGATTTAAGGTGGGGAAATTAGAATTGGTTTACCCAAGGCCACAAAGCTTAGGAACTTTATAACTACAGCTGACACCTATTGCATACTAAGGAAGCTCCTAGTTATTCTCTACCAACCCATCCAAAAGGCCTTTGCGTTCATTTATTCTTCATGGAACCCTGCGAGAGAAGGGCCAGTATCATCTTATATGATAAAAATCAAGACACACACACACACACACACTTGAGACTTGGACCCTGATAGCCAGTCTCTAAGACATACTCTGAGTTCTGCTGGCCACCATAAAGTGACAGAACTGGACTGACTCATCAGGTCAGGCCTCTAGCTGCCAAGTTTATGTGTACAAGTTCACAGGCTATAGGTACCTCAGCTGTGTATACATAAGAATATACCATCCACCCTTTTTATTTTACCTCATTGTCATCTTCCTTTTGTCTGTGTATATGAAGTCATCCTACAGAACTAAACATAGGATGAACCCTAAATCTAACTGTAGATCTGGTGTTACAATCCTCTGTCACAGAGACTCTTCTCCCCTAATCCTGTCTTCAACTTAAGGATTTTCATCACCTTGTGGTAAAATCTTTGCCTTTGGCTTTTCCTTCCTCCCAACCATCTTCCCACCACTAGTAGTTGGTTACCTCTCTGATGCCACCTGTAAACCTGTGTTCTTGTTAAAGAGCAGTTCCCATGGAGAAACTAGAGTTTGGGTAAGAGACTAAGCTTTGACATCATTTTACGTGTTTTTCCTTTGCCCCAGACTTTAGAAATCTTGCTGGGTTTTGTGCCTCCTGCTCATCTAGACTTTATATATATATATTAATATATATATAATAATATATGTATATTATAATATATATATATTAATATATATATATATATCAAGTAAGAGAAAGATATACCACATAAGAGAAAGATGTGAATTTTTAAAGGTCATGATATTTTGGTTCTTAACAGCATGCTAGGGCAGGAAGCTGGAGTCAGGAAGAGCTCTGTAGGAACATAAGGCAGTTAGCCTGCTGGAAAGATGAATCCGCAGCAGGCAGGAAAGAACTGGGACCATCTTGCAAGACTTCTGTATAAGCTACGGTCACAACTGCCCATTCAAACAAATGACAGCAGGTAAGTCCTGCTGGACTGTGAATATGCCTTCTAACCTGATAGCAAGAGCCAGGAAAAGCCACTCAACAGGGAAATACTCTGGAACCCATAAAGAACAAAGCATACTTCCTGGGACTGGAAACAATTTGGATAGATTTAATCACACTAGAAGACCTGGCTTTTTAAAGAGATGTCACCTATATAAAAGTGAAATCGGGGAACAGAGAGCTCAGCTGGCTACTATTTCAGAGGATCCAACACCTTCTGACCTCCCTGGGCTCCTGCACATAGGTAGTGCACATATCCTTAGCCTTTCTGCTTGGTTGGGAGGTGTCCTGGGACTCGGAAATCCAGCAACTCCCCCAGCTCTGAGCTGTTCTCAGGGAAAGGTATCCTAGACACAGGAGCCCAGGTACCACACAGCTCTGAGGAAGCTTCCTCAGCAGAGGCAGTGTAGCTCCCAGGGGAGGGATCCCAGCTGAGCTGAGTGCCTCAGCCCCACTCTACTTCGATTCCCTTTTCATTGCTTCTTGGCTTCTGATGAGAGTCACACCAGACAGCGAATCTCGTGAAAGACTTATTGAAGGGTCCAGGGTGTGGAGAAACGAAGTGGCTGCCTCTACTCCTGAGAGGGAGCCAACAATTGGAAGAAGCAGTGTTTTTATAGGGTTCTTGGGGAGGGGTGTGTGTGGAGATTTCCAGAGTGAGGACTGGTGGGATTTCAAGTCCTGGGCTTTAGGAGAGCTCAGAGATTGGGTTTTCCTGTTCAGGGATTGGTGTGTTTTCATGCGCAAGGGTTGGTGGGTTTCTGTGAGAAGTTCAAGGATTGGTGGGTTTTGCTATTCAGAGATTGATGGTGGCTTTTGTTCAGACTTTTCACCTAAAATTAGCATAATCTGGGGAGGGTCCTGCTGAGAGGCTAGGGATGACCTTTGTGACAGTTACAGAGGTTGGAAACATAGTTATGAGTTAGGGAGGCCTGGGGGAGGGCTTAGTTGCTGGAGCTTTTCAGGCTGGTGCCTGGCTGCTTTCCTGCCTTGAGGATTTACAAAGGGAGTCCATGGCATCAAAACCCTTTCCTACCTCTTAAGTGGCCTTAATAGTCAACACATATCAGGCTCACACACACATACACATAAGTATTTTTTCAATAAAATTACCATATTTTGCTTGCCTTAATTTTTATTTTAGCTACCTTAGTAGGGGGAAGAAATGTGTATTTTTCTTTTTCTCCCTTCGCCACATTTCTATGTGTTGTGTATTGTTTCTTTCATATATCTAGTCTAGTCACCTGCCTTTCTCATCTGGAGAAAATTGCTGTCTGTTTAGATTCTGGGTGGCAGTGTAGGCAGTTTTGAGCTATTTACTCCAGGATTTCTGATGTCACTTTGGTTTGTGAAGTGGGTGTGGGCTGGTATTACATCATCAAATTTTATGGTCAAATGATTTTTAGAAGAAGTTCCAAAATGTCTGGAGTGTTCATTTTCCCTAAAAGGCTTGGGGGAAAGACCCTAGTGTTCTTAGGAAGCACACTTTGCATAGAATACCAGCAGACATGCAGACTAGACTATGTGGGTACAGATGTCAAGATCATCCTTATGTGTGCAAAAGTGCCCTTCTCCATGCACATAAAGAGGTTACTGTTAATTTATCCAAATAGCTGCCAAGGTTAGGGGACCAGAAATGAAAGAACACGTTCCTGCAGCCCAGAGCACCTCTCCCTGTCTCTTGCCCAAGGAGATGACATGGTTTCTGGAATGTGGTTTTATTTTACATCCCATGGCAAATGCAGTAATTAGAGCTGTTAGCACTATAAAGGCCTGGAAATGAGAACAAAGACGCCTCTTCCTGGGAACTCTTGGGCAATGCCTAGCTCCTTATCAGGTGCAGGTCCCGTTGGTGGTTTTGATTTTTTTCATATACTGAATGCCAAAGGAGGCTCCTTCCAGAGTGGGAGGAGGGTGAAAGGATGGAAAAACAAAGTATGTGTCTGGCAGGAACTCCTGGAATCACCATGTGTTGCCTGTTTGAAATTTCAACTGTTGTCCCTGGAGTGAATCAAAGCTGGCAGGCCGACCACAACACAGGCTGCCCTGTGGTAGAGCCACCCCAGGCCCATGGCATCTGTGTCCACAGACACTTGGGAAGACAATGCCGCCTATTCAGCAGCAAACTCTGGCTTCACCTCCCAAGAGGTGGGTCAGTTTTATAGCAGGACATTGGAAAAGGTTTGTCTTTGGGAAGGGTTTGCAAATACCTAAAACCAGACAAGAAAACATCCTTCCAAACCAGTGAATCCTGGAGAGATGGCACCATGCTTGTAGGTCACTGGATAGTCACTGCATTTGATTCTGCTTGGTGGAAACCAAGAAGCCATAGTGAGAGTCATTCTGTTTTCCTTTCCTTCCCCAGCTTCCCTCCCCTCCCCCACAGTCTCCATTACATAATGTAACCTAGACGGTGTTCTAGAACTCATGATCCTCCTGTCTCAGTCTTCTGAGTACTGGGATTGCTTGCAGGCATGTGCCACCATGCCCAGCATCCTTCCCCATCTCCAGTTTGATTTTTCTCATCAGCTTTCTTCCAGACACAACTTCATTTCTGGGAAACACTGCACATTCTGGCATACAGCCATTCCCAGAGATGTCTCTTGAAACACTCGCCCCTGCTCCCCTTGTGTCAAACATTTAAACTTTGGGTCTCAAGCAAGCTAGAGGAGCACTCTTACTGACCTCCAGAGCCCACTGTTCATATTCTAACAGTATTTATCTTAAATTATTTGTGTGTATATACATGCCTGCACAAGTCAAGAGAACGGCACCATATCTCTTGGAACTAGAGTTACTTACAGGCAGCTGTGAGCCACCAGTGGGTGCTGGGACCCAAACTCTGGTTCACTAGACCAGCAGGTGCTCTCAAGTGTGGGGCCATTGCTCCAGCTCTGCACTCTTCAGATTTGATTCAGTTTATTCCCTCTGTTCAGCCTGGCTCACTTCCGTTGGCTGCACCCTAAAGGTACACCCACCCATTCTTCTTAAGCCAACCCTTAATAGCTGCACTTGTGCTATTTCTCCTGCATCAATAAAATTCTTATTTATTGAAGAGTTACTGAAGGCCAGATGCTATTTAAGCTCCTATCGTGAAATGCTGCCCACAGTCACATGGTGTGGGTACTGGTACTGCCCTTAGTTTACAAATGAAGAAACCAAGGCACAAGTTGCTTAAGAGCATCCCCCAGTCCCTGTGGCTCTGCCTCTTCCCTAGCTGGTCCATCTACCCACCATCCCTGGGCCCAGGTCTAGTCTTCTCTTGTCACAAGACTTCCTCTAGGCTCAGGGATTGTTCTCCCTACGTTGGTATCCCAGATCTATCACTCAGCAGGCAAGCACATTTGTATCTCTGAATTGGAATGTTCTCCCTGAGACAGGGACAGCCAACAGCACCTCTAAAATGATTACCATGAGAATGAAGTGCAATGATGCAGAGTGAGTTCCTGGCACCACTGCCCACGTAATTGGTGCCAAATATGTAATATTCTTGCACTAGGAATCTCAAGCAAGGGGTGTGGCATTTTGTCTTTAGGTGATCCAGATTGTACTGAGTAGTTAGCAAGAGGGTTCAGAGATGGCTCAGCAGTTAAGAGCACTTTCTGCTCTTCCAGAGGACCTAAGTTCAGTTACCAGAAACTCACAAACACTTGTAACTCTGTGGGATCTAATCCTTTCCCTTGGCCTCCATGGATACCACACATGTGGCATAAATATATAAACAAACCCTTTTTAAAAAAAAAAAAATGAGACCAGGTCTCACCATGTAGCCTTAGCTGTCTTGGAACTCACTCTGTAGACCAGGCTGAGCTCAAAAACTCATAGAGATCCGCCTGCCTCTGCCCCGCCCACCCCCCAAGTGCTGGGATTAAAGATTTGTGACACCACACCTAACTTCAAATCCTTTAAAAAGGAAAATACATAACAAGAGTCAGCAGGATGAATAAAGATGCCTGCTGCCAGCCTGGCAGTGCAGTGCTAGTGACCTGAATCCAAGTACCAGAGCCTACATAAAAGTAGAAGAGTGTCAACTCCACGAAGTTGTTCTCTGATCTCTACATGTGTGTCATGGTACACACCACACACACATACACACACACACACGAATACATATATCGTATAAACATGTATACATATATACATGTATGTATACATGTAAACAATAATAAAATAAATTTTCAAGTATATAATAGGGCTATTGAGATGTCTCAGGTAAGAGTGCTTGCTACCTGGTGACCTGAGCTTGACCTCCAGAAAGTTCACACTGGAAAGAGAAAACCAACATCTGCAAGTATTCCTCTGACCTCTACACACATGCTAACACACATACATATGTTTTTGAAGCAATACATACATATATTGTGCTAACGCACAATAAATGTTTTTGAAAAGCTTTTAAAAAGTAGGTAATGCTTTTATTAATGTTACATTGTGATCTGTTTATCAACACTTCTCCCTAGCTCCTGATGCCCACAGTCTAGTGGCATGATCCAACATTTGACATGAGCTTCAACTCGGGTTTCCATAGCAATCCTCTGCTCATCTCTTCTCCCTCCCCCCCCCCTTGCTTCCCTGCCTCCATTCCTCCCTCTCTTCCTCTCCCCCCCCCCCCCAGCTCTCACATGCTAGGTAAGCGCTCCACACTGAGCTCTACCCCAAGCTCCTAAGATCCCCTTTCTTGATTTATTTTCACTAAATACTCAATTGTAGAACTTTCTAAAATGCTGCATTTTTTGAAAAATTTTTGTTTCATTAGATGGGAAAGGGGCACCGTAGATACAGTGAGGAAAGTAGTTAGGCTCTTCAGAGATTCTGGCCTCAAACATTGTTTAGAATCATGAAGTCAGGCTTCCAATAGAATTTGGTCTAGGTTCCTGCAGCCTAGTGAGGGTTTTGGTCTTTACTGTCATTTGGCCTGGGCAGTGAGAGCAACTTCACAGCAATACCATCCTGAAAACACCTGGTTTGAACTAATGGAATCTAACCAGAGTTAGGGTAGTTAGTCCTTGGTGGGAGAGTTTGAGGTTGAGGGAAGAGGCTGTCCATATGTCCTTCTGTGTCTTGCTCTATGAAGCTTTTTTTTTTTTTATGGTATTCTGTTGAGCTTGGTCTAAATAGTCCTTGCTTCCCGTTTGGAGCTGGGCTCCTTGACACCTGCAAGCTCATGCTTCTATTTGGAAACACATCTGTCCTTCTCTGATGCTCAGCCAAGCTTTCTTCCTAGTATTTTTAGCTCCTGTAATCTTTGTTTCTTCTCTGTAGTTTTTCTCGGCTCTTATTTTCTTTCTGGAGGATCAGCTAATCGAGAAGATAGTGCACCTGCTTTTATGACTCCGTGTCTTCTCCCTTTATGGCACCACCCTTCTAGCCGCAGTGCCATTTCCCCATCTCCTAGGTTGTTTTCATTTGGCGTACAAGCAGCGAACTCCCACACCCATATGGGGTTCTCTGATCCAAAAGGACAGAGAATCTTTGGAGAGAGAATGTGGAAAGTCCTGACCTGTGATGCAGTGGATTAGGCCACATGCACTGAACACTCACCAATCACTGGCCTTGGACCAGAGATGGTAACTGATGCTCTGCCTGCCCTGGGACCACTGACCTCCTGACTTTAAATTCAACAACTCCATTTCCTCATTTTCACCCAAATGTACCCACAGATCACTGTTTGTACCCAGGACCAGATTCTTTTTTTCTTACTCCATCAAAACAGTAAATTCCTGACTCTCTTAAATTTCCTATCACTGAGATCCTATTCCTCAGCTAGGATCAGTAAGCAACTCAGTGCTGAGCCAAGCCTAAGTCCAGAGAAAAATTGAGACAAAGATCTGATGTTTGTTTGAAGTGTTGAGAATGGGTACATGTAGCTCAGTGGTGCTTAATCCAGAGACAGACAGACAGACAGACAGACAGACAGACAGAGTTCAGGTGAGATAGGGCTTTGTATCCCAGGCTGGCCTTACACTACCTAGATACCTGTTCTACCACCCGAGTACTGGGATTACCAGTGTGTGTATCACACCCAGTTCATTCAGTGCTGGGTATGGAACCCACAACTTCAGCTGTAAGACAAGCAGTCCACTGATTGACCTGTATTTCCAGTCTCTTTCATCTCTCTCTCTCTCTCTCTGTGTATGTGTGTGTGTGTGTGTGTGTGTGTGTGTGTGTGTGTGTGTGTGTGTATGTGTGTATGTGTTGTTCATCTAGTGTGTCTTTCAGTGTGTGTGTGCCCATGGGTGTGAAGGCTTGACTGTGGAGGTCAGAGGACAATATACAACAGTCAGTTCTCTCTTTCTGCCATGTGAGTCCCAGTGATCAACCGCAATCACTAGGCTTGTTGGTGTGTACCTTTCTCTGCTGAACCATCGAATTGGTCCTCAGGACCTCCTTCAGAAGGCTTGGGGGAGAGGCTGTGTGAAATATGATCATATGATCAGAAGTACTGCAAAGTTCCTAGGAATTCTTTGTTAAGGTGGTGTGTCATTATGTAGCCCTTGATAGCATGGAACTCCCTATGTTAGGATAGGCTGGCTTCAAACTCATAGAGAACCTCTGCCTCCAGAGTGCTGGGCTAAAGGTGTGCACCACCATGCCTTGCAAATAAAAGCTCTAGATGTTTGGGATCAGACACCTTGGTGTTGTGTTTATCTGCAACATGGCAGCCTTCAGAACAGACTTCATTCTCATCAGTATTTTAAACGCTAAACTGACAAAACGCCACGGCTTAGGCAGGTTCCCCAGGAGGAGGAAAAGAACCAGCCTGCGAAGTGTAGTCAGGCGAATGGACTCAAACATCAGCATCTTTACTGAAAGCAAGGTGCTGCCATGAATATCCTCATTCTTTCCATGAAATAAGTCTCCAAAACTCCCCAGGCATGCAAAGCCTCGAAATGAGCATCTGGGGCTGGAGCCGACACCACATAACTGAGCAAAAGACCTTGAGCCCTTAAGCACTATGACCTAGACACACTCAGCTGTATTTTTAGCCTCCAGGACGATGTTTCCATCACCTGTGCTGGGCTTTTAGCTTCAGAGAGAAGGTGGGGGTGGGGAAGGGCCGGAGGGCTGCTTCTTTTTCAAGGTCACCTAATGGGCAGAAGCTCACGGGCTGAGTTATACACAGGGTCACTTTCATGAGTGTGCCACCGATGTAGTGAAAAAGATCGGAATGCTTAGACAAGCCACTCCACCGTTTAATGCTCTCCTGTCACCGTCTTAAAACTCTTCTGTTTTCTTTGAGCCGGCCTTTCACTCTTTGTCCTTGAATGATCCCTCTAACTCAGCTGGGTTACAAGTGTGAGCCATAAGACCAAGCTTGAAATTCTTAATAAGTCTGAACACAGGACCCTGTATTTTCTGTGTGTGTGTGTTGTGGGAGGGGGTATAGTTTTTAGAGATAGGGTCTCTCTGTGTAACCCTGGCTGTCCTGGAACTTCTTCTGTAGACCAACCTGGCCTCAGACTCATAGACATCCACCTGCCTCCTGAGTGCTGGGACTAAAAGTATATGCCACCATGCCCGGCTAGGAGCCTGTATTTTCATTTCCTATGCAGCCATACAAACTATAGAGCTTATTCTGGTGGCACCAAAGTTGGACAGTCTGATGAGCATAGAGGCTGATGCCAGGTCTCCATGGAGGGGCAACTTTCAATGTAAGGGAGGAGGAGGCACAGTTGTCTCGGGCTAGTATCAGGAGGCCCAGATGCCCTGAGTAGGCCAAAATAGTCTCGTTTTGGATCTCTTGTGTGCCTCTTTCCTAGTTTCTCCTCTGACACCCAAAGGAGATAGAGAAAGAATCTAGCAGCCAGATGTGGTGGTGTGGTGGTGCACACCTTTAATCCCAGCACTCAGGAGACAGAGGCAAGAGGATCTTTGCATTTGAGGCCCGGGCGAGTTCTGGGACCACCAGAGATACACAGAAATCCTGTCTTGAAAACAACAAAACAAGAAGTCTACTAAGCTGTAGGTAAGTTAAGTTGCAGAGAATTGGGTTCTACTTCTCTCCTGCATCCTGACTGATTGTTGTGTTTTGGATGGAACCCAAGGACTCACTTACCCTAGGCAAGTCTCTCTCCCAGTGTACCACATTCCCAGCCCCAAGTGTGACAGAAGTGAGCCCACCTGCCTTCAACAATTATTTAGTGATAGGACTGGAGATATGGCTCACTAGAGTGCCGGCCACACATGCACAGAGCACCTTCTTATTGGTGTCTCTGTAGTATTCTGGGGTACATACCCTCAGACACACACACCCTAAGTCTGGGCTATCCTATGGACGGCTATGTCCTCAGCACTTCCCACATTCCTGTCTGTCTTTATTTTGAGACAGTGTCAACTAGTCCAGGCTGGCTCTGTAATTGTGTAGTTGAGGGTGACCTTGAACTCTCTTGATTCTCCTGCCTCTACCTCCCAAATGCTGAGATGACAGGCATGTGTGTGCCACCCACCTTGTTTATTTGGTTTTGGGAGCAGGTCTTTGTGCATGCTAAGTTAACACTCTACTGAGCTATAGCCCCATCCCATGTCTGACTATTCACTGAAGTGGAGGAAGGCTCACCCTACCTGGTGTCCACACCTATGTTAGCTGTTGGTTTTGATTGTTTTTTAAGGTAATGCTGCTTTTGAGGGGAACAGCCAGGATTGTAAGGTGTAGCGGTCGATGGTTTGGGGTTGCTTTTCCTGAGGAGGCATGAACAAACACCCTACATTTAACTCCAACAGCAGCCAAGGCAGAGACCCCTCCAGCTTTGTAACCAATGAATTTATCCCGTTTCACACAACAGGAGTTGGGGTGACTCAAAAGCAGGCTCACCACCAAAAAGTCCTAAGGCCCTTACTAACAACCTCAGTGAAGTGGCCTCGTGGAGCGCTGCCTTCAGCGGCAGCTCCCCGTATCACAAGCACCTGGGGCAGCCCCCTTATTGTTACAGACTTAGCCATAATCTTATTGCTCTCTCCTTGTTGCAACTGTGGGCTGAAGCTCTCTGCTCCATAATATCCAGTGTTCATGGGTCATGTTAGGCCCTCAGTTAAAAAGGAAGAAAAAAAGAAAAAAAAAATTATACAACAGTCCCACGTGTGGAACATGGAGGCTGCGTTCTCACTAGCAAGTGGAGGGTGTGCCCACTGGGCGGTGGGGGTGTCCACTCAGAAACACCCCCTGAATTCAAGGGTTCTTGAATTCAGGAAAGACAGGGAAAGCAAACTATTGAACAAGATTCTTCTTGCCACAGCTCTGGGTCGTGTGGGTGGAGAGGGACAGAAAAGCAGGCGCCTCATGGGTGGTAGCTACATCCTTGGGCCTCAGCTCTGAGAGCTGCCTCCTGAGTGTGGGAAGACTGGGGAGAACACCGGCCCAGTGAGAGGGCGAGGGCAAGGGGCACAGAGTTGGGTGTACCCCAGGCAGGCTAGGGTATCCCGCGGGGCCAGGACCGCCCATCTCTGCTCTGGGCACAGCGAGTAAGAACAGGAGGGCAGATGTTCCCGCCGCCGCCGCCAACTAGTGCAGGCCTGCACTTGCCAGCCCCGGACCAAGGACTTGAAAGCTCCGGCGCACAGCCCGGACCTGTCCCGCCGGGCGTCACCATGGCGTTTTTTTTTTAGGCGAGAGCAATAGGAAAATCCCTGCTGCCTAGGGGTGTAAGGAGGAGTAAAGAGGCTCTCTAGATGCGGCGGGGGGGGGGGGGGGGGGGGGGGGGGGGAACTGGCTCGCGGAGACCGAGAATTTAAGCTACCGGAGTCCCAAGTCTCCCTTAATGAAGAGACTCATGGAGTTAGGCACTTTAGTTGCTTCCATGTCTTTGAACCTTGAGGTCTTTTATGGTTCCTATTTTGCTGATGAGCAAAATACATTGATGATGATGTGTGTGTGTGTAAAATTTTGTATTTGAGCAAAATATATATTGTATTTTGTATTTGTATATACATGTACATATATACAGATACATATATATGCAAATACATAGTATATCATCCATTTTATACTAATTAAAAATAATTTAACTGGGAGTGGGAACACACCTTTAATCTAGCACTTGGGAGGCGTAGGCAGGAAGGCCTCTGTGAGTGGGAGGGCAGCCTGATGTATCTACACAGTTCCAAGCCAACCAGGGCTGCATAGTAAGAATCTGAATCAAATGACGATGATGATGATGATAATTATTTAAAACTGGTGTGATGGCTCAGCAGGTAAAGACAATCGCCACCAACCCTGAGGACCTGAGTTCGATTCCCAGAACCGTCAGTGCAAGGAGAACCGACTCCCACAAGTGGTTCTCTAATTTTACGCATGCACTCACACACATATACAATTTTTTAAAATATACAAACATATATATATATGTATATATACACACATGCACATATACATGTATACATACATTTTTTCTTTGTTTCTGTTTAACAGCCTTGGCTGTCCTGGAACTTGCTTTATAGACCAGAGAAGCCTCCAACCCAGAAATCCATCTGCCTCTGCCTCCCGAGTACGGGGATTAAAGGGGTGCACCACCACTGCCCCATTGTAAATACATATTTTTAAAAGAATAAGTTGCCGTAGTTGACACAGATACACTGTTCCTTAGGTAGCTGCAGGACTCCACAAGGAGAAAGAACTCCACATTTACTGAGCCCCAACTCTGCGTGCGTGGTTTCCGTGCATTATCTATCTCCCTTTGTGGAGCAGACTGTGCCCTTAGCAGAAGGGAACCCCGTTTTCTTTAAACTTGTACAAATATACAGATCTTACGAGTGACCAAGTAGGATAGGAATCAGGTCAGGCGGACTCCAAAACACGCTTTGGCTAACCGCTACCACGAGCCTAGCAAGAGAAGGCGGTTTGCTCTGGTTACTACCGCAGTGGTGGAGCCCGCGCGTGGGTCACGACCTAGGTGAGGGTGAAACAGGGGTCACTGAGCGCCCAGCCCGTGTCAGTGCCGACAACCCTCAGCTTGGGAACTCAGAGGCAGGGCTCGTCCCGCCCTCACCTGCAGACTCCACACCTCGGGTGGCCTCACCTCGCGGCCCGTGGGGGCGGGGCCAGGCGGGGCTGGGGCCGGCTCCGGCGCGTGAGTGGCAGGCTGCGACCAGAACGCGCATGTGCAGTCAGCCCAGCTCTAGAGCTTAGCAGGCAGCTGGCGATCGGGGCGGTGCTGAAGAAGGCGGGGCGGAGCTGAGGAGGGCGGGCCGGGGCGGGGCGGGCGGCGGGGGCGGGGCGACGCTGAGCTCCGTCCTGCTCCCATGGCCGCCCCCGGCTCCCGGTGCTGCCCCCTCTGCCCCGGGCCGCGCCCGGGGGTCCCGCACTGACGGCCCATGGCGCCGCCCGCCGCCCGCCTCGCGCTGCTCTCCGCCGCTGCTCTCACTTTGGCGGCCCGGCCCGCGCCCGGTACCCGCCCCAGCCCCGGTGAGTGAGACCCCGGCCCCCACAAGCCCCGCTCGCCCTCTCTCGCGCGTGGACCCCGGAGAACCCGATGCTTGGGCTTCTGTCCTGGCACGCGGCGTGGACGCGCCTGTCCCGCGTTACCAGGACTCTGCCCCGCGTGCCGGCTTCGAACTTTTCCGGACTCTGCTCACTACTTACGGGAGAGAAGGGGTGCGTGACGGCTAAGGTCGCCCGTACGGAGTGCAGACTACTCCGAGTCCGGCGTCCTGCTTCCCAGGCCGAGTCCACCGCGCGGTCCGCCCGAGGAGATGCCCTCGGCCAGGATGAAAGCTGGGATGGAAGCTTAGTTCTCACACGCCCTTCCTTGCCACAGAATCCTTTCCCAGTGGAAGGACAGGCATGAGGGTGTTGTCTGGCCCAGTTCAGTTTCTTTGCAGGTTGTTGAGTCTGCTGAGCATAGGTCATTGGTGAACCTGCCACTGGGGTCTCTACCCTAAGTTGCAGATTGTGATGTTGTGAAGAGAGGGGTTTGCTGGTGAAAGAAAACTCAGAGTTGCTTTGTTTTCTTGCCAGCCTGGATTTAGGGGAAAGGCTGAGATTTATTTTTCTGTGTGATTTTGAGGCAGACTTTGAGCTGCTTGAACCTCTGTTACCTGATCTGAAAAAGAGGGTATGGTGGTAACTCACTACCACGCGCAGTGTTGGTGAACATTAAATGATAACATTTTAATAGTTTTTATAGTGTTTCCCAGATAACTAAAGACTAGACACCTCGTTTACCCTGTGAATACTGAATTTCTTACAGGATGAATCCCGGCAAAAGGCAAAGCTGGGCTTTGGGACAGCAGAATGAGGGTTTCCCAGCACTCCAAACCTGAGACTCAGTAGAAGTGGTTTCTAGGTGATTGCTGCCTTCTATGGGACTTCTATAATTTGCTCACTTCTACTATTTGTAGTATGTGAACAGGGAGGGACGTTCCAAGAGCCAGGATGTGTCAACATAACTGTAACCTAGTAACCCCTTCCACTTTGCTATCTGTGTGTTCATGAGTACTCTTTGGAGAGAGAGAGTTACGGATGGAAACAGACTGGTTTTCCTTCCTGGAAAGGGCACAGTATAGCTTTGGAAAGCATTGTGAGCCTATTCTGCCCACACTCGAAGGGAGGTGACATCTGTTAGGCACCTTTGCTGTGCTAGGTCAGATGCAACAGCTCTTGGGTAAAGCTGGTATGCTTTTATTTAGGAGTCTTGGTCTTGGGTAAGGACAAATTTCATGGCTGTTGTGAAACCGTTTGCTAAGTAACTCAAACTCTCATCAGCCTGGTCCTTTAGTATTCTGCTACATCAGTGTCTTTGTGATGTTTCCCCTCTGGTTTCAGAAGCAGTTTCAGAAACAAACCACATGGTTTTCAGCATCATATCCTGTCAAGAACCTAGCCACTAGTTTGTTAAATCCTTTCCAATTAAAAAAAAATGCTGTACACTGAGAATATGCCAAACTTACCATTTCATATTTTGTGATACTGTAATTTTCTCTAAAATTTTGTGGATGGAAAAAATTATTCCAATACTTATATTCTGCACAACTTTGTAATATTTAAATTACTGGTGGTTTGCATTTTTGAATGCTGACTTTATAAAAACAGTTAGCTCATTCCCCTTCAATGTTATTCTAATTATAGTGTGTAGCCAACCCCAAATGATCTCCAGTCTCTCCGTTCTTTTGTCATGCTTTCTCGTCTTTCAGAACTGATAAGAAGACAGGGGTTAGTGGTAGCCTTTTCTTGAACATCCTCTGACTTCTCATCTGGAATTTGTCCTACTAGTCAGTAATGTATATTGTTATAAAACCTGAGTTCAGTTACCTGCAAGGTCTTCATACTTTATAGTACATTCTCTTAGCACTGTAGATGAATAATTTAAGTGTTTAAAATGCAGTGAGTGCCCCCCCCTCTTTTTTTTTAGATCAGGCTGGCCTCAAACTCACAGAGATCCAACTGCCTCTGCCTCCTAAGTGCTGGGATTAAAGGGGTCCACCATCATCACCTGGCTTTCCTTTTATAAATCTCAAAGAAAGAAAGTATTACATTTAGGCTCACTTCTAACCAATACAAGTTGGTGTGTTCAATATAGCTATCAATATGTTCAGAGTTTAGCATAGATGGACCAAAAGCAAAATGATTAAAACAAACTTACATCTTCATAATATCCACATTGGGAGTTTTTGGTAGATGGCAGTATATCCTCTTTAGTTTAGAATCTGAAATATTAAAGAATTTCTTTATTGGGGAAGTACGGGTGTGAGGGCTTACTGGAGATGAGTGTGAAGGTCAGAGTATTTTCGGTAGTCAGTTCTCTCTGTCTACCTTGTTGGTTCCAGAGATTAAGATCATCAAGATTAATACAAACACCTGTGGCTTGTGAGTCATCTCAGTGGCCCCTAGTTTAGAATTTTTGAGCCTGGAACTCTACCTGAGGCTGTAGACCAGCAGTCCTCAACCTTGCTAAGGCTCCGACCCTTTAATAGGGTTCCTCATGCTGTGGTGACCACCACCCCCTATAAAATTATTTCATTGCTACTTCACAACCGTAGTTTTGCCACTGTTATGAACCATAATGTAAATATCTGTGTTTTCTGATTGCTGTAGGTAACCCTGAAAGGGTTATTTGACCCCGCAAAGGGGTTTAGACCGACAGGTTGAGAATGAGACCCACTGCTCTAGACCAAGGCAGAACAGTAAATGCTTTAGGCTTTGTGGCCCATAGACTGGAACAGATGCAGTTTCTCACCTCCGACTGTATAGGTAAAAGTAGTCATTGACAAAATGAATAGGCACTGCTGGGTTTTTTTTTCCAAGACATTGTCTTACTGCGTCTCCAGCTATTGTTATTCACTACATGGACCAGGCTGGCCTCAAATTCACAGAGATCTGCCTGCCTCTGCCTCCAAAGGGCTGGAGCAATAACATCACACCTGGCTTCATTGTTTTGTTTTAATGAAACTCTTTGGACATTGAAATTTAAATTTTTATATCATTTGTGCATGTCAGTATCTTGTCCTTTTTAATTTTTTATAATTAAGAACCCAGTCTGAATTTGGTTTGTGGGTCATTATTGGCTCACAGGCTGCACTTATGTTAACCTAGCTCTAGGTCATGTGAACTGACTTTTAAGTGGTTACTGGTCTGGAAAAAGCAACAAAGTAGGCTGATTTTACTGCATGAACAGACCTTTTACCATTTAGTGTGAATTAACTTTTAAATACATCTGGGAGTCAGGCACAGTGATAATATAGTTGTACTCCAACTATTTGGAAAGATGAGATGAGAGACTCGTTTGAGGCCAACAGCCTGCCTGTGCAGTGTAACAAGGCCCAATAGGCAAGAAGAAAGTGCTAGTTAAAATGGTAAATTTTATATTTCACCATGATTTTTAAAAAGATACAGCTGACTGGGAAAAGCTTGTATACATAAATTTAGTTTATTAATAAATAGAGATTCAGCACGGTTCAGTGCACTACTTAAGGAAATAATTCCCACCTCTGAGCTGACCCACAGTTTGTTCACTCAGCCTGCAGATGTTACTTGAAACAGACTGTTGAGAGATCTTCTGTTTTGCAGAGGAAAGCCCAGGCAGCAGGTGGCACCAGCCCTGGGAACTGGAAAAACAACCACTGGGGAAAAGAATTTCTGTCACTATTAGTCTTTTCTAAGTTTTTACTCCCATGCTTAGGTTGTCCTTTTAAAGTGTCTTTACAAAACAATAATCAGCTTGGCTGATTTTTTTCTTTTTTTTCTTTTTTTTTTTTTTTTTAATTAAAGCATTTTGAAAACAAAAACCAAAGTGAAATATTGGAACATAACAAGCCGATTGTACTGCTGGACAGTTAATGCGAAATGCTTGGCAGAAGCCGGAAGTTGGGGTCTGTAGCTTTTGTCTGAGGTTTTACGTCCTGAATAAGGACAAACATCAGGACAAACTTAGGAGGACTGAGGAGTGTGCCTCAGTGCCCTGCACAGGTTTGCAGGTGAGAGCATCCTCCAGAGTTCATCTTCATTTGATATCTGACTAGCTCAGTATGCAACCTCTGCCTGGATAAGATGACTGAGATTCCTTCTGTGTGCTGTTTGACCTTGACACTTGCACTAGACCCCAAAAGTGTTCCTTTGGGTGGAGTGGGCACTGGGGTCCAACAAGTTTTTGCCCTTTCTTCCTTCCTTCTAGGATATAATTTTTTTTCCCCAGACCTCAGGCTCTTATCACTGTCAGCCAGAACAGGGAGAGGAGAGGGGCCATTGTAGAAATGTCATCCGACAGAAGTTTGCCTTTTCCTCCAAAGAACTCTCTTTCCCTGTTCTGTCCTCTTTCTAGGTAAGCACCTCCTTAGGCTGCCCTTGCACCAGCTTGAGGAGGAATGAAGTTGGGGCTAGACAGTTCCTTCCCAACTTTAAGCCATCTCACAGGCTGATTGCCACTGTCCCTCTTACTTCTGCAGTAGGGCCCCCTGGGGGCTTCTCCCCTGCTAGGGCCAGCTTCCAGCTTCTCCTGCCACAGTTTAATCCCTGGCACATAACCAGAGCATTAAACTTTTATTGTTCAATTTACCACAAGGGCGAGGCCCTGTCCCTAGTGGGCTGAGGAGGCTGTGGCCGATTCCAAAACTCGAGTGTCATACCACATTAGCGACTGCAGACTTTGAGGGCTGGATTTCTTTCAGTTTGGTTAGATTCTTGGTTAGAGCCAGAACAGTATACTCACACTCAGTTTTAAAGCCAGGAAAGAATAGAGACAGCATAGGCGACTTTTAAAGATGATTCATGCCGGGGTTCATAATGGAGGTAGCCATCAGCCTGTATGAGGAGCCTGCACGTGGTTTCTTTGTATCCCCAAAGTAGATACATTATGGTGTTTGTAGCTTTTCTAGTGTCCCAGAATCAAGTAACAACATGGCAGCCAAGAAGCTCTCTTCTAGAATAGTAGGGATTGCTAGCCAATCCCGTCATACTATGTAAATTACTTGCTGCTGTTCAATCTATAAAAATTCATCTTCAAAGAAAATTACTGGGCTGGTAAAAATATTTTTAATAATGACCACAGAAGTCATATTTATTTTTCTTTGATGTTCTTCCGAAGAATCTTCTGGTTCTAATCAGTTTGTTCCCACATAAAATACAGTGGAAATCTACAATAATAAAATCCCCATTTCTCTGTCTATGGGGAAATAAACAGGGCAAGGACTGTCTTTTTCAGGGGCTTCCCCTCGCCGTGCCCCAGACTCAAAGCCTCTATTACTGGTGGGTGTTTTGGCATCAGTTAAGGGCCTTCAATCCTTCCCTCCCTCCATGTTTTGGTCTTTCATTAAAGTGTTTCTGTTGTCTAATTATATCCTTTCAATCAAATTAGAGAGTGCAGCATCTGGTGAGGGCCCTAACTGCTGCCATCTGCACCCCGTGTACACAGGCCTTTGCAGCTGAGAATCACTCAACTTCCAAATGGCAGGAAGAGATTTGGAAAAAGTTCAGTTGGAGGGGAGGTTAACTTAAAAAGAGCCTCTTCAAAGGCTGGGTGCCCCGTCCTGCCTGCCGTGATGCATGCAGGACGTCATTGGCTTTGCTCACCCAAGAGGCTTCCTAAGCACTTCTGGCAGCTGAAGGGTTTCTAATTGTCTTAGCTAAAGTGACTAGGCTTTTTCCTCCCTGTTATGGTTTTGGAGGGCCCCAGTAGAGCTGAGAATATCTCTCTTGAGAAGAGTCTTTTGTTATATGACCACCGATTAGTGGATGTGACACTTTCTCTTGGGTTGGCCATTTCTTCTAACTCAGTGATTTCAGCAGACAGAGAATTTTGCTCCTTAGAAATAGTTTGCAATGCTTGAAGGCTTTTTTTTTTTTTTAATTGTCACATGGGGATGCTATTACTATCTAACAGATAGAAACCCGAGGTGCTATTAAACACTCCAGAATGTATAGGACAGTCCCCTGCACCAAAGAATTACCCATCTGTAAAGATGGTGCTGAGAGAGGCCCCTATCCTGATTGTGTCATTACTGTGTCTTCTCGCTGTGGTCTAAAAACGGGCAACACAGAAGAGCATCACTTTTACCTGTTCTGAAACTAACTCTGTAGAACAGTCTGCCCTCAAACTCAGAGATCTGCCTGCCACTGCCTCCTAAGTATTGGGACTAAAGGCACATGCCATCACATTCACCAAGAAATAGATTTTTGCTGGGAATGACAACACATACCTAACACTGAGAAAAACTGAGGCAAGAGTTTGAAGCTAGGCGAGGCACATAAAAAAACATGTCAGAGAGAGAGAGAGAGAGAGAGAGAGAGAGAGAATGAGAATATGACAGAAAGGGAGAAGGAGAGGGAGAGGGAGAGGGAGAGGGAGAGGGGGAGGGGGAGAGGGAGAGGGAGAGGGAGAGAACTAGGTATTACACCTATAATACCAGAGCTCAGGAGGCAGAGGCAGGTGGATCACTGAATTTGAGGCCAGCCTGGACTACAAATTGAGTTCCAAGACAGCCAGGGCTACACAGAGAAACCCCATTTCAAACAACAGAAACAAACAAACAAACAAACCAAAAAGAAGTACAAATTTGGTATGGTAACCCATGCCTATAATCCCAGCACTCTAGACGTAGAAACACCAGGATTGGGCATTTAAGGCCAGCCTCCATTATATAGTTTGGGTTGCATGAGACCCTAGCTGGAAAAACAGAACATTTTTCATTGTCTTCATCTAAGCCCCTTGAGCGTTTCACTGCATAGCATTCTGTAAGCTTGCCTGGAGTGAGGATTTCCTGGCTTTCTACTTCCTCTCATTATTGTCAAATAAAGTATAGGATGCCCAACTGAATTTGAGATCAGGCCAATACAAAACAAATTTTTAGTTTTGGTGTGCCTCATTCAGTGTTTGGAAATACTTCTAAGAAACTGTTCAGTAGTTGGGTTAAGGGTAGGGGAAACATATATATATATATATATATATATATATATATATATATATATGTGTGTGTGTGTGTGTGTGTGTGTGTGTGTGTGTGTGTGTGTGTGTGTTCCTTAGTCCTGAGGGTTGAATTCAGGCCCTGGCATTGGCGAGTCAGGTGCTCTACCAGTGAGCTACACCCTCAGTTCCTATTTTGGATTTATCTGAGATCCAGATGTAACTGAGCACCCTGTACTTTCATCTGATGAGCCTGGGGCCTTCCTCTAAGAGCCAGGAAACACTGCATAGCCTAGGGTATGAGCCTGGGGCCCTCCTCTAAGAGCCAGGAAACACTGCATAGCCTAGGGCATGAGCCTGGGGCCTGCCTCCAAGATTTGAGAAACACTGCATGAGCCTTTCAACCATGGACAGTCAGAGCCAATCTCTCAGCCACACTCTGTCCTCAGTGCTGCTGCTCTGCGTGTCTATGGATGACAGCACTGCCAATCCTCCTACCTGGTATAGGGACTGAAGGGTGGAGCCTTTCAGCTCTTCTAATACTCCTGCCTGGTCAGATGGATGCTAGGCTGAGTCCTTCCTTTAGCTCTAATCCTTCTCCCTGGGCAGCATTTCTGAAGCGTGTCTCTTGAGTTGGACTTTTATGTTGGGATCAATTAGCAAGTGCTTATCAAATGTCTGCTGCATGCCAGTATCTTTCACTGGGTCTTGTTTGTCCTGTGCCAGATCACAGAAGCCAGTAACTGTTGCTGTAGGGTTTACTTTGATGATATGCTCCAGAGAGAGCTTGTCCACCTGTCAATTAGTTCCCTCCTCAGGAACTCTGGTATTATTCGGCTGTTCTATATCAGCTAAAGGCAGCTGAAAAGGCCAGAATCTGGCTTCCATGGACCAAGAACCACACCCTCCAGGACTCCATTATTGGAGAACTTTCTGGTCATCTGACTTTAAAAGTAGGTCACAGGCAGTGCTGATAAAACTTGTCTGAAAGCTGGGTTTTATTAGTTTATTTAATCTCTTTTTAGTCCAATTGAGAACTTGAGACAGTACAAAATAGGATTGCTAGGAGCTGAGGATGTATAACTCAATGGGCCAGATCACTTGCCTAACATGAGTAAAGTCCTGATCCAGAACTGCAAAGGAAAATAAAAAGCCATAGGATTGCTCACATGATCATGAGGCAAGGTGTAGATATGGACCAGGTGTTTTCTGCTTAAAGAAAACTCAGGATATAAAAATGGCTCACTTGGCAAAGTGCTGGCCTAACACACTAAGTCTTAGATTTATTCCCAGCACCAAGTAAAATTGCCATCACAGTGGCACTCACCTGGAATCCCATCACTTTTGAGTAGAAGCACTAAGATTAGATGTTCCAGTTTTTCCTTGTCTGTGTAGTGAGGTCATAAAGTGGACTACCTAAGACTGTTTTAAAAATTAAAAGGGCACAGGCGTGACCTTATCATCAATTTCATTTATCTGTCTGTCTGTTCATTCATAGACAAGATTTCTCATGTAGCCTAAGCCGGTCTTGAACTATAATTCTCCTGCCCCTGCTTTCTGAATGCTGGGATTATAGGTCTGCATCACCATGCCTGGTTTATTAGCAAATGCTGGAGGTAGAACCCATTTACTAATTTAGGAGCTACATCCTCAGCCTTAATTTGTCTTTTGAGACAATGTGTCACTATGTATCGTGTTTGAAGTCCTCCTACCTCAGCCTCCTGAGTGCTGGGATGACAGGCACTGGTCTAGCAGGGGTTTTTTAATTAGCAAATATTTGACTTTCAAGTGTTTGATTGACACAGAACTTCCTGGAACTTCTCAGAGGTGATTGCTAGGCAGTCAGAAGGCTGATCCACAGGCAAAAAAACAAAAATAAAAACTGGAGTTCTTGACTGTGTAACAGATTCCCCCCTGCCCCTGCAAGCTATATATTTATGCTTTTTGCTCATTTCACAAACATAAACAAAAACAGCTTTTTCTGAGATCTGCCTTCGAGGGGGATTCAAAGTTAGGCAGCCTAGGACTGTCCGTAGAACGTGTGCTTTGCAGTGCAGGGCTCGGGTTCAGTCCCTGGCAGGAAAAATAAAGCCTGGACGTATCCAGAGATGGGGAGTGAAGCTCAGTGAGGAGGTGGAGCCTGAGCACTGCTGTGGTTTGATGTGTAGTTTGTGTGGAGAGTATTGAGCTAGGGCTCGTTTTGTCCTCACTGTGTAGCTGAGGAGACCTACAGCTCCTGATCCTGTGTTCCAAGTGCTGAGATTACAGATGGCCACCACTTCACCAAGTTATCTTTGAGTCAAGGTCTTACTCTTAGCCTAGACTAGCCTTAAGCACATGACTCATCTCCTCAATGACAGAATTACATGTGTGAGGCACAGTGGTAGACTACTGCCTAACATATGCACGTTGCTTTAGCTTTTTCTTGGGAAACATGAATAATGCCTGTTTTCCCAGATATGGCACTGTGAACAGCTTTGTCAGGCCCAGCTTGGAGAATGAGTGACATTATTGGGCTTATATACAGGAGTATGGTGACCCCAAAAGAGCTGTGCTATAGAACAGTCCATTCTAGCCACTGTTACCCCCTCAAAGCTATACAGTTATTCTTTCACCTCTTATATACTCCTGTGTTGCCCCAAAACCAAGTACAGCCAGGCTGGAATTACATGCAGTTCTGTGAAGGAATGTCAACAGGCTCGATCCTGTGAGGGTCTCTTGCAGGTAATCACAGCTGCTCTGATTAAGATCATAGCAGTCATATCATACTTGGAGGACGGTGCACCACACAGTGAGATAGCCTGAGCTGGATCTCCAAGGGCAAAACAAAAGGTAAAATGCTGAAGAAGCTCACTGGCACCTCAGATGGGTCCAGCGACTGTGCACGGGAACCTGGGACCTGTTTACACTTTCTACAGGAATGTACCACTATCTGTCTTGGTCCAGCCCAGTGACAGCTCACCTTCTGACTTTATGAGGGGTTTGTTTTGTTTTTTTAATAGTAAACAGAGTTACTATCTATCAGAAAGCAGAATTTGGAGCTTGAAATGTCATGTTTACTGTTTTCTTATGTGAAATTTTTTTTGTGTGTGAAATCTGATGTTAAGATAGAACAGGCTATTTCTAGATAAATACCTCAAATAGTAGTACACCTTGGTGTTCACATATTACATGGATAATTAAATGATTCATACCATCAATCAGGTAGATCCACATAGTACACTGTGGTGCTTACATGTTACATATGTAAGTGACTGGTCCGTGTCATCAGAGAACCACGAGAGAATAAATCCTCTTGGTTTTGACCCTAAAGTCTCTTGAGGAACTTTGTTAATAAAATGTTTTAGGGCTCTGCAGAGCAGCTAACTTCCTACTACCCTTAAACTAAGGCGTGTTTAATCTCTGTATATGTTAGGAGCTTCGGTGCTGCTAAGTTAGTGGAGAAACTGGGCTGAGGGTGTAGCTGACTGACAGTGAGGTGCTTAGCCTGTGTGAAGCTCAACGGTTCCATTCTCAGCACACTAAAAAGAAAAGCACTAAGCAAAGCCCCAACTCTCTTTTGTGTATCAGGGAGACAATTTTATGATTCTCAATACCCTGAATAAGTAACTCTCAGCCTGGCCCTTTTGGGAATCACATATCAGATATCCTGCACATCAGATATTTACATTATGATTCATAACAAGTAGCAAAGTTGCAGTTATAAAGTAGCAATGAAATAATTTTATGGTCGGGGGTCGCTACAACATAAGGAATTATATTAAAAGGTCACATCATTAGGAAGGTTGAAAACCACTGCCTAAATGCTAAGTAGAAATTTCTCATATACTACTGCATATTCATGGTGGCTGTTCCTGGTAAAAACATGTGTTCACAGCAACACCCATAGCGTGTTTCCCAGGGGGCCCTGCCTGGGTGGGAGGGAAGCATGCTCCAGATGAGAGCCAGATGTGATAGAGTGTCACCCCACCTCTCTTCTCTACTTTGACAACTCGGTTTTTTAAAAGGCCTTATTTTTTCATGTGTTTATTTTTGGTTAGGATAGTAGTCCTGACTATCCTAGAATCTCCATGGATCCTCCTGCCTCTGCCTCCTTAGTGCTTAGGATTATGGGTGTGTACTGCTACTGCAGCTTCACTTTAGAAAAAAATACATTTTAGTAAGGTGTGTGTGTGTGTGTGTGTGTGTGTGAGAGAGAGAGAGAGAGAGAGAGAGAGAGAGAGAGAGAGAGACAGACAGAGAAAGACAGAGAGAGCTGCTGCCATGCTTATATTGGAGTTCAGATGGCAACTTGCTGAAGTTAGTTCTGTCCTTCAACCATGTGGGATCTGAGTGTCAAACTTAAGTTGTAAGTCTTGGCTTCAATCACCTTTACCAACTGAGCCATTTTGCCAGTCCTCAGTCCTCCTTTGTTGTTGTTGTTGATGTTGATGTAGTTGCCGCCCTGACTGTCCTGGAACTCACTCTGTAGACCAGGCTGGCCTCAAACTCAGAGATCCTCCTGCCTCTGCCTCCTGAGTTCTGGGATTAAAGGCGTGCCCCCACCCCAACCTGGCTTCATTTTAAAATTTTTTGTTTAATAAATAAGACCTCTCTCTATGACAACTTCCAAATTTAACCCTCTGCTCACTGTAGGCTGCTTTTCTTGTAATGGTCTTTTACATAATTCAGTATTTCATTTCTTATAAAGACTATTTTAGAGAGTCAATAGAAGAATTCAAACTCCCTTTCCACAAGTATACATGCTTAGGCTGGTCTTGGCCTCTCAGGAGGGTGAGGCAGGAAGGAGTTTGAGGAGAGCCTCACTATGTAGTGAGTTCCAGGTCAGCCAGGACTACGTGAGACCCTGTCTCTTAAATCAACAAAAATGTAAAGTCAGTTAAAATAGATTTGGGAAGCATGGTCTTTTCTTTGTTACTGTGATATTGTATGTGTAAGTACATGTGTGTAAGTACCAGGGTTTCACATATGCTCAGAGGTGCTCTATTACTGGGCCATACCCTCAGGTCCGTGCTACTGTCTTTAAGAACACTGTCTTCTTAAATGAAAAGGAAGCTCTGTTCTAATACAAAAGCTACTGATGCCTCAAAATTTACCGTATTTATGTGCTTAGTCCACTTTGGGCAGAAGTACAGCCTGTCCTGTGGAAAGTGAATGTAGTCTAGGATCATGCTCCAAGAGTGATCATGTGGATCTACATGGATGCAGACTTGGCTAGCTGAGTTTATGGTTCTTAACAAGAAGCTAAAGGATATTTGTTACAAAACGGTATGCTAGTAATGATTTTTAGAATGGCTTCCATTTTTATTATGGAAATTGAGAAATGCGCAAAAATAATCTAGGAAAGCCACAAATACCTGTTGCCTAGGGCCAGGGTTCCCAACTGTGATCCATGTTATTTCATTCTCCACCCTCCATATCATCATATCATCCTATCTCATCTGTAAATGGTTCAGTCCTTATCTGTAAATGATAAGTATATATATATATATATATAACAACACTCAGCCATTATAGAAACCAAAAATGTGGCAATTCCCTGATATCATCAAATATCCAATGATTAAGTGCCAATGCCCTGATGTCTCCTCAGAATTTTATTTTATTTGTTGAAGCAAAGTTGGAGTTTACTAAGAAAAAAAAGTTTTACTGGCCATGGAGGCTCATGCCTGTGCCAGTACTCTGGAGACTGAGACAGGAGGATTGTCACAAGTTAAAACCAGCTAAGACCCTGTCTCAAAATCAAAGAGAGTTTAGTATAGATTTAAGTACAGATGTTAGAGGAGAATACTTTAAGAGGCAACAATGTATCCCATCCAAAGGGTAGGCAGGTTCTCGAGAGAGTGTCATCAATGGACGGCTTTTACCTGTTCTGAGCCAGAAACAAATAGATACATGGAAGCTTCTGTTATCCTTTTCCTTTCTCTTCCTTTTATTTGTTTTTGTTTGTTTGTTTGAGACAGAATCTTGCTATATGGTTGTGCTGAGCCTGGAACTTAGAATATAGCCTAAGCTGGACTCAAATTCACAGCAATCCTCTTGCCTCTACTTCTGAGTGCTGGGATTTTAAGCATAGCTAATGCCTTCACTTGTTTTGTTTGTTTCCCCTTTGCATAATTTCTATGTTAAAGGTGTACTTTTCTTTAAGCAGCAGGAGGGCGTTGGTGGCACATGGAAAGGGCCTAATAGGAGGCAAGTGCCATGCTTGCCCATGTGACCATAGGCTTCTTACCTGCTGTAGAGAGGCATGAAGAACTGCAGGGTTTTTAAGCCTAGGAGAGAATTTAAGCCCCAAGTCTTTTCTATTCAAGTCACCCCCGGCTTTTGAATATTACTTCTGTTTTCTTAAATCTTAGGAATTGACTTGAAAGTAAAGGGGTATCAGAACCTTCTGCACCAAACCCCCTCATTCACAGGAGAAGAAAAACAAAGAAGGGAAGGCCAGTGGCTGGGACTTCTGGAGCCATTCGGTGCTATTTATCTTGCTCTCATTTCCTTTAAGTCTAGTGACTCTCATATGACCTGCATGTGAAGAGAGCCTGTCTGCTCTCACCTGTAAAGCTGATAACCTCCCTCCATGAGATTGCAGAGGCCAGTACTCCTAGGAGCTGCTGAGAAAAGCTGAGGGTCCTGATGTAGCCTCAGTGTACTATATGGGAAAAGTTTGAGGACTACTTCCTTCCCAAGGTCACATGTTCCTTTACCACAGGGTCACTCATAACTAAACCATCCCATGGTACTTTGGGATGTCTGAAGGCAAAGGGCAGCTTGCCTGGGATTGCAGGCTTGGAAGATGTTCCCTCCAGTACACTTCAGCTGACACCTTCAGGGAAGCAGCTGTTGCATGAACATTTCATACTGCTGTCAGCTTTCCTCCAAATGATAAGAACTTTTGTAGTTCTATAAATTATTCACTTACTGAATTTCATAGATTTTTTTCTTTTTTCTTTTTTCTTTTTTTTTTTTTTTTTTTTTTTTGGTTTTTCAAAACAGGGTTTCTCTGTGTAGCCCTGGCTGTCCTGGAACTCACTCTGTAGACCAGGCTGGCCTCGAACTCAGAAATCCGCCTCCCTCTGCCTCCCAAGTGCTGGGATTAAATGCATGCGCCACCATCGCCCAGCCTTCATAGATATTTTAAGAACAAAAGGAAGGTAGGATAGCTCTGTAGGTACTTGTCACTAAGCCTGATGACCTCATTCAATCCTCAGAACCCACAGGGTGAGAGGATTGAACCAAGAATCTGACAGGTTATCTTCTAACCATCACATATACACTATAACACACTTACATCCATACACATGCACAAGAACACAGAGAATAAATTATATGTATGTATATATATTAAAGCCTAGTAGATATTCTCATCAGAAAATGTACTCTGGAATTTTGTTTTAAATGCTAGAATTGGTAACCAGACAAATTGGCTTACACCTATAATCCTAGTATTTTGCCAAGGCAAAGAGGGCTGCTTTTGTGCAGTTTGAGGCCAGCCTGTGCTAAAGTGTGAGACTTTAACTCAAAACACAAGAGTCAAGAATGGTGCCAAATCTCAGCACTTTGAAGGCACTGACTGAAGGATCAGGGGTTTGAGGCGTGCTTGGCTATCTATCAATTTTGAGGCTATCCTGTACTACAAGAGATCCTGTCCCAAAGAAACATTAAGTATTATTTCATACTGCTTTCTTTTTCTTCCTCTATTCTTTTTATTTGACACAGAGTCTCTCTGTGAAAAAGCTCTAGGCCAGGCTGGCCTCGAGCTCAGAGATCTGCCTGCCTCTGCCTCCTAAATGCTGACATTAAAGATGTGTGCCATCACACTTGGCTTATACATGAAATTTAAAACACAGTACATGCGTTAATTTGTATTTTCTTCACAAGCATAGTTATTGAATTATGTAACTTCAGTGGCATAATAAATTAAAGTATGTCTTACCACATTGACAGCCAGATTTCAACCAGAGAACAATGCTTCACTTCTTCTCCTCGTTTCTTCCTTTCTTTGTGTGTGTGCACTAGAGTGTGACCCTGCCTGTTCTGGCCTCGCAGGCTCTTCCTGCACACTCACCTGCTCATCAGGGAGGAGCAGCCCTGCCTGGCCCCTTTATTTCCTAGTATGCTCCCTGTTAACATGGAAACACCAGGAATCCATTGTGTATTTGCCGCAGCTCTAGGCAGTCGTGAGGGTCAAATATATGTGGAATTAATTCATGAATGGTGGTGTAGACATTAGGTCTCTTGCCTTGGAGTTAATTCATGAATGGTGGTGTAGACTTTAGGTCTCTTGCCTTGGAGTTAATTCATGAATGGTGGTGTAGACTTTAGGTCTCTTGCCTTGGAGTTAATTCATGAATGGTGGTGTAGACTTTAGGTCTCTTGCCTTGGAGTTAATTCATGAATGGTGGTGTAGACTTTAGGTCTCTTGCCTTGGAGTTAATTCATGAATGGTGGTGTAGACTTTAGGTCTCTTGCCTTGGAGTTAATTCATGAATGGTGGTGTAGACTTTAGGTCTCTTGCCTTGGAGTTAATTCATGAATGGTGGTGTAGACTTTAGGTCTCTTGCCTTTACTTATTGCCTTTTACTGAAAATGTGAACACACAAGGCAGCAAGTGATTTTCTTTGTTGTTTGAGCCTCTCCTTGTTTATCTAGACAAAGCTTATGTGAATTTCATAGCAGAAAAAAGGGAGGCAGGGTCCTCATTACCTCGTCCACACCCTGATAAAGTCAAGATGCAAAGATAACTTTCAGTCTGCAACACTCTGTGTTTCTTGTCTTTTCCTCACCACTGGTACACACTAGGCAAGCTTAGTTTAAAAAAAAAAATCATTAAAATCTAATACGCTTCTATAGAGTGGATCCAAGAACCCTTCTGAGTGGACTACCACACTTGTGGTTTTCGTGCTTAAGAGGTAGGGGCAGAGGGATCAGGAGTTTGAGGCCAGTCTCAGCTGCATAATAGTTCTAGGCCAGCCTGAGCTATAAGAGATCCTGTCTCAAAAAACCCAGGCCAGACTTTAATTGACTTTGTAGCCAAGAATGACCTAGACCCAAGGAGGGTCATTGTTCTGTCTGATCCCCTGCCTCCGTCTCCCAAGTGCTGAGACCACAGGTGAGTGCCACCATGCCCTGCTTTCTTGACACTTGGTTTTTGTTGTTGTTTTGTTTTGATTTGATTTTGTTTTGGTTTTTTTTTTTCTTGATTGGTCTTGTTGGGTTTTTGGTTTTAGATTTGTTTTTTTTTTTTTTTTTATTTGTGTTTATGTGTCTCTCATAAGTATTATATGCCAAGTGTGTGCTGCAGAAGCCAGAAAGGGCATTGGGTCTTCGGGTGCAGGAATTACAGGTGGCTGTGAGCTGCCCGGTTTGGATGCTAGAAGCCAACCTCAGGTCCTCTGGAAGAGTAGCAAATATTCTTAACAGCTTAGCCATCTCTCTAGTGCCCCCTCCTTCTTTTTAAGGTGTATTTCTTATTGTCTACATTTAAGGCAGGCAACATAATGTGGGTGGTGGTGGTGTTGTTCTGAGACAGGTTTTCACTATATAGCTCTGGCTAACCTGGAATGCTCTATTTCAAACTCAGAAGTTAATGTTTGAAGGCTAGCTTCAAACTCTTCTATCTACCACTCTGTGAGAAGTACTAGGATTACAAGTGTACACCATTATACCCAGCTCTGCAATATAGTGTTTTGGTGTATAAGATTGGATAGGGCAAAAAAATATTTTAACATAGCAATTAAAATGGTAGCAGTTGATAGAGGTTGGTGTGATATTCATAGAATTGTCTAGTCCTCTAACTCCAAAACTGGTTAGACGACAGGATTACTTAGGTTGGAATAGGGCTCTGGTGTGGAGTGCACCACAAACATTATCCTTCCCCCACCCACCCACCCCTTCAAATATGGCTGCCACTTGGTATCCATGCAGTATTTGCTCTGGCCTCTGAGGACCCACAGTGCAGGTACTTGTTTGCATGTCATTTGTACAACCTTCATATGCCTTTAGTCATCCTTAGGTCATTTAGAACACCAAAACCATTACAGTGCTGTGTGAATAACTGTCAGCTCACACCGCTCAGGGGGTGATGGAATGGCTAGCTGGGAAGATGTCAGTGAGTGTGTGCAGTTGGTTGAACCTGTGTGCAGTGTATGCAGCCTGGATTTAGGGTTGTGTATGTGTATCCCTCGTGATAGTACTGTGGACAAACGAAGGAGGCAGAGGTGGGCAGAGATGGGAAGGGAATTCTGAGGGGCAATGTTTATCTTGCAACTGGAAATATTAGAGGAAGAACATTTGGGCAGGAAATGGAAAAGTATGTTCCCAGGATGAAAAGCAGGCCAGTGTGGCTTGACCGCAGTGAGTGACTAAGGGACGAGCCGGGTTTCCAGCACAGAGGCCTCACAAACACGCATAGGACAGACCTTCATTCTCCTGGGACCTTTGAGTTCTGTGTGGAAAGGGGGCTGTGGAGCAGAGGAGGAAAGTGAACCCTAAACTGCTCCCTCATGATCAGTGGGCCAAACACAGAGGTGCTAAAGGTGAGGAGACAAAGGGCTTTCAGGAAATGGGGTGAGGGAGAGGAAGGATCTCCACTGGAGTCCCATGGGATGTGGTCGAGTGCTCTGGCTGCCTCCTGTGTAAAGAGGAGTGGGCTCTATCAGCGTGGCGTACACTGGAACACTGGAGATACTAAACTGACGTGAATGATGCTGACTTGTCCGCCGCCACCGCAGAGCCAGTCAGCAGCAATCCAAGCGGTGAGCCACGGCTGAGCCGTTAGTTGGTGTCCGCCATTCTATGCTGAGTCGGTGTGCCCGTTATCTTTGAGCTTTTTGTTAACGTAGACCCCTAATAGAAAATCCTCTTGGTACTTGAGGACTCACACTTAATAATTTAATATCGCACCAGGCATGGTGAGTTGCTATGGCTTTCTGTGTCCTAGAATTCTAGATTAGTTGAGCTGTCCATAAATGGTGCCATTCCAGACAAAACACAGAGACCAGCTGGTAGGAGGAAGGCGTGACTGCAAGAAAACTGCTCTGTGGACGGTTTCTCTAAGTAGTCAGATGTCTTTTGGGATAGAGCGGTGTTCCTGTTGTCCACATGCCTTTTAGTCTAGAGCAGGCACATCCACTTTCCAGTGGGAGACTGCATCATGTCCTTATTACCGGAAGTTATAGGTCACTGTGTGCTAGGGGAAAGAAAGGAGGAGAGCTAAGAATGTTGGTGTAACTCCCCCAGACTGTCAGGGTTCTAGTGATACATCTTAAAGAAGTGTTTGAAGTGCTTCTATCTGTCAGTTTTAACTAAGCTAATTTTAAAAAATCGCTCTTTGTACTCTGCCTTTCCCATGAACCTCTGAGTTTAATGTATACAATATGTGGGAGGAAGCCTGTCAGCCTCAGCCCCACCCCCCAGTCTGAGAAGTGGATTTTAGAAGTGCGTGATTGCACCTGCAAGGATTTGTCATTTCATAAAATGGGACCTGAGACCATTTTGACACATTTTCTAGGAAAGCATTTCAGGAAGAGGTGAGAGAAAGTGCCACTCCCGCCCTCCGTCGCCCCTGTTTTCTTGCACCTCAGACTCACAGGGAGGACTGTTCCTCATTACCAGGGAATGTGAGTCATCCCCTGATTTGTGTGATTGGGATTCCAAAGCATCGCTCTGTCCGATGCTTATTAAATCCAAGTGGCAGCACAGCCTTTCAGACTGTAGGGGAGCACTCAGTTACAGCTGCTGACCTGGTTCTAGTTACCACAGGGAGACTCTGGCGAGAGCAGTGGTCCACTCTGAGGGCCCAAAGTCCATGTGCACGGCTACTATCAACTATTCTAGATTTGGAAGTTTCCTGGTTTACTACAGGGACTCCAACACATTTCAGCTCCATGTTTATATCTTCACTGGGACTTGTAGACTTCAAGGGGAAATGTCCCAGGGCCCCAACAAGCTGGTGCCAACAGTGCCAGTGTTGTAGGGGACCTCTTTGCAGATTCAGTCAGCCTAGCAGGCCGCCCAGGATCTAGCAAAACATGATCCATTTCTAGCTTGATCCAAACAAAACAAATAAAACGTTCACCAGAGAGGGAGGAAACTATAAATGTTGCCAGAAAATTAGTATGCTGTTTTTTCTTTCTTCTAGAATGTTTCACAGCCAATGGTGCAGATTATAGGGGGACACAGAGCTGGACAGCACTGCAAGGTGGGAAGCCATGTCTCTTCTGGAACGAGACTTTCCAGCATCCATACAACACGCTGAAATACCCCAACGGGGAAGGAGGTCTGGGTGAGCACAACTATTGCAGGTAAGATGGGGCCATAGTGCTTTAAGATGATCTGCAGTCTCCTCTTCCAGCTCCTTCCAGCTCTTCTCACAACTGGAATGTTCCTATCTCCTGTTGGCCAACTCAGAGAACCATATCATTGTTTCTAAGATGAACTAATCAGAGCTGGAGAGATGGCTAAATAGTTGAGAGCACTTAGCACTCTTCCAGAGGACCCAGGTTCAGTTCTCAGCACCCACATGGGAGCTCAGAACAGTCTGTAACTCTGGTTCTTGGGGATCAGACACATTCTGGCCTCTGCAGGCACTTCATGTGGTGTACAGATAAACATACAGTGAAACACCACAAGAAATAAAAATAAGTAAAAATGAACCCGTGTCTTTCTCTCTCTCTCTTCCTCTTTCGCTTTTCTCCACAGTAGCTTGCTTTTCTGCTGGTATTCACAGCAGTGTCTTGTCTGCTCACTCTTTTGTCTCTTTGGGATGATTTTCTCAGGCAGTCTCTTCCCACCAGTGGGCACATAGGCATCAAAGCTGCTGCTGCTGATAGTCAGACCATCTAGGACCCAAACCTTCCTCTGCCATGTTACTTAGGCTAGGCCAGAACTCCTGGGTTCAAGTAACTCTGCTCTTAAGTATACCAGGCAGCTGGACTACAGACACAGCCACTGTTTGGCTCCAACAGAAAGCCCTAACCTAACTCTGTGGTCTTCAGATGTATATTTATGATTTTCTGTGGGAAGTGAGCCACAGCTTTGATCAGGTTCTCTGTTTTCCGAGATTAAAGACAAGTTGAGAATCACTGGCAGCTAGTGAGATAGCCTGTGGTTTACAGTTGGCATCCCAAGAACCCAAGTGAATTCTGGGATGTCCTGAAAGCCCACCTGTCATGCTAGTGCTCAGAAGGCTAAGACAGAGTTCCAGGAGCTGGCTACCTGGCTAGCCATATGGGCTAGCCTGAGTTCAGTGAGAGACACTATCTCAGTAAATAACATGGAGATGAATGGAGAAAGCCTCCAAAGTCAACCTCACTCCCTCACACATACATAAACACATTTGAGCATACATGCTTATGTGCACACACACACACACACACACACACAGGCAGAAAGATAAAAATAGAATTATAAGTATGTAGAAGCCAGAGCACTTTTGTTTATACTTTTCAGCTAATTTCACCCAAGATCTTGATAGCATGACTCAGGGTTCAACAATGTGGTGAATTTAATCGTTCTTAGGACAGGTGTGCAGCTGCCTCTTGAGCCATTGGGACAAGGACTAATGATTCCAGAGCCTTCCTTCGAGTTCCATGCTATGACTCTGGTTTGTTGGTACATGAACGTCTAGCCATGGGGCACTGTTGACCCAGCTGAGCCAACACATCTATTTCTGCACTGTGTGGACCACTCTGTTTACCTTCTGTCCTCCGCATGCCCATGCTAACACACTAGGCCTTTGTGGCTGTCTTGACATTACCAGGCCTGTCGATCGACCATATTGGTTTGTTGGTTGGTTTGTTTGTCCTTCCCTTCAGCTCTTTATGTCTGTCCTAATTTGCATCAACTGATTGACTTCCCCATATTTGCTGCTACTGTAGGTTTTCATTTCTTGTTGTAAAAACACTAAAAGTTTGTTCCAAGTCAGGCATGGTTGTGTGCATTCTGTGATCTCAGCACTTGATAGGTTATGGCAAGATCAGGAGTCCAAAGGCATCTTTGGCTACATAGTAAGTTCAAGGCCCATTGGGCTGTATAAGCTCCCACCTCAAAAACCTAAATCAAAACCAAGTAGAAGCTTTCTGTAGCATTGGCTAGTCCTCCTGCTGCCCATCACTTTCAGAACCCTGCCTGGCAAAGCTCTGAAGTATGTGCCATCTTTCCACTCTGCTGTCATTTGTATTTTTAAAAGATGTGTTTTATTATTTTAAATTATGTGTATATGGGGTGGCGGTCTGTATACAAGCACAGGTGCCGCAAAAGGCCAGAGGTGTCAGATTCCCTATAATTGGAGTTACAGGTAGCTGTGAGCCACCCAATGGGATTCTGGGAATTGGACTCCAGGTCTGCCAGAAGAACAGTGCATGCTCTTGACCACTGAGCCATCTGTCTAGCCCCTGTCCTTTGTAGTTCATTGTTAGGCTTACTTATGCTCATTAACCAAGTCTTCATTAGTTTCAAAGTTTTTTCATATTAATATTTTGTATAAATAAAAACTTGTAGGCTGTTAAGGTGGTTTAGTGGGCAAGGGTGCTTGCTGCCAAGCCTGATGACCTAAATTCAATGACTTGAGCCCAGATGGCAGAAAGAAAGGGTCAACTCCACAAACTCTCTATGTGTAAACGCTCCCTACACATGTGTGCATACAAATAAATAAATGAATATTTTTAAAAATGCTAGGGAGATACCTTAGTGTAGTGCTGACCCAAAGATCCCAGTTTGATCCGTAGCTCCCACATTAACAAACGCTCTGCATGGTTGTGTGTTTACAATCCCCACACTGGGGAAGCAGAGACAGGCAGAACCCTGGGGCATCTGGCCTGCCACTAGGGAAGTTTCAGGCCAGTGATAGAGACCCTGTTTCAAAATAAAAAAGATGAATTGCACCTAAGGGATGACACCCAAGTTTGACCTCTAGTCTCTAAATGCACACTCAAGCACAAGCACATGCATGAACATGTGTGCACACACACACTCAGGAACATGCACACACACAGGAACATGGGTGTACACACAGGAGCATGCACATATGCATGAGCACACACACTCATGAACATGCACATACACTTATCCACACAGTTACTCCATTTCTGCTATATTACCCTCCTCTAGTTTTTCTGTTCATAAGAATGACTAGCTTAGGAAGGGCACTTAGAGAAAGGAGTAGGGTCTTTGGTATTGTCCACTGGTTTTGCTAGATGAGTGCCCGTGTCTACTCTACTCCCAGGCTTGCAGGAGTGCACCCATAAGCATTCCAGAGGGCTGTACCTGGGGGCTGGGAGCACCTTCCCCCAGCACCTTCCCCTTTAACTCCTCGGGCTACAGCCCTCTGATTTGATGGAATGCACCAGACCTGAATTACCAGTTTATACTTCAAAAGCAAGAGAGGCTGAGGCTGTTGATGATATCACCTCAGAGTCCAGGCCTTTGGCTCTAGTGCTGCAGGGAAGTCGGATAGGTTTGCCTGCTCTTTATTAAGCTATTCGGATGCTTTTAGAATGGCTTTGACATTGATAATAAACACTTGTTGTCTAGGGGTTTTATCCAATACTACATCAAAGCTGAACTCAGAACAGAGGGAGGAAGATGACGGTGACATACTGTTTAAAGAAGGGCTTTGTACAAACCCTGCCACTTTGATTTCTCAGCTGACATCCGACACTGTGTTTGCCTTGTACAACTTTTCAAATCCATCACATCTGAGATGTCTACATGCTATCAAGTGATGGGAACAGGCTTCTTCTGGCTGGACCTAAAGGATCTGGATTAGACAGAGAGGCAGAGCCAGGGAAGAGCAGAGTTGTCCCTCACACCTGCCTTAGGGCACAAAAAAGAACAGGCTCCTTTGTGCCTGGAGAAGCTTATCTCTTAGGCCACACAATGGGCTTGTCTGCTCAGGCCCTGAGCTTGCAGCAAAACTGGGGTTGGGGAGAGGGGTGTCCTTATGCCCATTTCCTGCCTAACTGGAGTGTCAGGTTTCCAGTATTCTGAGTCTAAATAAAAGGGGCTTGGGAGGGGGTGAAGCGAGGCTGGCTTCTGTCCCTGTAGCAGCCCCTGTCATTTGCTGCACTGCTTCACCAGGCCCAGTCTTTATTATTATCTGTGATGTCTCTGCCCCAGAACAACCTTGAAGGTCATTTACTCCAACTGTTCTCACTTGGCAATGTGGAAGTAATTCTTTAAAAAGTACGGTTGTCATGGCTAAAAGTTAGTGTCCTGACTGAGAAGCCTCTGTGGATCTCTGTAGTGCCGAGGATCATTTCTGTCATGTGAGTTAGCCAGCATAGACTGAGTAGGCTTGCCAGCCGAGTTTGTGTTATGTGAATTTATTTAGCTGTTTGGAAACTATACTTGGGATATTCATTATTGAAAGAGGAAGAAAATAAAATCATAGAAGACACCCCCCCCCAAAAGAAAGCCTAAAATGCCAATAGTCTTATCACCTAGAAATAAACATTTTTAAGATTTGAGATTAAGCCGGATGTGGTGGCACATACTTTAATCTAGGCACTCAGGTATAATAAAAATTAAATCCATTTTCCCTCCCAGTTCCTGCTCCCAGAATGAGGACTCTGAGACCAGTTATTTATTAATAAATGCGTAAAGTATATGTTTTAGCTCATTCCCTGACTAGCTCATAACTTATTTAACTCATTAAAACTATTCTGTCTTCTACATGCTTAGTTACCTCTCCATCACTCCCTGTCCGAGTCTATCTTTGTGTCTCCCTCAGCATCTCTCACAGTGTCTCTCTCAGCATCTTTCTTGAATCTCTCCCAGTCTTCTTTTCTTCTCTCACTATTTCCCAGAATCCTCTACTTCCTGCCAGTGTCCCATGTCCTATTTCCTGCCTCAGCTCATTGGCCATTGACTTTTTTTATTGACCGGTGATGCTTATTAGAGATTCTCTACACTCAGGAACCAGAGGCAGGCAGAGGCCAGCCTGGTCTACATAGTGAGTTACAGGACAGCCAGGACTACGCAGAGAAACGCTGTTTCAGATAACAAAAAAAGCAACAAAATTGTTTTTTTGAGATTACATTATTTCCTAGATACATCTTTTCTACACTGAAGAGGATTGTACTATCTGTGGTTTTCCACACTGAAGAGGATTGTACTATCTGTGGTTTTATTGTTTAGTCTGTTTGCTTGCTTGAGACAGGGTCTTGCTGTGTAGCCCAAGCTGGCCTAAAGCTTGTAGCAACCCTCTAGCCTTAGCTTCTTGAGTGCTAGGTTTATAGGTCTGAGCCACTGTGGCCAGCTCATGTTTTCCTTCCTGATTAGAGACGACATTGAAATGTATACCAGTTATTAGAAATGACAGGGAACTCAACACTGTAAAACTGAATGGGCTGGGTGACTAGAAACACAAGCAGTGTCACCAATGTGTTCTTATTCCCAACAGAAATCCAGATGGAGACGTGAGCCCTTGGTGCTACGTGGCCGAGCATGAGGACGGCGTCTACTGGAAGTACTGTGAAATCCCTGCCTGCCAGAGTAAGGCTGACCCGCCCGCCCGCTGACAGCCTGGAGCCTGAGCACTGAGCTCCTGGGCTGTAGGCTTCCACTTTTTTATTGAAGTTCTTAAGAACTAGAAATACCCAGTTCCATGGCACCGTATTTAACCAGGAGGTGGTGACACATGCCTTCAATTCCATCACTCAGGAGGCAGAGGCAGGCAAATCTCTGTGAGCTTGAGGCCAGCCTGGTCTACAGAGTTAGTCCAGGACAGCCAAGATACACAGAGAAACACTGTCTCAAAACAAAACAAACAAACAAAAAAAACAAAAGAAAAATGCCCATATTTGGTATTATTTGGCCTCAATGTCTCTGGAAAATAATAGCAAATAACTGGTTAAATACCACCCACAGCTCTTTAATTCACAGTGTTATAATTCACAGTATCTATTTCGTTTTTAATGATGATTCATGACTCAGTCTCTTCAGCCTTTTGTGTTTATGTATGTGTGTATTCATATGTACATGTATGTGCATGTGCATATACCTGCTTGTATGAGTGGAAGCCAGAGGTCAGCCTTGGGTATTGTTCCTCAGGAACCATCCACCTTTTTTCCTGAGACTGGGTCTCTGACTGGAACCTGGGACTGGTGGGTTGGGCACAGCCCTAGAGAACCTCCTGTCTCCACTCACTATTCCTAGCACTGGGATTATAAGCCTATGTCAACATGCCTGCCTTTTTACATGGTTGCTGGAGACCAAGCTCTGGTTCTTGGTTGTGTGGTGAGCACATTACCCACTAAGGCATCTCCCCAGGCCCTTCTTTAGCCTTTTGGTGAAGAACTGTTTCTTAACTGTTTCTTTCTTCTACTCATTCGTTATATCCCCAATATAAAGGCAGAAAGACATCCAGATTCTTAGGGAGAGCTGCCATGCTGAGAGTCTTCTCCTGAGGTGTTTGGGGCTTTGCTGTGGGTTTGCCTGTCTGTTTTTCCTGTAAGCCGGCATGGTGGCAACAGGCTGAAATCCTAGCATTCTGAACACTGAGGCAGGAAGAGGTTGAATTCCAGCCCAGTTTACATGGTAAAATCTTGTCTCAAAATAAAAATGTAAAATAGTAGTCGGAGAGCACTTGCTGCTCCTGGAGAAGACTGAATTCTGTCCCTAGCACCCCACCAGGTGGCTCACAACTGCCAGCAGTTCTAGCTTTAGGGGGCCCGAAGTCCAGCTCTTCTGGACTTTGTGGGCACCTGCACAGAGAAGTACACGAACCCTTGCCAGGCATCGGTAATGCACACCTTTAATTTCAGTACCAGGGAAGCAGAGGCAGGAGGATCTCTGTGAGTTCTAGGCCAGCCTGGTCTACAGAGTGAGTTCCAAGACAGCCAGGGCTACACAGAGAAACCGTGTCTTGAAACCCACCCCTAACCCCCTGCCCCACAAAAAAGTACACATACATGCATAGCTTAAAAATAAACTTTTGGTGGGAGTTGTTTTTCTGTTTTGCTTTGCTTTGCTTTGCTTTGCTTTGCTTTGCTTTGCTTTGCTTTGCTTTGCTTTGCTTTGCTTTGCTTTGCTTTGCTTTGTTTTGTTTTTTGTTGAGACAAGGTATCACTATATAGTTCTGGCTGTCCTGGAACTCTTTATAGAGACCAGGCTGGCCTTAAACTCCGCCTCTGGCCCTCTGCCCAGCCTTTAGCTGATTCCCCACATACTCCCCAATTAGAGCTGCTCCTTCCCTTCCTTGTCCTAGCTCAGGACGCTTGTTTGTGCTGTGGAGGTCTGTCTGAGACCTGAGATCCCTCTCCTCCTCCTCCTAGAGCAGTCTGCATGCTGACAGCTCCAGGGGGAGGGAGGGCCAGGGCCAGACCTGTGGGCCCACTGTTCTTACCATCACCATCCTGCCAACCTGAGTGTGCCTTAATGCAGGTCTTCAATTGAGAAAACTGTAAAGACCAGAAGAATGGGCTCTTTGCTCAGTCTGCTTAGCCAGATTTTTAAATGATAAAACATGTCATTTGGCAGTGGCTGTGTAAAGAAGGCAGAGAGGAAAGCGGATTTCCCTCGGTCCATTTGTTCTACACAAAGATGGCCTTTTCCTCTCCGTCTATGCCATTCTCAAGAAGGACAACAGGGTGTTTCAATCTGGGCACTTTCATTTGGAAAGATAATGTTCAGCCCACATTTGTAAAGCATGATTCAGGTCAGTAGGAGTTGATTCATGTACTTATTGAAACTAAATTCGAGAAGAGAAAATTGTGGCAAAATAATATACCAACTAATATATCTCTAATGTCCCCACAGTCCAAAAACCAAACCAAGACAAAATAAACATTATTTCCATCCTTCTGGCCTTTTGATGGCCTTCTCAAATGGTCAGGGTAAGGAGGCTTGCAAATTATAGAGAAGAAGAGTGGTCCTGAGGTGGGTGGATGGAGGATGGGTGGTACCTGAATTTGGTTCTTTAGAAAATCTTTCAGTTGACTCTGTTGTATGAAATCTACTTGTCAATCCAGAGCCCTGACTTCAGGTCTCTACAGTGTTTGACTAACATGGCTGAGGAAAGGCTATATGCTGTAGCAGGAGTCCCGAGGAGTAGCCTGTGGATTTAACAGAGATACAGCTTGCCTCTAAGGCTACATTTGGCCTATTTCTGTATGTGGAGTCACTATTTTTATGAATAATACCACCCTCTATAAAACTCATTTATTCATGACTAGCACTGGGCTTGTCATTCAGGAAAAGGCCTGTAACATGATCAAGTTCCTGGAAAGTTCATATCTGAATATAACAGATCTCATGGAGGCAGGGGAATGAATGTTTGGGGACAGAGCAGAATTTATTGAATGGTGAGCCATTGTGTGAAGACCTGAGCCTCTGTCCTTGGTGTGTTATGAGCAGGCTGTGGCAGCAGGAGGTGGAGATGGGGCAGGATTCAGAAGGGAAATCAGACAGCTTTCAGCTGTTAGAGCTTTGATAGAACTATTAAAGGGCAGTTCCTCAGAAGTCCCTGGACTTTCCCCACCCCACCCCCACTACCTGCTTCTGCCAGTGTGCTTCTCAGAACCTCTAGTTCTTAGAGCTTCTGAGAGAAACAAGATGTTACAAGCAGGTCCCAAGACTGTCAGATGTCTGAGGGGAACTCTGGGCCCAACAGCCTTTGCGTTTTTCCCTTATGTTAAATAATCATCCTTCTATTCCATTGCTTTTAATAGACAAGCTTGTGTAGTCTCTAATACAACTTTTAATGTACTCTATTTTACCCATGGATTGTTATTTTCTTTTGAGTTAGGGTCTCACTATGTAGCCCAGGTTGGACTAGAATTCAAAACCCTTGAGCCTCAGCCTTCTGGATTTTGGGATTACAGGCACATGCAACACTTCAGACTTAAGATTTTGGAAGTAAATCATGTAATTTTTGAGTGGGGAAATGTTCTGAAGATGACATTTGAAGGCAAATACAAGGACCAGAGACGCTCAGCAGGTAAAGGCGGTGTCTGTGCACTGCTGAGCTGAGTTTGAGCCTCAGGAGCCTCGGGACCTGAGGAGAGGGAGCTGACTCCACATGCTGACCTCTCATCCTCCAGAAATAGATAAAATGTCACTAAAACAAATGTTTAAAGTACACGCATGTGCAGGTATTTATGAAGACTAGAGGTACCAGATCCCTCTGTGCTGGAGTTAGAAGTGGGTGTGAGCCCCCCTGATGTGCATCCAAGGACTGAACTTAGGGCCTTTGGAAGCTCAGCATGTACTCTGAAGCACTGGGCCCTCTTCAGCCCTTACCTTTTTTTTTTTTTTTTTTTTTTAAGTTAAATAAAGTTTTCTGCACACAGCTCATTTGGGTTTAAGGCCCCAGACATAAAAATTTACCTTCTCATATCTGAGAGCGTTCTTTTTTTTAATCTACTAAAAAATGTTCACCTACAAATCTACCTATAAAAATTCATCTTTGACTTAAGAGAAATTTGAAAGGTTGAATCTGGTGATATTCATAAACATCTATTAACTTTAACAACCAGAATAGTGGGGTAGTGGTCTATGTCTCCCAGGCTGGTCTCCATCCCTAGGGTTGTTATTCACATCAGCCTCCTGAGCAGATGGGGCTGCTGATCAGAGGATGGTTTCCAGTCATTTTCCTCCTTATACCACATGTGGGTCCTGGGATCAAGCTCCAGCATCACTGAACCAGCTACACTGTTTTTTAAAGTAAAGTTTCACACCTTGTAAGTAAGACCTTAAATGTTTAAAATATGTATGCCAGAATATCTGGATTGAAATATTTAGCTTGATGCCAGCTCGGGCCTCCCTCCCATGTCGACCAAGCAGCGTCTCTGGCTCCTGGAGAGCTTTCCATTAGCTTGTCAGTGCCTGAATCTGTTGCTAAAGTTTGTCATTAAGGCTTTAATTAAGTTTATTACAACTCTTAATTATTACTTAAAGTTATGAAAACTATTCATTATTGAAGTAGTTATTAAAATTAATTATTAAAGTTTAAAATCATAAGAACTTTAGGAGCCAGCAGGATGGTCTAGTGCATAGGATGCTTGCAACAATGCCTGCCGACCTGAGCTTGATCCGTAGTCATCACGTAGTTTAGGACAAAACCAGCTCCTGCCACTCATCCATTGGCCTCCATGCGTGCTATGGCTTGCTGGCCCACATGCGTGCATGCACACATAGAGAAATAAGTGGAATAAAGTTGTAAGAACTTTAAGAGTTGTTAGTTGTGACAAATGGTATTTCTTTCTTCCCTTTTTATTTGTGTGATGCTGGAGGTAGAACCTAGGGCCTTGGCATGTCAGGACCATGCACTACAACTGAGTTACACTCCCAGCCCAATTTCTTAGGTTCTGACCTCACATAAGAGCTTGTACCCAGTTGTGGTCTATAGTGGGTGGAAGCCTGCAGTTTAAGATAGAAGACTGCTACATAGTCAGATAAGCATATACACAATACTCTAGAGAACTGAGGATGACAAACATCATAAAGATGAGAGAGGCCGTGTGCCAGGTGTGGGAGGAGGTTGGTTCCCTGCTTATCAGTCGGACTGTAAGTAGCAAGGCTGTTCTTACTGGCCTACTGTCAGCAGTTCTCAACCTGTGGGTCTCGGCCCCTTGGAGTTAGGATGACCCTTGCACAGGGGTCACCTAAGACAATCGGAAAACACAGATACTTACATTACAATCCATAAGAGCTGCAAAATTACAGTTGCGAATTACCAACAAAAATAATTTTATGGCTGGAGGTCACCACAACATGAGGAACTGTATTAAAGGGCCACAGCATGAGGAAGGTTGAGAACCACTGCTCTAGAGTTAGAGTTGAGAGATGGCCCAGTGGTTAAGAACACTGGCTACTCTTGCAAAGGACCCAGGTTTGATTCCCAGAATCCGCACAGTGGTTCACAACCATCTGTAACTCTAGTCCTAATAAATGTGCCATTCTCTTCTGGCCTCCATAGTGACCAGCCATGCACATGGTGCACAAACATCATGCAGACAAAACACCCATATACAATCAATCAATCGATCGATCAAATCAATCAATCAATCAATCAGGAGCTGAGTGACAAAGCAACTCTGAAACCATAAAACTAAACTATAAGAACAAAAGAGCCATTAATCCCGGCTCTAGGGAGGCAGAGGCAGGTGGAACTCTGAGTTCAAAGCTAGCCTGATCTACATATCAAGTTAGTTCCAGGTCAACCATGGCTACATAGATACTCTCTGAAAGGAGAGGACAGGAAAGGACAGGAAAGGACAGAAAAGGGGAAGAGGAGTGGCTTACAGGCTATGCTCTGAGTAGTCCAACAATGGCTGTTTCCCAACAGAAAGACTACAGATCTGGAAGTTGTTTAGGCTATGAGACTCGATGTCTCAGCATTGGAAGTCTGGTTGGAGTCTTAGGGAAGTCTAGAGAGCTGCTAGCTTTCAGTCTACTTTGGAATTGCAGAGAAATAGGTTCTAACACCAGTGAAGGGGTATCTTAGGGACAGGACAAGGAAGCTTGCCAGTGAGAGTTGGGGCAAGCAGGCAAAGGTCAAAGCTTTCTTCTTCCATATCCTTTTATGTGGGCTGCCACCAGATTTAGATTTGTCTCCCTCCTCAAATAATATGATCAAGAAAAATCCCTGACAAGGGTGCCCAGCTGCTTGGATTTTAGTTTATTCTAGATGTCATCTTTGACAACAAAGATTAGCCACACGGCAGCTCGAGTTCCTCTTAACTGAGTGACGCTCTCCTTAATCTTGTCTTCCTTTAGCTTTTGTTCATTTTTTGCCCTCAAAAGAATTTAAAAGCTTTTGATTGTGATCTCTTACAAAATTGTGATCTCCAAAGCTGAATGAAGGACATTTTCCACTGTAGGACCTGTGATGCTGGCACGTCTGTTGCTGATCCCACTGTAGGATGTATATAACGCTGGCATATCTGTCGTTAGTGTCAGCTCTGGTCTCCGTATTGTTCAGTTATCACTGGATGCCCGGTTTATACTACACCCATGTTCTCTTGCAGACTTGACAGCAACTATAGATGTGTCTGGTCTTTCCTCCCCCATTCTTCAATAAGAAAATTGAGACTAGTTGGTTCTGCTGCATCCAGGGTCAAATAAGGTTTGGATACAGGACCCCAAGGCAAGTGTAGTTCTTTCCTTCTGGTCCTTATAAGCAAACTTATTTCCTGTTTTCTTGAAAACTGGTGCTCTAAGATGGATCTGAGCTACTGTTAAGTTAGGGGTGTGTGTGTGTGTGTGTGTGTGTGTGTGTGTGTGTGTTCTTTAGGAATTAAGATTAAAATAGTATAGAAAAGGAATAAAATTCCCTTTTTGACATCATGGAAATGAAGGGATCAACTGACAGGTAGCAGGCACACAACTCATGCTGCCAGCTCTGAGTTGTTTTCTTTTCTCTGAGTTTGGGAAATCCCAAGCCCCCAGGAGCAGAGCAGGCTGCCATGATATCCAGGAAACCTTTGCTGCACAGCACAGTGGCACCGATGCTGGGCTGGCACTGTGGGTGTTCTCTGCCCAGCTGTTAGCATCTGGCCTTCGGCTTGGACCCTCTGCACAGAACACTCTGCCAGCCTTTTCTAGGCCTCTGGGGTCTTTCCTGGCTTCAGGCTTCACTGCTGTGTGCTTAAGTTCATCTCAAAGAGAGAGCACATTGCCTCATTACAGCCAAGAAGAAGCCCCTTGCTTTTCTCAGACACCAGAGCAGTGGTGGCAGCAACACGAATGCCACAGGTCTGTAGCACCTCCCTGTCTCACCATCTTGACCGCTTAGCGTTTTTGTTCATGTGTACTCGTTTAGACTATCCATGTTGGCATTGTCAGAGTCCAGTTTTAATATCATTTGTTCTTGCTTTCTGTGGCAAGTTTTGTCAGTAGGATGAAGCTGTTTGATGAGAGGGGCTAGGACCCCTCTGAAATTCCTAGGTAATGGAAAGCCTAACTTAGAGCAGGATCTCCAGGATTTCACAGGATGCTGTGCTTACATGAGGGTCACCCTATATTGGGATCTGTGTGCCTCTGTGGAAGGGCACTGGTGGAAGTGAGGGGGGCTGCCAAAAGAACAGGGTGCTTCAAGGCTTGCCCTCCTCCATCAAGTGATGTGACGTCTTTTTCTGTGTGACATGTGAGTAATGGGAAGCATTTGGGCCATAGCATCATTGCTCGAGGTGCATAGCATCACTCCTTCAGTGGCTCTCGGGAGAATAGCTCTTCTCTGGGCTTTCTCCACTCATCGGTGCCTTCTCAGGCTATTTTTAAGATTAATAAAATGCATAAACCTCAAGTTTAGGACCTAGCTAATAGGAGGCACAAGAATATCACCAACTATTGTATTGGTGTGTTTTTCCCAGGAAATGGACTACCCCTGGTACTCTCCTACCATGCAATTTTCAAAATGTTATTTTTGTTTCTGTCCACCCTTATCCACCTAAACATGGGGGTGGCCATGGTGCCTTTGCTGCACTCACTGTTCAGTAGCTGTAGCACTGGATTCAAGGGTCACAAAAGGACCACATTGGTGGTTTTTGTGTGTGTTTGTTTTTGTCTCATTTTGAGACAGGGTCTCATTGTAGCCTGGCTGGTCTATCTAGACCTCATTATGTTCATTAGGCTGGCCCTGAACTCATAGAATCCACCTGCTTCTGCCCCCAGTGTATGCGGATTAAAGGTGTGTGCCACTGCCATGTTTGTTCTTATAGTGCAGTTTTATGGACTCAGATCTAATATGGATTCAAGTTTTGGGTTTTGTAACTTATGTTTTTTAGTTTACCATGAAAAAAAAAATGCCAACTTTAAGGGCTGTAGCTGTAGTTCAACAGCATGCTATAGCATTTGTCTAGAATTCCTGAGGCCTCAGGTTTAATCCCTAGTATTGTTGAAAACAAACAAACATAAAACAACTGGAGACTTATGACCCAAGTGAGCATTTTCTCCAGTGGCACAGATGGTGTCCTAAGCACAGTTGTGCAAAGTGCACTAGTAATGTATGGGGAAACTGGGGTGCACAAGATGGCTTGGTGGATGAAGGCATGCTGCAACCTGGGTTCCTGCAAGCTCAGGAGCACAGAGGATGGAAGGAAAGAACCCGCAAGTCCTCTGAGCTACACACACACACACATTGTGGCTCACATGTACCTCCACATATAGACAAAATAAGTAAACAAATAAGCAATTCATAATTTTTAAATTGTGTACAATTCTGGATAGCATGAATTGTCTTAGTTAAGGTTTTATTGCTGTAAAGAGATACTGTCTTAGTTAGGGTTTTACTGCTGTGAACAGACACCATAACCAAGGCAACTCTTACAAAGACAACATTTAATTGGGGCTGGCTTACATGTTCAGAGGTTCAGTCTGTTATCATCAAGGTGGGATCATGGCAATGTCCAGGCAGGCATGGTGCAGGAGGAGCTGAGAGTTTTACATATTCAACTGAAGGCTGGTAGCAGAATACTGGCTTCTAGGCAGCTAGGATGAGGGTCTTAAAGCCCACATGCACAGTGACACACCTACTCCAACAGGGCCACACCTTCTAATAGTGCCACTCCCTGAGCCAAGCATATGCAACCAACACAGACACCATGACCACAGCAACTCTTATAAAAGAAAACATTTAATTGGGGCTGGCTTACAGATTCAGAGGTTTAGTCATTATCATCATGGCAGGAAGCATAGTGGCACACAGACAGACATGATGCTGGAGAAGGAGCTGAGGGTTCTACATCTGGATCAGCAGGCAGCAGATGGAGACTTTGTACTTCACTAGGCATAGCTTGAGCATGGGAGACCTCAAGGCCCTCCCCCACAGTGACTCACTTCCTCCAACATGGCCTCATCTCCTAATAGGCAGTGGGCCTAGCATTCAAATATATGAGTGTATGGGGGCCATTGCTATTCACACCACCACAATGACGGTATCTAGTGCTCACCATTCATTCATTCATTCATTCATACCAAGGTGAAGCCCTAAAGGACTTTCTTTAATGAAATAGGAGGACATTCCCTAATCAAAGTTGTTAGGGCAAAAACCTGGGCTGTAACTGCTAGGCTTAGCCACTTATCCTTAGTATGCCAAGGCTTGGCCACTCTCACATGAGCTTGAGTCCTAGTCTCAGTTCTGCAAAGAGGTCCAAGGAAGTCCTTGTCTCTTGAGGGGACAAAGTAATGACCACTTCTGCTCCAAGATGCAATCCCTATGGATAATTGCCCACCTTGGGAGTCATGCACAGATTCAAGGCGATGACCTATCTCTTTGCCTCCAGCCAAAGTGAAAAATACAGATGGCACAAAATAAATGCAGAGTCAATGCTCTTGAACAAAAGTATCTCCTGGGTGCTTATCTGACTCTCAGTAACACAGCTGTCACTGCTCAGTTAATAAGAGATGGTGAGTTCAAAAGTAAGTGATCATAGCCTGGGAACACAGACTGAGTTTGCCCCAAACACCAGGCTCCAGTGTGGTAAGTTTCATGGTGACAGGGCGTGTAAAGTCATCACCAGGGCAGGTTTCGAGTATATTGGCAGAAATATTAGGGAGGCGGGTCATAGCCAAGCAGGAAAATCTGCTCTGTAGGTTTTATCTGTTAACATTCGTAGCCTTTAGGTTCATGAAAGATCTGTTAAGTCAATGCATCCCAAAATGTTTCTTATGATAGTCACAAGAATGCTAGGTGAGACGCAGAGGTGGACTATGAGGGTATTCAGAGAGCTAAAGGTATTCCAAGATAATCTGATTCCTGATCTGCCACATTCCATCTCCCCACAGTCACAAAGTTCTAATCAGTCAATCAGCCTTGCAGGATCTCGGGCGTGCCTCTTTTCTTGGAACTTGAGTTCACAATCTTCAGCTTAATAAAGAAAAGGGGAAGTGTGTGCTGGAGTTTCTAACATCTGTGGTGAGGAGGGATCTTCTATCTGTGTACAGTTGTGAGGAGGAGAAGGCAGTGCCAGTTTTGTGGTCAGCCCTCAGACTACACAAGTTTGAGCCATGGTGTGTAATAAGGGTTCGGTGTGGATGGAAAAGGCAGGGTCTGTGTATGCTCCTACAGGCAGGAAACCCAGCTTCTGTGTAGCTGGGTGCTGTTTGTGGTGGCTGGCATGCACTGGAGGACTTTGGAATGTATTCCTTACAGATAAGGGAGGGGACTACTGTAATTGCCATGAGTTTCAAAGCCTTGACTGTGATAAACAAGGGTTCCATTTGTGTGTTACATTTTTCTAAGTGATGAAGCCTCCTTATAAGAGGAAAAATGTATGACGAAGCCACAGGACTTCCAAGTGGCCCTGAAAGTAAAGGAACTTGAGAACAAGTGTCTGTTCTTAATGGACCTTCCCTCCCTGCTTCTGGGAAGACCTAAGGGTGGGACACAGTCTGGAAATCCTGCATGACGTGTCTTCTCTGGGGAGACAGAGCCACACTTTCCAGTTAAAGAGCACCCGGACAGGCTAACACTGTCCCAGAGGCTTTCCTGTGGGTGCACAGACCCCTGAGGGAAGGGATGGTGGAAAGTGCCTGTAATTATTACATCAAGAAACTGAGGCAGGAGGAGTGAGAGTTAGAGGATCAGCCTGGGCTACATATTTACAGCAAGGCTCTGTCAAACAAGAAAAGAAAAAAGGTAGCATCCCATCTTGGGCTGAGGGATATAGCCAGCGTTAACTGCCAGTTGCCTCCTGTGACTGTGGAGCTGCCTGAGTCTGTCAGGTAGCGTTGAATGACTTTGTCTAGACGATGTGAGCAAACATCTATTCATCACATTGAAGTCACCAACAGACTGAAGCTTTAATGTGTTGAAGTTAGTTACAGGAGTCATGGGCTACTCAGAAACAGTTGTGTCACTGGGTGCCCCCACTCCTAAGTCAGCCCTCCTCCTCCACTCCTCTCCAGGGCCTCCCAAGCCAGGAGGCTGTGCTGGATGTAGTCTTGGGTGAGGGTCTGGTGAACTTTACAGCCTATAAGGGGATGCAGGTAACTGAGTGCCTTAGCTTGGTACAATACAACCATGTAGCCTTGCTTTCTTCATCATAGTGACTGGAGCCAAACTTATTTTTTTAAGTGAACACGGCGGTTTCACTTCCATAGTGGCAATTGTCATGGTTCTATAAGGCAATCAGCAGACATTTGCACCTAACTCTGTCCTGCCTCCAAGGAGTGCTTATGTGTCCCTTATGCAAAGCCCGTCACCTTCATGGTTCTTTGTCCAAAAGGAATAATGTCCTCTTTCCTGCCTCCCTGGAGGATGGCGCTTCATGTGAGATGACCTGGTGAGACACACTGTGCAGCACAGATGTAAGATGAGTATTTTAATATCTGGAAAAAACATTTCTGAGGTGGCTGCTTTTGATGTTGTCTTTTGAGTCAATGCTATTGTAATTTTCTATTACCCAGCAAGCCATTCTTGTTTGTGTGGTAAATAGTGAAAGCCTTACTATACAGACTGGTAATAACTCTTCGTTCAGCACATACCATCCTGCCTAGCCTTGGGATGTGTATTTACTTTACCCATGTCTTACCAGAACCCTCTGAGGCCCGTATTGTTCCTTGTTCCCCCACTGATGCTCTGAGTGTAGAAGGGCTGCAGTGGGGTGGATGTGGCTCAGGGCTGGAGCACTTGCCTCTGGATTCCATCCCCTGAACCTGGAAGAGAGACAGAGAAAGGAAGACATACAGCCCACAATGGAGTGGCCAAGAGTATACAGATGCTGGCTGCCGCTGGCATAGGGTGGTTGGATCAGAGTCTTCAGATGATGCCAAGAGCTAAGAGTGAGCAAGCAGAGAGTTTCTGGACCACTGCATGGATGGTGAGGAGCGAGACGGCTCACTGCAGCCCAAGCTGACTGAACTCAGTTCTCTTGATCTAGCAGGTGTGCAAGGTCTTGCTCAGTATTTGCCCTGTTTCTTGTAGCACAACTCTAATAAGCTGTATAGTTTTCTCAGCCCAGAGTACAGGTACAACAGTAAGAAATGCCTCCCCCCAAGACCTCTCTGAGAGATCATTTCCAAGGTTCCAGTAGCCTCCACAGCATCTGTTTTAGAATAGACATGTCCTCCCAAGTTTCTAGCTGGGCATAGTGACACATGCCTTTAATCCCAGCACTAAAAGTCAAAGGCACCATATCTCTGGGCCAGCCTGGTCTACAAAGTAAGTTTCGTGACAGCCAAGGCTACACACTGAAACTCTGTCTCAACCAAACCAAACCAGACCAAACAAATCTTAAATTTAATATCTAGTGCATTTTGGAAAGGTTTCATGCAGTGATTTAGTATTTTTTTATGTTGTAAAGTTGACTTGTATGAAACTAGTATGTTGTTTCCATGGCTAGCTGTAAGCAGGTACTGTGTTCATTCACAGCTACCCAAGAGGGGGCCTCATATACTCACAATTTCAGCTGTGTATCCTTCAGAGTCACAGAGTATCTGCAGGGAGTATAGTGGGATGAGGAAGATGATGTCCTGCGCTTATGTTGTCCTCCATGGTAAGAGAGACAAGGGAACCGTGTTTAGAATCTAAGGCCACACTGCACTGCTTGGCCATTCAGCTCACTTTCAAATGGGGAAAGGTGGGGAGGACTGTAACCCCAAGTGACCCCTGTGACCCCGAGTGACCCCTGGGGAAAATGGTGCTCAGACTGAAATCTTAAGTGAGGGGGAGTTTTCCAAGCAGAGGGAATGCAAGAGTAACAATTCAAAGGCTGGGGGGCAAGGTAAAGCTGGACACATTAACACAGTTCAGTGTAGCTAAGGGGCAGAGGCGAGGGTGTGCTGCTGGGGGGGAGGGGGTGGGAAAGGGGATGGGGGGACAGGTACCGGGCTAACTAGGAAACTCCAGGCTTTATCCTGAGGCAGCCAAGAGCTTTGCAGAATGGATGTAGGGCCCACCCCCATGCTGTCACTGGTCAGTTTGCCTCTTAATGTTCCTGCCTCAGCCTCTGCGCCTACCTTTCTTCTGCCTGGCATATAAAGGTAATTGTGGTGACAGTGTGCCACCCTCAAGTAAGACAAGCCTGGAAATAGACAGAACAGGAGCCTAAGTGGTGGTCTGAGACATAGATAGCTCTTTAAGAGTTACATCTGCTTATTGATTGATTGATTGATTGATTGATTGTGTTGGTGGGCATATACATGTATGTATTTATCCCATGGCACACATATGGAGTTCAGAGAACAGCCAGTAAGAGTCCGTTCTTCCACCATGTGGGTTCTGAACATTGAACAGGTGGTCAGGCTGGCAGACAAGGGCTTTACCTACTAATCGTCTCACCAGCTCTAAGTCAGAGCTTTTAAACTCTGGATCACAACTCCATATGGGGTCATATAACTGAATGCTGGGGTTGTGAAAGATTTGGCATGGTAAAAGATGTCTGAATGTGCGGTGGCTAAAACTAATTCAGAATGAAGCCCGTAGTGAGTCTGAGGCACATCTGGCAGCTCTTGCCCACGTGGCATCATGTGACCTCCCTGCTGTCTGTTTCTACACACACTGCATGGCTTTACAACTGATGTAGACCGTGTTATGAAAGGCGCTGCTTTTACTGTTCACGAAAAGTTCTTTTCTATTTTTTCATTTTGTTTTTTGCCCTGAGACAGGGTTTTTCTGTATAGCCTTGGCCGTCCTGGAACTCAGTCTGTAGACCAGGCTGGCCTTGAACTCTCTGATACAAAGTTTTTTTTTTTTTTTTTTTTTTTTGGTTTTTCGAGACAAGGTTTCTCTGTGTAGCCCTGGCTGTCCTGGAACTCACTCTGTAGACCAGGCTGGCCTCAAACTCAGAAATCCACCTGCCTCTGCCTCCCAAGTGCTGGGATTAAAGGCGTGCGCCACCACCACCCGGCTCATACAAAGTTCTTGAGCAGTGGTTTTCAACCTTCCTAATGCTGCGACCCTTTAATACAGTTCCTCATGTTGTAGTGGCCCCCAACCATAAAATTATTTTATTATTAATTCAAAACTGTAATGTTGTGTTATGAATCATAATGCAAATATCTGATGTGCAGGATATCTGATATATGACTCTGAAAGGGGTCATGACCCACAGGCTTAGAATCACTGTTCTTATGGAAACTTAATAGTTTAATTATGAAAAACTAAAGCTTTTAATATTTCCTGCCGTCATTCCTCTCCTCAGCATGTTTTAAATTAATATATCTTTGAATTATATTGTATTAGTTAGAATATTTTATTTTTAAAATACTGAGTTACGTGCTCGCTTCAGCAGCACATATACTAAAATTGGAACGATACAGAGAAGATTAGCATGGCCCCTGCGCAAGGATGACACGCAAATTCGTGAAGCGTTCCATATTTAAAAAAAAAAAATACTGAGTTACTAATGTGAGGTTCATTTTTTAAAAATTCAATTATGATACTAGGGAGAGAGCTCAGACCATAAAATATTTGCTATGTAAACGTAGGGATCTGAGTTTGATCCCCAGAACCCATGTAAAATGGCATGGTGGCAGCATGTCTTTATGATCCCAGCACTGGGAAAGCAAAGCCCCACAGATCCCTGTGATTCACTGGCCAGCCAGACTAGCCTAATTGACTTCCTCTTCCTCCTTCTCTTCTTCCTCCTCATCTTCCTCTTCCTCTTCTTCTCTTCCCTCTCTTCTTTTCTGAGATGGGGTTTCTTGGTGTAGTCCTGGCAATTCTGGAACTCAACTCTGTAAAGCAGGCTGGCCTTGAACTCACAAGGATCCTGCTGCCTCTGCCTCTCAAGTGCTGGGATCAAAGACTTGTGCCATCACCACCTGGTGAGTTTTTGAGATAGGGTTTCTCAGTGGCCTGCAGCTTGATAATTAGACAAGCCTGGGGATCCCCAGCACTGGGTGTGCACGGATATTTTATGTGTTCTGGGGATCAAACTCAGGTCCTGTAGTTACAGGGCAAACACTTTGCTGACCACCTCCCTAGTTCCCTATTTTATATACCTTCATACCCTGGGTCAAATCAAAGGCTTTTTTGAAGTGGGGGTTGTGTGTGTGAAAGGGGTTATGAGAAGAACATGTTTAAGAAAGAGAGAAAACTGGGCACTGGCAACATAGAGTCTCAATGCAGATGGAGAGTGGGAAGTTTGGCAAGTTTAAGGTAAGCTTGGGGGTGGGACAAGGATGTTACCTTAAGCCACCGAGGTCAGGGTGGATTAGAACAGCAGCAGAGAGTAGCCTGATTCCTAATGTTCCCCTTTGTGGTACATGTCGGTACCCTACTACCTCACTGGAACACAAGCTGCCTGGATTTGCTCACCAAATCTTTGTGAATAAAGCTTATAGGTTCCAGCTGTATTCATGTAGTCTATAGCCTTGTTTACGTCTAAACTTAGTATTTATGACTGTGCCTTGGCTGTGTGTAGTCTAATACATGTATCATGCTTACATGAGCATAACGGAGGAAACGAGGCAGAATCAGAGTAAATGACCGAGATGCTCACGATCAAGCACTTCTTACTAAGAGTCATTGATGCATGTTCTAGTCTCCATACAGATGGTCTCTTAACAAGCTCAGCTTGGATCATACGCCCTGGCTGCAGCTGCTTGGCTCTGCAGTTGTTTAAGCCCTAAATCTCAGATATTCCCAGGCTGGCTCCACTGAAGACTGGCCCACTCCAGCCCCAGCTCTTGTCCACAGTGCTACTGTAGAGATTTGGTTTGTTTCTGAGAGATTCATTTTAAAGTTTGTGTGGAGAGCCACACTTGTTATATCTGAGTACGTACACATACGAGTATATATTTTTTTATATGCTCGAAAGACCGATGTGCAACTACAGCTCAATAAACTGGGACAGGCTCTTTCCAATCTTAAAGCAGAAAGGAAAATACTATCCCAGACTCTGGTCTCTTAGCATAGAGTTTGAGAATTGGATGTAGAAGAAACTGTAGGATGTTTTGACAAGGACTTCAACTGATAATCTTGAGTTTTAAAGATGGATCGAGGGGGCTGGAGCCATGACCTAGCAGTTAAGAGCACCGGCTACTCTTGTACAGGACCCAGGTTTAATTCCCAGCACCCACAGGCAGCTCACAACTGTCTGTAACACCAGTTCCAGGGGATCCAACACCCTCACACCAGTGCACATAGGAACAAAAACAAAACATGGACTGAACACTAAATTTCTAAGAGACTGGCATGTCCATGGCTCATTGTGAGTTAACCATGAGCAGATTTGGAATGTATCATGTGTTAGTGACTTACTGCTTTGAAACAGGTTACCCCAAATTTAGTGGCTTAAAGTGGTACAATAATTGCCATACATCCTGTGAGTGAGAAAATCTAGTCTGACTTAGTCTTGGGCATTGAAGTCTCTTATAAAGCTGCAGGCAAGCTGTTGCCAGGGCTGGAATGTCTCCTCTAAAGACAGGAAGGGAAAGAGCCACTGTCCGGCACACAGGGATTTTAATAAGATGTAGTTTTATGTGTGCTATCGGCTGGAGCCCAGACCACCCTCAGTGCTTTGCCATAGGCTTTTGACATGGCCTGTTTGTATACTTGTAATCCTTAAAAGCTTGACGCCTGCCTAGGCTACATATTGAGACCTTGTTTCAAAAACAGATGCAAGCCGGGCAGTGGTGCACACCTTTAATCCCAGCACTTGGGAGGCAGAGGCAGGCGGATTTCTGAGTTCGAGGCCAGCCTGGTCTACAGAGTGAGTTCCAGGACAGCCAAGACTATACAGAGAAACCCTGTCTCGAAAAACAAAAAATTCGAACACAGGGGCCATGAACACTCTTTAGGGAAAAGGATTTATTTTAGGCAATGTTTCATTTTTTCTATTGGGTGCACATGGGGATTGGGAGAGACAGGGTCTCACTATATAGCCCCTAAGTGACCTGGAATTTGCTATGGAGGCCAGGGTGGCCTTGAACTCACAGAGATCCGCCTGCTTCTGCCTCCTGAATGTTGGGATTAAAGTGCTCAAATGCCCTGTAGTATGTGGGTTTTTTTTTTTTTTTTAAACAAAATTCCTCAGACCCAAACAGCTTACTAGACATACTAAACTGGAAGTTCATCTATTCAGTGTCTGGTATGGCCCCTCTTCCTGGCTCTCTGATGGCTGTGTTTCTGATGAGTACTCACAGGGCAGAGAAAGAATGGGCTCTCCTCTTCTCTTCTCACCCCACTGTGGTAGCTCACTCTTCCTGATTTCATCTAATTACTGCCCAGAGGCCTCCACTCACACTGTTTATTCAGACTTCAACAGATGAAAGGAAGGAAACCAATCTTTTTCCTATACATTCACAGACTTTATTGTGATACCAGATGGGTGTTTTCCAGCAGCCAATCCTGCAACTCTCTACACATTAACAGAATGGATTACCATTCATGACTGGATACCCAGCATCAGAGCAGGGGGCTAAAGGCTCAGCAGTACAAGAACACACCCCGATTCAGTGCCAGTCACAAGCTGTGAGGCTTGAGGCTTGTCTACAAAGTAGACTTCCACCTCAGGCTTGGTGATCTGCTGCAGTAACTCTCAGAATTTGAGGACACATTTGCTGGTATATTGGAAAGAATGTCATGGGTTGAAGATGTTGAAGATGTTTGTATGTTTGAGGTCCAAGAGGATCTGAGCTCCAGAGCATCTGTCCCTGTGGAGTGTGCCATTTCTCAGCCAGGATATGTTAATCACTCCAGAACCTCTCTGAACTCCATCTATAGGGTTTTTAAGAGGCTTCACCAGGTAGTCACAGCCAAGTCTTAACTCCATCCCTAGCTTGGTTCTCTTCCCTGGAGGATGGGGAATGGGACCACAGCTCCAAGTTACTAATTGTCTTGGTCTTTCTGATGTCCAGCCCCCACCATGAGGCTAACCAGAGGCCCACCATGAGGTGGCTCACTAGAAAGGAGTCATCCAGAGTCTTGAGGGTTGGGAAACTTGGTGGCAGGAAGTGGGTAGAGACCAAGTATATTTCTTATTACATCCAGTGTATACAGTCAGTCCTTAGCAGATCCAAGGCTATGTGGGAGCCAGTCACCATGGTTAGTGCTTCTATTTACATTCAGATACAGATCTTTTACTAGGACAGACAGCTCACCATGTGACTATAAAACACTGATATGCTCCCTTCAGTAGGCTAAACAATGACCCCCAAAGATTGACTTTATAATCCCAAGCTATGAGTATGTGACCTTAAATGGCAGCGGAGAGTTTGCAAGTGTGGGTAAAGATTTGGGAAGGAGAGATTATCCTGGATCATACGTGTGAGTCCAGTGCATTTACAGGAAGGTATGAGTCAGAGGCTTATGACAGGACAGCAGAAGCCAGGGAGGGAAGACGTGATGAGGGACTGGTGACAGTGTGACCATAACTGAACAATGTCGCTGCATCTCAGAACTGGTCAAGTATGGCTCAGCTCCGCTGACACCTTCCTTTTGGCCCTTAAAATCGGCTTGGTTCTTCTAGCCTTCAGAAAATGAAAGGTGACAAATATCACTGGGAGACAATTGGGGCGTGGTCATTTGTTCTAGCAGTGATGTAAAAAGAGGGCCTCGGGGAGACCCATTTACTGTTGTACAGAGAGACAGGCTTCACAACATTGCAACTCCAGTTCTTCCATATACTTGACTCAAGCATACCATGTACTTCCGCCGTGTTCACCCCTCATTACTCTTCCTGTGTCTGTGTCCCACAAGTCTGCTTCCACCTCCCCCATTGTCCTTTTTATATCATTCATGTGTACATACATGGCTATGGAGATTGATCAGTCATAGAGCCCCAGGAGTAAAAAAAAAAAAAAAAAAAAAAAAAAGCCAGGCATTTGAGCCGGAGGGACAACAGTTAGGATCACTTCCTGCTCTTTCGGGGGCTCACAATCACTTGTAACTTCCATTCTTCTAAGGGACTGAAAACTCTTTGGTCTCTGCACACATATGTAGTGCACATAAACTCATTCATTCATTCATACATACATACATACATACATACATACATACATAATACACACACATAAAAGCAAATCCTTTTTAAAAAGCTATTCATAGTGGGCGATGTATCTAATCCCAGTGCTGGCAGCAGATCCCTGGGGCTCAATAGCCAGCATAGACTACCTGATGAGTTCCAGACTAGTGAGAGACCCTGTCTCAAAAAGAAATGTGGCAGAGTAGTTGTTGCTCACGCCTTTAATCCAGCACTGGAGAGGCAGAGGCAGGCAGATCTCTGTGAATTTGAAGCCAGCCTGGTCTACAGAGCTAGTTCCAGGACAGCCAGAGCTACACAAAAAACACTCATGGATCAAAAAACACTCATGGATCCACAGTTGAGAAAAATGTTATATGTATCTCTCTGAGTTTGGCTTATTTTCCTTAATTGGTGATCCCCAGGTTCTTCCATTTTCTTGCAAATGATATAATTTTGGGTTTTTTTTTTTTTATTACTATTAGTTCTTCAAGAATTCACTACATTTTTAAAACTATACTTATCTTTTTCCCAACTCTTTCCCTGGTCACCTCCTTTTTCCCCACCAGCGTTGTGTCCTGTCTCTTTTGTTTTTCTCCGTCAAGTCCGGTTTGTGCTGCCCCTATATTCATGGTGTGTGGCCTTCCACCAGAGTGTGTTCAGCCTGTCAGGGGCAGCCCACTTAAGGAAAACTGACCTCCCTTCTCCAGTGGCTGTCAGTTCCAATGACTCCTTAGCTAGGAGTGGGGCCTCACGCCCACCCTGGCCTTCCATGCTGGGCTTTGATCTAGCTTGAATTTGCACAGGGCTTGTGCATGCTCTCACAACCAGTATCCCCCTCCCCCTGTCTACTAAATGCTAGAATTCATCTATGCACCACCTTGCCTAGCTATCATTTTTTTTACCTTGTGGTTGAGTAAAACGCCATTGTCTTTGTATCACATTTTTGATACATTCATTTGTTGATGGGCATTTAGGCTGACTACACAGAAAGCATGTATATACTCTGTACTAAGCTGATCTAGGGTTCCTTGGAGTGTTTGGGGGTGATTTTGCTTGGGTGTTTTTTTTAAGATATTTTTACTTTATGTATGTCTGTGTGTTCCTGCATGTATATGTATGTATACCATGTGCATGTCTGATATCTGCAGAAGCCAGAAGAGGGCATCTAGATCTGCTGGAATTAGAGTCACACAAATGTCTTGAGCCACCATTTTAGATGCTGGGAGTCCAACCTGTGTCCTCTGGGAGAGGGGCCAGTGCTCTTGACCATGGAGTCTTCCCACTGGCTCCTTTGTTTGCTTATTTATTTGTTTACTTTTGAACAAACCCAAATGCATTGTGTAGCCCTGATTGGCCTCAAGTTTACCATTCCTGCTTTAACCTCAAATCCTGGGACTGTGCTTTCCACTCAAGCTCCCCCAATTGCCTGGAACCATGGGAGGGGGCAACACATTCCACAGCATACACATGAAGGCAAAGAAACAACCTTTAGGAGTTGGTTCTTTCCACCATAGAGGTTCCAGAGATCAAACTGAGGTCATCCAGCAAGTACATTTAACCCATGAGACATGCCAGCCTGCTTCTCTGCTCTTTTTTTAAAACAATCTAGGCCTTTTACTTTTTTTGTACATTAAACTGTGAGTTCATAGGGAACAGCCCCAGCAGCCCAGGCTCCTCCCCCTTAGTTCCCAGGAAGCCTGCGGAGCTGGCTGGTGCTCTGTTGCATACGCGAGCCTTCTCCTTGACATCCTTTTTTCTGATAGTTTTTTCCATCACCAGTTTCAGGAAACTGCCTTGGCTCTTGGTGCTTAACGTGTTCCATGTGCTCATGACTTCCCTTGGCGAGAGCCTTGCCTTCACCTGCTTGTTCACAGTGACGCGTGTGGTGTGCTGAATGATGTTACAGACACTTCCGATTTTGCTGTGGTAACACTTATGGTCGTTCATTCCCTTGATGTCTACAGTATTACTCGTGTAGATTTGCATGTATGTGGCCAAAGGAATCCCTCCAGCGAATTAATGGAAGATGGGTGCTGTGGGACACAAGCAAAGCCAGCTTCTCTATTTTGAGAGTGTTCCTGGTTCTGTTTAGTACTAAATTCTATCAATACAGATGCCACACTTTCTTGCAGATGGTGTAGCGTCTGGCAGAGAACAGTACCAGAGGGTCCGTTTTAGAGCTTGTTGTCATTTGCCTGTGTTGTACCTCGGGGTGTAAACACTTTGGGAAGAGCACACCCGGCACAGACTGCATTTCCTCCTTAGTGTTTCCCAGCCAGATGTTGTGAAATTCTTGTGTTTTGTTTGTCTCTAGTGCCTGGAAACCTTGGCTGCTACAAGGATCATGGAAACCCACCTCCTCTCACGGGCACCAGTAAAACATCCAACAAGCTCACCATACAAACCTGTATCAGCTTTTGTCGGAGTCAGAGATTCAAGGTACTGGCTCTGTGGTGTACAACTATAGAAAAGATAATGAAAATTAGAGCAGCCCGTATGTCGAGTCACACAGGAAGAGTAGGCTGGGGAGTCAGAACACAGGCAGCATTCCATGTACAGAGGGGGAGAGGGGGTCCCTGTTAGCCTCTGCTTGGCCCGTGTCTGTTATGAGCAGGGATCCATAGAGAGTCGAGCCAAGGCAGTGGTTCCCTTCCGTGGCAAACTGCCATGCTTTACCTCTTTTCCAAATATTCTTTTCTTCCTCTTCTTTTCTTTATCTGAAATGTATTTCCCAATCAATAAGGTTCAGTAGTGCTATTTTGTATCAAATTAGACAGAAGATCCCTCCCTCTCTCCTTTTGTTTTTCCCTCTTCCTTGACCAATTCAATCTAAAAGCCATTAATTAAGTTCAAGAAAGAAGGGTGCCCTGCTCATGTGAGGCAGGTGAATAAGCAATTGGACCCCATGACCATGCGGTCGGGTGGTTGTGCAGAACTTGAGCTTTAATGAATGTCTCAGAGCCAGCATATTCTGGCTGCTGGAGAAGGGAAGTGCAAATGTGGAAGCTGGGGAAACTGAAAGGAAGTCCAGAGGTAGTGTTGGAGGTAGTGTAAGTTCGTGGCTTTGATTATAGACAGATAGATAATGATGTTATATAATTGTGCAATGGCTGTGTGTGTGTGTACACACACATACACTTCATCACTATCCTTGCCACACACTGATAACAAGAAGTATAGCCAGCACTCACATCTCCACCAGAAAGAAGCTCTGTGGGGAAATTACCCATGCTGTGTTCAAAGCACAAGATGTATTCACTAATATCTTATGTAGGACAGAAACATCAGTACAGATTCATCAAATGGACGAAGCCACCTTGAGAGGGGTCCCATGACCTAAATCTGGCATGCTTTAAGCTTCAGATAATGGTAGTAATAAATGCATCTTATTGACTAAAGTCAGAGCACCCCACTCCACTCCCAGCGATGAGTGAGTGAGAAGATAAACATTTGTGATTAGTGAGTGTAAACTACTGAAGTATAGAAGAAATGGTGGCATTATTACCATATGACAGCCCTCAGAGTGTGATTGATTCAGAAAATGAACATCAAGGTCTGCAAATATCTCAGATCTTCACTCACTATTTATGGAAATAAAAGTGTACCTAGTCTTAAGCATCACCCACAATGACTGGGCATGGTGGTACAACATCTTTAATTCCAGTACTTGGGAGGCAGAGGCAGGTGGATCTCTGTAAGTTTTAAGCCAGGCCAGCCTGATCTATATAGTGATTTATAGGTCTACCACAGCTACATAATGAAACCATGTTTCAAAATAAACAAACCAATGTATTTGTGTGTGTGTGTGTGTGTGTGTGTAGACAGGGTCTCATATAGTCCAGGCTGACCTTGAACTCTTGGTTGTCCTGCTTTCCCTGCCCAAGTGTTGGGATTATAAGCATGCACTGTGGAGCCTGTCTGTAATTAAAAGTATCTATTTCCAGAATATCCATAGCTAATACCCTGCTCAGTTGTGAGGTAACCCATGCTTCCTAACTAGTATCGTGAGCAGACAGTAATACTCAGTCTTACCTCATTGGCCTGGAGGGTCTTGCTAAAGAAATGGTTTTTAAGCCGGGCGGTGGTGGCGCACGCCTTTAATCCCAGCACTTGGGAGGCAGAGGCAGGCGGATTTCTGAGTTCGAAGCCAGCCTGGTCTACAGAGTGAGTTCCAGGACAGCCAGGACTACACAGAGAAACCCTGTCTTGAAAAACCAAAAAAAAAAAAAAAAAGAAATGGTTTTTAAGAAAGAAATGGGGTACATAGATTGGAAACTAAGAAATAAATTTTTTATTTTATAGAATATTCTAAGGAACCTGTGAAAAGAGAGCTAGAATCAGTGAATAAATTAAAAGGGTTGTAGGCCATAAGGTCACATACAAAAAGCTGTGTATCCATATACTAGCAGTGAATAATTAATAATTGTGCTTCTAAACAAATAATTATATATTACATATCTCCTTGGTATATCTGAGTGGCCTCTCTGGGAGTTCAGCTGTTGCTCTCTTGCAGTATATTTCAATAAACTCTTTGTCCAAAAAGAAAGAATAGAAAAGAAAATCTTACCATTTTGCAAGAGTATAGATTGGGCTGAGTGTCACCTAGTTGCTGGGCATTTGTCCAACACATGTAAAGCTCTAGATCCCAACAGCATTGGGAACAGAAATGAGGAGAGGTTAACTAAGAGCTCATAATGAAGCCATAAAGACCTAATGAGTGACAAGACAGATCTACCTGCTCGTGGCCAAGACAACACAAATATTATTAAGGTGGAGTACTTCAGGTTAGTCTATAAATTAAATGGAAAAGTATTGCTTTTTAAAAAAAAATGACAAGTTACAGTGCTGGAGACAACATTCAGTAGTAAAACAAACACTTACCCAGGACAAGCAAGACCCCGGCAGGGTAGTGCCCCAGCAATGCAAAAGAAAAAATGGCCAACCCCATGCATATGCAAAGACATACCAAAGTGATCATGGTAAAGAACCGTTATGTGGAACTTCCCCACCTGACCTATTCCATAAAGTCACTGTCACCAAGAGAGCAAATCGTGAGCCAGTCAGAAATTGCCCACAGACAAATCCAACCACCTGTCTATTATTTTTTTGTTCAGGTAAATAAAGTTTTATTAAACAGAGCCATGCCTGTTCATTTACATATTGTCTGTAGCTGTTTTCATTATGTGGCCAGGAAGCTGGGTAGAGAAAGACTATGTAGCCCACAGAATGCAGAATATTTATTTCTGGCTTTTGTGGAAAAGGTTTTCTGAAATCTGCTGTACATTGGTAGAACTATCTAGAAATAGATCAAAAGTCCTTTTCAGGCCTCTGAGGGCACAAGGAATATACATGCATGTGGGCAAAACACCTATTTATATAAAAATTTAATTAATTAAAATTTTACCTGGCACATAGTAAATAGTCAATGAAGTGTTTAGCTGTTTTTAATCAATGTTTCATGTTGAAGATTTAAATACTATGGAAATGAGGACATTAGAATCCTCACAGGCAGGGAGCACATGAGTGAAGAAGCTAAGGAGAGGTCACAGGGAAAGTCACAGGGAAACTGAAACTAATTGCTCCAGGTTTGAGGGTAAGGGGGCTGCCAGCCTCCTTTGGGCCTGACACTCCTCATAACCTCCCAACATCATGTGATAACATTTACCCAGACTCCCCAAGTTCATAGCTATCTCATAGTGCAAAATACATTTGTCCAACTCAGAAGTCCTCACACTCCTCTTCTGTTGTGGCAGTTTGCTGGGATGGAGTCAGGCTACGCGTGCTTCTGTGGGAACAATCCTGACTACTGGAAGCACGGGGAGGCAGCCAGCACCGAGTGCAATAGTGTCTGCTTCGGGGACCACACGCAGCCCTGCGGTGGGGACGGCAGGATTATCCTTTTTGACAGTGAGTATGTTTGGTGACAAAGGCACAATCAGGGACAGCAAGCCCACCCACCCATTCAATTATCCTTTCGTCAGTACTCACGAAGCATGCGCCATGTGACGCCAACCATGGCTGACTCAGACGTGTCCTCGAGAAGAAACAACACTGTTTACCAGTCTGTAATTGGGTGTAGCGCTCTGAGTATCTTGGCTATTGCAGGTGTCTCTGCTGGTCATCTCTACCATGACCAGCAGAGCAGCAATCCACGAGAGACAAGAAGGTAGTTCAGTTCAGGCCAACATGACTTAGTAGCTGCTGTTGGTTCAGTCTTCAGGATTCTGACCCCAACTAATTTATTTTAGGCTTATTTAGGTACAGCCCAATTTGATGAAAATTATCCTGGTGGTAATTAGCTCAATCTCATGTGCACAATAAAGCATAAGATATGGCTACCCTGGAACTCTTTGTAAAGTACATGTGACATCATTCGTAAAGATGAGTTCCCTAGATTGACTACATAGGACACTTTCTATAAAGATAGGCTCTATAGATTGACAAGCTCATGATAAGCAAGAGAGGGTTTGAGGAAGGGGCCTCCATGGCCTCAGCCGCACAGCACATAGGTCATGGCTATTAGCCACACCCACTCCTAGGCTTCTGGGCAGAACCAGGTATGCATCCCTCCCTTTGAGTGGCCAGCCCGATGACTTTAACACAGTTCCCTCTGCTCCCACAGGCTGTCTCAGGGCTACTTTGACAAGTAGAAAGATAAGGCTGTCAGCTTGGAACATGCACTGGTGTTGGTGTAGTGTTTGCTCTTGTGTGCTCTTGTTTTGATACAGCCCCATCTGTGTGTGCGTAGACACTGTGGCTTTGTGCCTCACCAAGGTACATCTGAGACAGTAACTTTGCAAACACTTCAAGTCATTTTTCCAGCCCTGTCATTGAGTTTGCCCTGACCCACCACCACGTGTGTGAGGTGCCATCAAGAGGCAGGGCTGTGCTGACTGGTGTGGATTTGAGACTTACCTCGCCACACTGTGCTCTCATCCCATCTCATCTCATAACACACACAGTAGTGCTGAGACCTCATGAGAGTTATGACCCAGATTTTAACATTCTACAAAGGGAAGCCTCAGGTAAAAGGCAGAAGAGAGACCTCGCACTTACGGAGGATGTTAGTGCATCTGCAGGATCCCTAACTGCCAAGGGACTGGGCATGCACTCCTGACATCTCAACTTGGTGGGGAACTCCATCTTGAGCAATACCTTCACAAGATAGATTTATTTCCTAGAGCTGCCATAATGCACTATCACAAATTATAGTGCTTAAATCAATAGGAACTTACCCTCTCATAAAGAATAGAAGCCCCACATCAAGATGTCAGCGGGCTATACTCCCTCCCAGGGCTCCAGGAACTGTGAGTAAAATACAAGAGAAGCAATTTAAGGCAGGAAAGATATCTCTGACCAAGGGTTCAGGGCATTATCATAAGGAAGGAGTGATGGAGTGGCTTTCATTTGTGGTAGGACCACAAGGTGTGTCAGCTGAACAGCAGTGCCTGAGCCAGCTACCGAACCATATACAAACTATGTACACCTCATAGTACAAATACACTTAGTCCAACTTAGAAGTTGTACTGGCTGGTTTTGTATGTCAACTTGACACAAGGCAGAGTCATCAGAGAGGAAGGCACCTCAGTTGAGTAAATGCCTTCATGAGGTCCAGCTGTGAGGCATTTTCTCCATTAGTGATCAGTGTGAAGGGCCCAGCCCATTGTGGGTGGCAACATCTCTGGTCTAGTGATCCTGGGTTCTATAAGAAAACAGGCTGAGCAAGCCATGGAGCAAGGCAGTCAGCAGCTCCTTCCATGGCCTCTGCATCAGCTCCTGCCTGACAGTTTCTGCCCTGCTTAAGTTCCTGCCCTGGTTTCCTTCCATAATAAACAGCAATATGGAAGTGTGAACCAAATAAATCCTTTTCTCCCCAGTTTGGTTCTTGGTCATGGTGTTTCATCACAGCAAAGGAAGCCCTACCTGAGACAGAAGTACCCATAGTGCTTGTATTAAACCCATGACTATTGTTTTATCTAAGTTTTGTGTATGGGTGCTTTAGCTGCGTGTTTATCCATGCACCACATGCATGCCTGGGGTTCTCAGAAGGTAGAACCCCTGGAGCTTGAATTACAGATAGAAGTTATGTGAGTGCTGGGAATTGAACTCACATCCTCTAGAAGAACAGCCAGTGCTCTTAAAGTCTCTTCTGAAGTGCAGGCAAACTTTGAACCGCAACCCTTATAACACCAAAGGGAGTTACACACTCCCCGTGTTCTGTGGCAGCAGTCAGTATTCTCTTTTCCAAAGCAGGAGCAGGAGAGCAGTAAGGGAAGACTGGATAAAGCCAGTTTAAAGCCAGTCAGGTGCCTGTTGAATCCATTCAGAAACCGTTCATGACACTGACTCTGAGGGCATGGGCAGCCCCGCCTGCAGGCCCTGCTGCCTGTAACACAGATCCTTCCTCCTGCCCTGGCTTCTCTCTTCACCTGCAGCTTTTCTCAGCAGACACCCATGATCCTGGCATGTCCCACAGTCTCCACTGACACTGACACTTCACTATCCAGCTTCACACATAGGCTTCCCTCAGGGAACCTGGACACAGCTGCTTACTGATGGCCTCCTGGGCCTTCCTTAAGAAGGTTGGTGTAGGATGAGGCGGTGGCTTAGTGGGCAGAGGGACAACTGCTTGTCATCACAGCACTAGGGAGACAGAGACAGGTGAATCCCTGGGATTCATTGACTAGCCAGTGTAGCCTACTGACAGGCAAGCTCCTATCTCAAGAAACAAGGTTGCCACGTCCTGAAGAACAATACCTAAGTGTCTTCTGATCCTCTGACTCCCTTACACAACACACATGAATGTCAGTCAGACCACCATGACTCTGTAGATCTTGCATTTGGTGAACCAGCAAAGCCATATGTACCCTACTGCAATGACGAGCTCTGCCTGACAGCCTGTGGTGTCTGTCTCCAGGCCTGCCTGTGAGTGCCGAGGCTCATAAGCTCAGGAACACTTCTCTAGGCAGCCCTTGTCCAGCAGGGCAGCTCGGCCGCACCTCCTCTCCTGCAAAATCTCATTCTCTGTGAGTGTTCAGCCTTACACCCCAGAGACTTCTATGGCACTTCCTTCCTGAAATGCCATTAAAGAACTTTTTTGTCCCAGTCCAAAGTGGTCCTTCTCTGTGACGTCTTCTTTCCGTTTGCTTTGTCTGTGACTTTAAACTCATTTCTGGCCAATTGTTTGCTTTTTATTTTCTCTGAAGTCTCTTGGTCGACCTGGTTTGGCACCAGTTGTAACCGTATCACAAGCACAGTGCTACACTGTCTTAAAACTTCTGCCAATAGCTTTTCCATTACTTTTTAAATTTAGCCTTACTCAGATTTTCAGAACAGCAGGACGTAGACAAACTTTTTGCCAGAATGCACCAAGGACTGTCGTTCAGTTCACCAGAGCCCTTGTTCTGACCCAAAGTTTCCCAAGTGCCAATGTCCTTGTTTCTGCTGAGGTTCTGGCTTCCATATCCCACCAGAACTATGCAGAATTAACATTACTCTGAGACCTCTCCAGCCTCCAGCCTCCTCCTGTAAACCCGTTCCTGAGCCCTAAGTGTAGCATGGCTAGTCAGCCTCAGCAGTGATTACTCACACCAGTGACCAACACACAGCAGTGACCATACACACAGCAGTGACACACACACAACAGTGACCACACACACACCAATGACACATACAAAGCAGTGACCTCATACACAGCAGTGACCACACACACACAGCAGTGACCACACACACACAGCAGTGACCACACACACACCAGTAACCTCATACACACCAGTGACCCACACACACACCAGTGACCAACACACACACACCAGTGTCCACACACACACAGTAGTGACCACACACACACAACAGTGAACACACACACAGCAGTGAACACACACACAGCAGTGAACACACACACCAGTGACCAACACACACACAGCAGTGAACACACACACCAGTGACCCACACACACAACAGTGACCCACAGACACACACTAGTGACCACACATAGCAGTGACATACACACACAGCAGTGAACACACACACCAGTGACCCACACACACAACAGTGACCCACAGACACACACTAGTGACCAACACACACATCAGTGGCCATACACACATACCAGTGACCACACACACCCTAGTAACTCCACACACACACAGCAGTGACTCCACACATACACATCAGTGACCCCCACACACACACACAGCAGTGACTCCACACATACATATCAGTGACCACACACACACCAGTGACCCCCACTTCCCTAGTACAAATTTTCTGTTACTTTTGCATCGTTTTAGCCAAATATGCGGCAAAAATAGCTTCCAGGAGGAACTGTTTATGGTTCTGGTTCATGGCTTTAGGAGGCCCTGTCTGTCATGACAAGGAAGGATGGCAGAGACTGTTCACGTGGTGATAGATCAGGTGATAGAGGGACTGTAGCCATATATAACTGGTGTAATATGTGACCTTCAACTGCCCACCCCTAGTGAACTAGCTAGGCCTGTCTCCTAAATGCTCCTCAGCCTTCCCAAATTGCACTGCCAGCTAGGGACAAGGGATAAAAGCATCGTCTCTAGGGAGCACTGCAGACTCAGACTCACTAATCACCTCTGACATCAATGGCCTGTAGCTGTTTCACACCCTCCCTCCATTTTTTCCAAACATCACCATCTTCCCCCTTTGTGGATCCATTTTTCTGTGAGCCTCGTTGTGAAGGCACAGACCACTGGGCTTAACCTTCTCTAATGCATTAGAACATCATCCTAACTTGATTATGTGTATAAAGACCCCTGGTAGTAGGATCTGAATCTGTCCTTTTGGGGGACACAGTTCAGTTATCATAAAGCATAACTGTGCAGCTCAGCCAGGTTTGTTTTAACCAATCCTTTACAGGTTCTAACCTGCACATTATCTACACAGTGTGTTTATCTTAAAGCTTGCCTCACCTGCATGGTAGGATTCTGTCTCAGAGAGAAAGAGAGAGAGAGAGAGAGAGAGAGAGAGAGAGAGAGAGAGAGAGAGAGAGAGAGAGAGAGAGAACCCTAGAGATAAAGTCGGTTACCTCAGTAAGTACCAGAGCCAAGACTCAAACCCAAGTTTACCAGTTTTAAATCCTTTTAGCAACTGAGATCCCTTTTATTAACGATAATAAGTGATAAAGCTTTCTGCTTTAAAGTCTGTGGTCAGTGATGCCCAGAGTGCCTGCTTATTCCTCATGGTCCACAGAGCTGTGCTCTCCGCCTGTGTGGATTCCTGGGCCAAGCAAGATGGCATTCCATCTTCAAAGGCCAGCTCTCTCACTCACCTCACTGCTCCTCAGAGAGAAGTAGATGTAATACCAGAGAAACAAATCCTAAAGCCTCCTCTATCAGAGGGAGGCGCTTTAGGTAACTCAGTCACATGCTTCTTCTCCTAGGACAAGGCAAACACTCCCAGGAGATTAGCTACAGACAGCTCCCGATTTGGGAGGTCGGAGAGATCCCTGAGTGACTGGAGGGGTGGGTAGGTACTGAGCATCCTTTTTTCATTTTTTGTTTGTCAAGACAAGGTTTCTCTGTGTAGCCCTGGCTGTCCTAGTACTCACTCTGTAGACCAGGGTGGTCTGAACTCAGAGACCTGCCTGCCTCTGCCTCCTGAGTGCTGAAATCAAAGGCGTGCGCCACCATATCTGGCTTCCTTTTGGTTTACCTTTGGCTTGAGTTTCCTGAGAGTCTTAGATCTGTGGCGCCCTTTTCTAATTGGCTTTGGAAGGTTCTCATCAAATGACTCTTCTGCCCGTCTCCTTTCTCGTCCTTTATGAGGCTGCAGCCACATGCACATTCGTCATGCACTCGATGCCCTCTGTGGCTGTTAGGTGCTCTTTTTGTTTGTTGGGTTCGTCCTCTGTTTCATTTTGGATAATATGTTTTATTGATGTGTTTTCAAGTTTATTGATTCTTTCTCCAATGAACTTAGTCTGCAGATAAATCAAACGGATACTTCATCCCTGATAGTATGTAATTTTTTTATTTTACATTTTTTATTATGTCTATATTTAGGGGTGTGTGTGCAGCCTTCCCTCGTGCCCCACACACATGCACATGAGCACAGTGCTAGTGGAAGCCAGAAGAAGGCTTCAGGCCCAGTAGATCTAGACTCAACAGGCAGTTGTGAGCCATCTGACATGGGTGCTGGGAACTGAACTTGGATACTCTGCATGAGCAGGGTGCGGTCTTAGCTGCTGAGCCATCTCTCCAGGCCCAACATTTGACTCCTTTGAGTTTTTGATACAAGGCTGACCTCAAACTTTGTGTACCCAAGGCTGGTGTTAAATTTCTAATTCTCCCGCCTCTAACTTTTTGTTAGAATTACAGACATGTAGCACCATATCTAGCTCACTGGTTCTTTTGCACATCTTTCCTGAGATTCCCAGTCTGTCTCAGTGTGTGGTCTTCTTACTGTAAACTGTACTGTATTCATTATGCAGCCTCCACATCTGATAGTCCCAACCTCTGGGTCACTCTCCAGTCTTGTTCTGTGGGTTGCTTTATTCCTTGGCAGTGAATCTTTCCCCACTTTTTCTTGCCTTTATGTGTGTGCTGTGGTAGTCTGTTTAATGCTGCACACTGGGTAGAATGGTAGACACTAACGTAAACAGCATTTACACTTTGGAGGCCTGCTGAGTGTGAGCAGAGGGCTGGGGTCCGTCTGTAGCCAACCTCGGTTTGGACTGTTTTTCTGTCATTCCCTTTGGTGCCTTTAGACTCTCTGATCCCTGAAGCTGTGCTTAGTGTAGAACAGAGGGCACCAATGTGGTTTTTAGTGTCCTGTTCCATACTGAGCTTTGTTCAGGTCCCTTTGTGTCCTGCCCTTGTGGGAGATAGCCACAGTCTGCTATTTGGTGCTGTTGGTGGGAAGGCATGGGGGTCACTGGTTCCCCTACCTACCTACAGCTTAGAATATGCCACTATCCACAGGAACAAGGGTTTTCAGTGGTTCTCCCTTTTCCCCTGGCAGCCATATACTTTTGTCTTTGATGGAACTTGGGAAAGAGACTCCTGTTCTCTCCCAAGGAGGCCTTAAGGCAGCCAGGAGCCGACATCTTCTGCTTTAGCTCTTCTCTCAGAGCGGTTGGACTTTCCCTGGTTACTGAGGAGGTAGTCTCCTACTCCCTCACAGACACAAACACAGATGTGAAACCACATCTGCCTCTCTCCAGCGGCTCTGGAAGAAATGGGTGAACAGCCCTCCCCCAGCAACCTTCCTTTGAGATGGGAACTTGGCTGGCTGTGGGACACTGGTCACTCCTGCCAGCACGCGGAGGCCTGTGCGGAAGAGCTCGAAAATGAATGCAAAGGCTACTGTATCTCAGGCTCCGTGTATCCTCCGTTGAGAAACCAGGCTGACGGGTCCCCAGGAACTTGTTCACATGCAGCCGCCTCGCAGGCTCAGTGGTGGTCACCTCTTCCCTCTGGACTCTGGCACAGATGAGCACATTTCTGTGATGAACCTATTCCTACTGGTTACTGCTAACTTTCCTTGGTTGTCTTGAGACCTCAGCTTCTGATTTTGAGCTCACTTGTTGCTAGAAAGAAAAAGCAGCTTCCCGGGGACTCACAAGGTAGTCAAAGGCTCTACCACTGAGCTCTTGCCAGTCTGTGGATTTTTGAGACACAGTCTTGAACTGACATCCTCGGACTTCAGCCTCCGTAGTGTTGGGACTACATACCTGCACCTGCACCACCAGGGCCAGCAAAGCAGCATGGTTGTATTGTTTTTCTGTAAACTAGAGAAGAACTTTCCTAAAGCCTCCTGGAGCTGTGGCTCGGTGGAAGAGTGCTTACCTGGCATGCTCATGGCCTCCAGTTTCATCTGAGCACTGAAAATAACAACTCTCTTCAGTCCTGTTCCTACACTCCCTCCTGAAGGCTTTCATTTCCAAGATCTTAATTACATTAGTATCCCCTTTCTAAAAGCCTGCCATTCAAACCCATGAGTCCCGGGAAAGCATGGCTGATGCACGGAGGATGATCCAGAGCGCCATGAGTCTGCCGTTACCCCTTCTTCCCCTTGGGTGCTTTTGGAGATCCAACCCATGGTCACATGTGCTAGGAGAGCATCCCCTACAGAGCAGGTCTTCCAGTCCAGAGCTCCTTGTGAACTTCTCATGCGAGCACTGCACCTCTAAGGTACTGGAGACCCTGAGGAGACTCGGGGCCTTTCCTTTATGACATCACCTCTTCAAAAGCTTCTCCTCGGCCGAGAGGTCCCAGGGTTTTCACGCACTTTATCTCAGATGTCCTCTCAGTGTCATGGGATACAGCAGCAGGTGGTGGCCCTAAACTGGAAAACAAGTGAGAGGCCTGGGAATGAGGTGCAGCCCCTAGGATCACATGGCCCCGCTGCTCCTGAATGCAGACAGTCTGACTCCAGCCAGACCCCAGCCTGGGCTGCACTACTCCTCCAAGCACCAGTCTAAAGTCTCCTGGGGAAACCAAATAGTCTGCACAGTCATTCGTTCAGGGTTTAAGTGATTCATTCTGTGATTTGATCCTAAAACCCTGGATGGCCTGGTTTGTAGCTGGAAACAATGTCCCTAGTAGGATCACATTTCCTAAGAGTTTGTTTGTGTCCCCATTAGAGAGGAACCCAAGGCTGAGACTCAGGCCCACTGTCTTCTCTTCTGCAGCTCTCGTGGGCGCCTGCGGTGGGAACTACTCAGCCATGGCAGCCGTGGTCTACTCCCCTGACTTTCCTGACACCTACGCCACTGGGCGGGTCTGCTACTGGACCATCCGGGTTCCGGGAGCCTCTCGCATCCATTTCAACTTCACCCTGTTTGACATCAGGGACTCTGCAGACATGGTGGAGCTGCTGGATGGCTACACCCACCGGGTCCTGGCCCGCTTCAGTGGACGGAACCGCCCACCTTTGTCCTTCAATGTCTCCCTGGACTTTGTCATTTTGTATTTCTTCTCTGATCGAATCAACCAGGCCCAGGGATTTGCTGTCTTGTACCAAGGTAAGATATCCTTGTCTCTGGGGGCACAGGTGACTCTTCCTTCTCTTTCTTCTCTGCCAGCGTTTTCAAGCCTAAAGTGGATCTTTGGGGGGAGACTTGGTCCTCCTGCCTCAGCTACAGATGATTTCAACATTAATTCATCCCCCAGTAACCATCACACAACACCCCACCTTCCACTGCACGACACTCCACCTTTCAGTGAACAACTTCTTACCTTCCAATGAACAATATCCACCTTCCAGTGAACAACACAACACCCACCTTCCAGTGCACAACACAACACCCCATCTTTCAATGAACAACACCCCACCTTCCAGTGCACAATTTGTTTATATTTTAATTTCATTATTATATTAATTTTGTTTATTTATTTTAGATTTAATTTATGACTGTGAGTGTATACCATATGCCACATATGTGGGATGCTTCAGGGGCTAGAAGAGGGCATCAAATTACTGGAAGCTACAGGCATAGACACGCAGTTGTGAACTGCCTAACATGGAATGGTTGCTGGGAACTAAACTCAGGTCTGCTGAAAGAGCAGGCCACTGGGCCTTCTCAGGCTCATGTTAGTAGTTTTAGTGGCAGTTGTGTAGACAAAATAGATGGATAGATAAAAAAGGAGATGAGGGGTGGAATTGGAAGGCTCCCAAGTGGTCATTTTGTCCATCCTCCTGCTCCCAAGCAGCAGACAGTCTTACAGACTAATCTACTATCATTCCTCAGAAACATACACTCTGCCCTGACAGGAGCCTTTGCTAGCCTCTAAGAAGAGGCACAGGTATCGGACTTCACAACTTAAAAAATTTGGTTAGTGGGCTACAGGAAGTGGGACAGACTGGAGCAGGTGTGGTCAGGTTTGCCAAAACAAGGATGTCCTGCAGGCATGAAGCCTGGGAAACAAGAAAGTGGACTCAGTATCTGAAGAGACCAGTCTCAACACAAGGCTCAGCAGTCTCTCCTTGAATCACATCAGGCCTCCTCAACCAGGAGGAATGCCACACATCTGTAGGACCAGCTCAAGGATAATAGAAGCAGAAGATTAACAATTCAGGGTCATCCTCAGCTACATAGCTGGAGGCCAGCCTGGGCTATATGAGACCCTGTCTCAAAAAGAGGGAAGTACTGAGTTCGGTGGTTAGGTGCTTGCTGAGCAGGCGCCCTGGAATGCATATACATTCTGAGTGGGTGTGGTGGCCTCTACCTGATTCCAGCCTTGGAAGGTGGAGATGGGATTCCTAGAACTCGCCATACTGAGGAGTTGTGCATTTTTAGACTCTGCCTCACTAAGTAACAAGGAGGGGAGTTCAAGATGAGTCCCAGCATTAACCTCTCACACACAAAGAAAGAAAAATAGAAAAGGCCTCATCCCACTCACAGGACCCCTCCTTCCTGCTGTCCTCCTCAGTTTTGTGTGGTTAATTCTTTTGCCGTCCTAGCCACCAAGGAAGAACTGCCACAGGAGAGGCCTACTATCAACCAAACCCTGGCAGAGGTGATCACCGAGCAAGCCAACCTCAGTGTCAGCGCTGCCCACTCTTCCAAAGTCCTCTATGTCATCACCTCCAGCCCCAGCCACCCACCACAGACCGTCCCAGGTAGCCATTCCTGGGCACCGTCAGTTGGGGCCAGCAGCCACAGAGTGGAAGGTAGTTCTTTCAACACTTACAGAAACCAAGGTGCTTGTGGGTGCTTCCCCTTCAGACACAGGTTGGGATATTGGCCCTGCAACCTCTAGTCTGCATGGCCTTTGAGAGAAATGTTCTCCTTAGCTTAGCTCCCCTCCAGAGATGGCTTCTGTGTACCTTTGGTAATTGTGATTAGCAGCTAAGATGGTCTCTTCATAATTAAAAAACATCTTTTGAGAGCATCTTTCTAGAGCCCTGAGGTAAAGCTCCTCAAATCCATTGACTCAGAAGTTGTATACAGGGCTGGAGGTCAGCTCAGTGATAAAATATGCACCAATGGGAGGGGAAAGTGAACCCAAAGATACAGAATTCCTTCCAAGGTGCCATATACTGTACTAAACAATGGGCCATACACTAAGCCAGACAAATCCCTGCCCTTCTCTTGTCCAGACACACAAGCCCGGTCTCCAAGTGTGGGCAGCACACGGCCAGGCACTGCTCCTCTTCTGCAGAGTGCAGTGCACGCAGATTTGAGGACAATACTGTGCGTGTTTCCTGTGGGTTACCAGTGGGGGATGGGAAGCACTGCCAGGGGTGCTGAGAGCTTTGAAGAGAAGCCATGCAGGAGAGAGACCACCGGCCATGGTCTGCTCTGGCAAAGCTAGTGTGGTCCCTTGGTTTTCTGCTGAGGACGTGTCCCTGAGTGAGCTGGTACACTGAGGACTGCCATCTGTAATTTGGTCTGGAAGTCTTCACAGTGCTCCCTCGCCTCTAGCCCTCACCACAGAAGGCTGGGGGGAGAGGCCTCTCCTGCCTCGCATCACCTACTTGGCTGTGGATTCCAGTAGGATTTCACAGGTCTTGCTTCCATTGCTCAGATGAGAAAACTGGGACTCTAAGACTCCTAAGTCACTCACTGCTGAGTTCCAGTGGCAGACAGATTTACCGAACCCCTTTGAACCCTAACTCTAGTGTCCAGGTTTCACCAGTGGGAGTTTCAGAACAAACAAGGCAAGGTCATGAGAAAGCTCAGTGCTCGGCCCAGCTCTGAGTTGCTCCTGATGCCAGGTTTGCTGGCTGCTCCCACCTGCAGGACCCCCATAGCCAGTTCTGCCCCCTGAGCCGCCAGTCTTCTTTGGAAAGTGAAGACAAGTCTGGTGAACTCTGCTTTGCACTTGCAGGATGGACCGTTTACGGCCTGGCGACCCTCCTCATCCTTACAGTCACAGCCATTGTGGCAAAGATTCTTCTGCACGTCACATTTAAGTAAGTACCAGTGCAGGCGGAGCTCAGTGTCTTTCTTCTGTTGTTTCTTCATCTGTCTGGGGACAGTTTAACATCAGAACAGGATTCCAGAGGCTGAGTCCTTGGCAGCACAAGACAGAGAACACTGCTTCTCCTCCCAAGAGAGATAGGTGACAGGACCAATCACACTGAGGTTGAAGGATGCTGTGTCCAGTAGACTCAGTTTCAGCAAGGGTTGAGACCATCCTGGCATAGGAAACAGCAATTACCTGTTTGGGGGCTTGTCTGATCCCCCAAACAGGTGTATTGAGAGGTATATTTAAGAGTCTAGCTTCCTAGGATAATACCATGCATTTTCCTTCCTTCCTTCCTTCCTTCCTTCCTTCCTTCCTTCCTTCCTTCCTTCCTTTTTGTTGTTGTTGTTATTATTGTTGTTTTGTTTTGTTTTGTTTTCGAGAGAGGGTTTCTCTGTGTGTAGCCTTGACTGTCCTGCAACTCACTCTGTAGACCAGGCTGGTCCAGAACTCTTAGAGATCCAGGCATCTGCCTCCTGAGTGCTGGGATTAAAGGCATGTGCCACGACCACCTGGCCCATGCATTTTTCTTAATGCCTCTAGAAACCAAGGAAATCTTAAAAAGATAATTTCAACATTTCAATTAGTGCTTGGGAATTTCATCAATTTTTTTTCACAGTTCCTTACGTGTACATAGTGTATTCTGGTCACAGTCACCCCATGCATCTCTTCTCCCCTCCTGTTCCTGTCACCCCCACCAGGCCGCCATCCCACTCCCATGTCTTTCTGTCTTGTTTTTGTTTTTACTTTGTGGCCCACTGCACTTAGCCAGGGCTGCCCACATGGGCATGGGTGTGAAGCTGTTCACTGGAGCGCAGGCTCACCACTGGCTGCACCCCTGAAGACAATGGTTTCCTCCACTCCCACAGCCCTTGACTGCCATTAGCTCCCCTGGGTGAGGCTGTGGCCCACGAGCCCCTCCTCCACCTGTGACTAAATGTTTGGAATCATTCAGTCTTATACAGATCCTATGTGGGCAGCCACAGCTGCCAGGAATTCCTGAGTGCCAATGCCATGTCGTACTCACAGGCCAGCATTTCCCTTCGCCTGGCCCTCGTGTCCTGTGCCCTGTGTGTGTCAGAGGGGTGAGAGCTGTGTCCATTTTAAGGCTGAGCTTGTAGCAGTCACATCTTCTCAGCACTCAACCAACCATGAGCTCTGCAGTAATGGCTGTCTGCTGTGGAGACCTTGGGCAGGGCAGCACTGACACCCTGTGCCCTTGCTTCACTCAGTACTGCCTGATGCCCAGGACCCCATGGGCTTGCACATGCACAGGCCTTATTTCACTCCTGGGCCATAAGTGCCTGTGCCCCCCTGTCGGTGTCTAAGGCTGTTGGCCTGTATATGCCCAAACTCTGTCATATCCCCAGTGTGCCAGTAAGTACACGTTATTTCTGACCATGTATTTAAGCCGTGCTCAGTGGCATACACCTGAAATCCTAGCTACTTAGAGAGCTGAAGCAGGGCTATGACTGAGACCAGTATGGGCGAGTTATCAAGTCCCTGTTTCTGCTGGGTACCGTAGCTCCTGCCTAGGCTCTCCCTCCACAGTAGGCAGACAGGAGTGTTGCTACAGTCTTTACACTGCCTGTTCCCTGGAGTGTGAGTAACTTATCACCAGCTACACCCCTGAAAACAATGGTTCCCTCCACTCCCCTGGGGGAGGCTGTGGATCATGAACCCCCTTCCCCACCTGTGACTGAATGTTTGGAATAATTTGGTTCACTGGTTTGAAACCAGCCTTTTCTACTTAATAAATCCCAGGCCAGCCTGGGCTACAAAGTGACACAAAACAAAAACACAAAAACTAAAACGTATCTCAAAGACAAAAAGAAAACTTACAAAGGCTTTTACCCTTCAGTTCTAACAAAATTGAAGAAAGAAATAGCTTTCTGTGTGCACTGCCTTCCAAGCAAAGGCAGTCTCTTGACAGTGCTGTCTGTATGCCTGGAGAGCTCTTGCTCTCTCTAGACTCCACTTACAGACAGACCTCCCTGAGCGTGGGGCTCTGGTCAGGCCTCGTCCCATTGCCTCTTCCGAGAACATTTATCCATGAAAGCCGTCTGTGGCCACTCTACTGCCTTCCCCAGCAACACTCTGAACCTTCTCAGTAGAAATATATCCTCATTGTTGTTGGCTGAGCTCACCTTTCAGACAGACAGACAGACAGACAGGCATGCAGAGAGTGAAATGTGGGGGAGTGTCAGTTTCAGAACACCACATGGATGCCAAGGCCTAAATCCATCTGTAAAATGGTGTAGGACTGGCCGTGACACGCCATCCCGTGGGGTGTGCACTCTAGAGCAGGTCTGCAGCTCTCACAGTACCCAGCACTGTGCTGTTGTGAATGCTGGAAAGGAGAAGTGTCTACGTGTGTCAGCACAGACGGAGCTGCTTTTCGAGGCTTTTCACCTGTGGTTGCTGACCTCACTGATGTAGAACCTGCACCTTCAGAGGACCAATATGTATTTTACATATTCACATCCGAGGAAGTCCCTCAGGGCCCAGTGCCTCACAGCAGACTGAAGCAGGGCTGAGGCCCTAAAGCACACACTTGACTCCTCTCAACACTGGAACCCCTCTGCAGCCTTCCTGTTCCTGTCAGGAGGGAAGAGAAGGATGGGCTAGGAGCAGGGCTGATGCAGGGCTTGCTGCTTCAGACAGAACTTTCCCCTTGCCCTGTTAGGTAGGTGGGCTGCTAGGTAATGGCATTGGTAGAGAGCATTCTTTTACCCTGCCCTGCTGGCCTCCGTGCCCACAGGCCACACCTCCACACTCCACATATTTCATCCTTGTTTGTTTGTTTGTTTGTTTGTTGAAACAGAGTCTTTCTACATAGCCCTGGCTGTCCTGGACCTCACTATGAAGACCAGGCTGGCCCCAAATTCAAGAGATCTGCCTGCCTGTCCTCCTGAGCTCTAGGAGAACACATGTGCATAACCACACCCAGCCTTCATCCTTAACTCTCTAAGGCCGTCAGCGCCCTTCCCAAGGCCTAGCCCCACAGGCAGTGTCACAGGTACAGGAGCCTCAGGAGGAGGCTGTTTGAGTGCTTTCTTCAGATCTACTGGAAAATCTGTTTTTGTTTGACAGATCTCATCGCGTTCCTGCTTCAGGAGACCTTAGGGACTGTCGTCAGTCTGGGACTTCCGGGGAGATCTGGACCATTTTCTATGAACCTTCCACTACAATCTCCATCTTTAAGAAGAAGCTCAAGGGTCAGAGTCAACAAGATGACCGTAATCCCCTCGTGAGTGACTGACGCCCAGCCACACCTGGATGGAAAGCTCCGCTCCGAGCTCGAGCTTGCTGGGGCCCCTCCCCTGAGTTTTCCTCTGAGAACTTCCCTGCCTCTCCATTCACTTCCATCTCTTTGGGGGCACCCTGTTGCAGAGGCAGCACAGCCTGGAGTCCTCTATCACCTATACTAGCCTGGCTGCCCTGCAACTCTGTCTCCACTGAGGATGTTAAGACCGGGCTGGGCTGACAGGACACAGCTGGGCCTGATTCTAGAAGACCCTTGGGTGGTGGGTAGGTGTAGTGTACAATGAGTTTTCTTGCTTCTTCTCTATTTGGTCCACATACAGCTCAGTTTCCCCTGGTCTTTACAGTTTGGAACAGAGCCAGATGGAAAGAATTCTCAGGTTTTCTTAAAGGTTGGCCTGTTTCCCCACCAAGTGTGTCCTCAGGGGCATTAGCACCCCAGAGGCCCAGTCTAGCCTTGGAGCTTTCTCTGGTGCTGACTATGATGTGTCATCTTGTCTGAGGGGACTGAGAACAGGGCCACAGCAGATGTTTTCTTTCTAAAGGGTTCTTTTCAATACCCGCTGACCTGTGGGGCAAGCCTGAGAATTGGTCCATCTGTCTGTCCATGGAACAGACACAGTGAACTTCTTGTATACTACACTGAAGTAGCCAGGCCCGCAAGTCGTTCCCAATCCTGTGGAATCTGAACTCAGCCAAATCCTACTTCAAAATCAGGAGTTTAAAGACAGGCTGTAGCATAGGGCTGGGGCTGTAGCTCAGTGGTAGAGAGCTTGCCTTGCATACGTCAGGCCCTAGGTTCTATCCCAGGACTGCCAAAAGGGGATGGAGAAAAAGCATGTGGGCAGCATCTGTGGTTCCTACATGAGGCGTCTATTATTTTAAAAGAAGATCAAAACTACCGAGAGCTTTGTCCTTTGTCCCTTATCATGGGCACAGAGTAGTTAGGAGTAAGGGCTCTTGTCTTACCCCATTGTCCCTTAGACAGGGAGGCAGACTACAGCAGTTGGCAGGAAAAGGCCAGGCTTGGGAACTGGAGATCCTCCCAGGAGTGGGAACTGGAGATCCTCCCAGGAGTGGGAACCGGAGATCCTCCCAGGCTTGGGAACTGGAGACCCTCCCAGGAGAGGCTAAAAGACTGGGAGTCCCCGCTGCAGCTCTGAGGGGAGCTTCCCTGACTGGGAAGGCCTTTAGTCTGGCGTGGCCTTTGTCAGCAGCAGCTGAGAGGAGCAGCCTGTGCCCTAAAAGTGGACCTTGGTCACTCTCCTGCCAGCCCTTGAGCCTCTACTCTCCTGGGTGCCCTCCTGGAACCTCATGCTCACCTCCCCTAAGTCTCTCAGCCACTGTCATTGAGGCCTTTCGTAGGGTTTGGGTATCTCATCTGCAGCTGCTGGCCCCCAGGACTGTATGGGACCATCTGGGAATCATCCTCAAGGAGAGGCAGCAGGAGAACAGACAAGGCAGTGACCAGAGCTAAAGGTAAAGAGGCAACCGGAGGAGGAACACTGTATCTCTACAGTGGGCTGGGGTGCTGGCCCAGCTCCTGTGGGAGGCCTGCAGGGGTACAGAGCTACTGGAGGTCATCTTCTCACTTTGATCTGGGAAAGGCTACAGGCTCCTGGGTGTGAAGACAGGCCCACCACATACAAAGAGCTCTGGAAATAGATGGACAAGGGCAGGTTCCACTCCAGGCTGTCCATAAAATTTGCAGGCTCTCCCCTGAGAGCAAGAGCACCACGTGCATAGTACACAGAGGATGTGGGTTCTTTCCCAGGGAAGGCTCACTGGCCAGGACATTTGTTCAGCTCAGATCGCTGGCCCCTGGCTTCCTCTCGGCCACCGCTCACCTGCCTCTTCATATCTCAGACACAGGAAGCCAAGCCCCAGTGTGGTGGCAGCTGCAGCTCAGCAGCCCTGTATTAGTGTCCCCAGGAAGGGCAATGGATGTGCCCACGCTCTTCTTGCTGCTGGCCTGGCACAGCCCAGCCCTGCAGGATCCACTTCCTCTCTTGGAGACTGGGGGGCACCCAAGGAAAACCAACCCACCTCCAACAACAGCAGGGGATAGTGGGAAGGGCTGTAAATCACCCAGGCCAAACTTCCAGAATGACAGTCACAGTCTGTTAGAACCTGTAGACAGCCAGTCACAGAGGGCCTTTGTGCTGGTAAACACCCGCCCAGAGCGCAGAGGTAAGCCTGAGGGAGAAGAGCAGCTCAGAAGACTGCTTGACCCTCAGATACGTAGCTGGAGGCATAGGTGCCCTGTGTTCTTCCCTTCCTGTCTCACTGCTTACAAAGCAGAGACCGAGTGGGAAATCTCAAAGCTTGTGTCCTTTTCCACATCAGCAAGGATGGGGCTGAGGCCACCTAAAGTAAGCAAGGAGACCAGACCTCTGGACTTCTCAAAATGTGGGCTCTGGCTTCTGACTCCTCAGCCAAACGCTCTCGAAGATCAAAGCTCTGGCGGGTACCACTGTCCTGGCCTCGGGGCCAGCCCATGGGATGTGCCTGGGCCAGGTGCCACCCCATGCCTCACTGTCATCCCGGCGGGACCCCACCTGATACTCCTCATCAGCCTGACACTGTCCAAGCTTGCCCAGCCTGTTGCCAAGGACAGTCCACACTTGACCTTCAGAGCACGTAGAAGTGATGGCCTCCCAGACTCTGTCAGCCTCTCTGCTGGGCCACACAGGTCTCCCAGGCCAGCTCCTCACTTCACAAGCTGCCATGGTTACCTGGCTCTGCGTCTGGAATCTCCTGCTTGGTGTTTGAGGTCTGCTTTGGGTACCACCCTGGGAACTGTTCACCTCCAATTGGTCTCCTTGTGTCTTTGTTTACTGCCTTCTTCTACCTCCAGGCCACTCTCAACCTAGCTACTCTGGCTGAGGGGGGGACCTGCCAGCTGCACCCTGACCTTGGTCTGCCAACAGAACCTGGAGGCCTCACACAGGCTCCTGTCTTGCCAAGCTGGAGCTGAGCACACTGGCCGAGGCTGAGTGGGGCAGGGCAGACAAGTGGGAGGGCAGTCTCTCACGTCAGAGGAAGTGTCCGAAGGTATATACAGAGGAATCCTTTCTAGCCAGCACAGGGAGCTGCCATCCCTCCACCTTCATGTCACCAAGACCTTCTCATTTCCAATCTCACCCTCCAACAGGGATAGGATTTTGGACGACAAGGCTTTATTTGTAAATATGCTCTTAATATGCAACTTTGAGAATAAAATAGAAACATCATGTATTTTAAAATATAAATGAAGTGTGACACTGTATACAATTTAATATATATTTTTAGGATTTTGTTATTTAAGAAAATGAAATGTGATGGTACTTAACTTTTACAAAAGAGAGAAAAATGTTATTTTTACTGTTTGAAGAAAATAAATATTCTCATTGTTGTAGAAACTGTGGTGGGGCCTAGGCTATCATTTTTCCAGGGTACCCCAAGAGTCGGGCCCCACAGGAAAGTACAGAGTGCTGGAACTCTTTGCCCTCCCAGGCACCAGGCCTGGCATTGGCCGCCTTTCTTCTGGTGTCTCTGGGTCTTGTCATAGCTTGGCCACAGCTGAGGCAGAGCTGACAAGCTCTGAACACCAGGACTCCAGCTCAGCTCTACATGCAGTATGGTCACCTCAGCCTAATCAGTGGGGTACCCAGGCTTTGCTTCCCACCCTGGAACAGCAGTCACCCCAGATGATGGAGACCTGATGGAGAAACAGTGCAACCATCCCAGGAAGAACTGAGCCAGACTCCCAAAGTAACATGTACCTCTCTGTCCTCATTCTCTCTGTTATTTTGTTTTGTTTTGTTTTGTTCTTTGAGATAAGGTCTTCCTCTGATCTGCTGCCCAAGTTGGCCTCAAACTCTTGGGTTCAAACATTCCTCCACTCTCAGCCTCCCCAGTCACCGTGCTACCAAGCCGAGAGGGTTGAAAAAAACCCTCTCCTTAAGTAAGCAATGCTTTACCATGGTCCCTATTGTGCCAACAAGGAAAATGTCTCAACGAGGCAGTGTGGGTTTGTTGTCAGAGGATAGACCTGCAGTTAGCTGGCCAGCGTTCTGATTCTTCTATCCTTCAGCTTGAGGTCAGCAAGAGTCAACCAGGAGGACTTCAAAGAGTTCCAGTGGGGACTGACATTTGAAAACGCAGATCAGGGTGAGGAGACCAAAGGCAAGCAGACCAATGAGGAGCACTGGAGGTACATGGGTCCAGGCAAGGGATGCCAGGGCCTGGGGATGCCCCAAACCAGCACCATGAAAGGAAAGATTGGCCATGCCCATAGGTCAGGCATGTGCTTGGACCTGAGTGCTCAGGTTACATTCAAACCTCTCTTACATAGGGCTTCTGAGCCTGTTCATACGAACACAGGCAGGCATGGTCCATTGATCACTGCACAATGTTAGCTAAATGGTAGCTGTTGTTCTTACTCCAGAATACATCTAAGGGTTAAGAAAAAAGGTTTGACCTTGAGGTCTGGGTGGGGAGAAGGGCCACTCTGACAAGGAACTAAGTCACAGGTATCATAAAACCCAGATGAGTTCCATGGGCACCAATTCCAATGATGTCAGTGTGGGCCATCAAGACAGAGCTGTCTGACAGATGACTCCGATCTGAAGAGTCCCTTCCATACTGACATCCTAATATCCTTGGGGTGAATGTCAAAGGTGGCCCCAGAAAGCTTCCAGGACAGTGTTGAGCCACCGAGGAGGGTGAAAGAATTACAAAAAGGTCTAAGGGCAGAGCTTCCCCAGAAGCCATGGAACCTAGCAACCAAGCAGCCTGTCAAGGTACATTCTCCCCCATGGCCTGCTGCTCCTTTGACTCCCAATTCCAGATTCTCAGGGGTTGGTTGAGTCTCAGCTCAGCCAGATTTTCTTGGGGAACAGGCCAGTTCAGCCAAAAAATTGCACCACCACCTGAGATGTGCACCTGAGCCCAGACCCAGACCTCCTATATCAGGTTCTCCTGAGAAGTGCCCACTATGTCTGACCACCACTTCATCCACTTGGGAACTTTGACTACAGTCAGTTTTGGAAGGAATCACCCACACAGCCATCTGTGCGAGTTGTAGACCACTTTGTCTACCAATAGAACAGGGTTAGTGGCTACTCAGCTGCAAAGAGTTCAGCCCCAGATGTGTCACATGACAAGAGTGAGGCACACACTGAGGACATGTGTGCAGCACAGCAGGCAGCCCAAAGGCTTCTCCAGAATCTGCCCCCTCCCTGACTCTGTCCCCATGAGAACACTGCTTCCCCCCTTGTGACCACACCACGAAAGGCCAGTTCTGCTGGAGTGTGTTTATCTTTCCGAGCTTCCCTCTGTTTTCCGAGAACTGCTGTCCTTCTATGTTGGAGAATATCTGTAATGGCAGGAAATGACTGGTGAGAACATATGGAGAGGCTTTGCTGGTAGATTTCAGACAACCCCAGCAATGACAGAAAAATAAACAAACGAGCCCAGAATACACAACTGCTCTGCCCAGAGAACACATTTGGGATTATGAGATGGCAGGAAGAGACCAGCAAACTCATTTGAATGGAGTTTGGGGCCACCTGACCTTGACCTGGTGTGTTACACAACCCCACAGCCTCTGATCCATCACCAGGGTGGCTCTAGTCTCATCCTTTGTCCTGCAGAAAAAGGCTCTTCCGGTGCAGGGGAAAGGCTGGACAAAGGTGACCTTGTCTCCAAACTTGGGAGTCACATGGCCATGTCCTCTCCCAAGTGGGCCATGTGTGTCGAAACTGTAGGCAGACTCTGGAGCTCAGAAAACTGAGAAGGCTTTGTTCTTCCATGGCAGCATTGGGTCCCTACAGGAGTATGTTTTTGCTCAGCTGAAGGGGACACTTTGGGGATAGAATATGCCGGTTATAGAATGCATCAGCTTCAAGCACAGCAGGGCTTGCCTGCAGCTACAAGTCTTAATTTCTGGTCTCCAGCTGCTCTTAGAGCTACCAGGCCCCCACCGAATAGGCCTACGCCTGCCACTGAGGGTGGAGTGAACTGGACATGGAGACCCATTTCCGGGACAGACAGCTGCAAGGATGCTCAGGGAAATGAACCTGTCAGCTCTGTGGGAGCAGGGTTGCGGGGGGACTCCGTAGGAAGGGCTTTAGAAGGAAAGGAGATTGGAGACTGAAGGTCCTCAGGAGAACACAGAAAGGTCTAAATCACACAGACTTTCACAGGAGCACAGCCGCAGAGCCCTTCGCTCATGGCCAGGAGTGGAGCAGCCAGCACCGTTCATTCTGGTCACTAACTGCAGCATGGTCCAGGCCCGCTGCCTTGGGTGCTGATCATGTGATACCTTAAGTGGTAGAAGCAGCAAGGGCTATCAGACCTCTGATTTAGCCAAATGTAGGAGCAGCTCTTTAAGAGCTTGTGTGAGCCGAGGGAAGCTTCTGGATGTACTGGTCTAATCACAATGATAGCTGCTACTCCACGTTACTTACTGTGAGTCCAGTGTCGTACCACTCACTTCACAGGCCACTGGATCTGCCCTATTTCGTTTGTTTGCTTGACATTTTATCACTGGTCAAGGCAACCTACAGGCTTAGAGTCTTTCAAAGGCACCAAGGTTCTTAGGTCAAACCTGACAAAGCACACAAAACAAAAAAATGCCCTTCAAGCCAAAGTCTCCCAGCCACTAGAATACCATTTTCTACTGACAAGTGTCCCTTGAAGTCTGAGCTATGATGCCGAAGATCATGCATCCTACCTTGGAACCATAGAAGGCAGCTGTCATTTTTCTTCAATCCTTATAAGAACTTTTCTTTTTTTAAAGAGAAGTCAGCCTTCTCATGTAAAGCTGACTGAGTTGGCTGCTTTGAGAAAGAGACTAAATCCACACAGCAGCAACAGGAACAGCAGTGGTGGCAGCAGCTACAAGGACAGATGAATCAGCCAAGAAGGCTTGGACCTTTTCAGCAAGTAGGAAAGGTGTCCTCGGTGGCAACAAAGCCAGGACCCAACTGCATCCACTGATGGTAAAATATGGTCTGAGGCAGCGATTGGGTCTCAAGCACTGGCACTGTTGTATACAGGCTCCAGGAAGTGAGTGCAGAGTCTGCTCTGGGGTATCAAGCACTGTGGGGTGGTAGATGCTGCTACTGTCAAACACCTGCTGGGTAATCAGCCCAAAAGAGAAAGAGGAGATCTTTGCAGAATTTGGGGGTGCCGTTTCCCTGGTGGCTCCCACTTTGTTCACCTCTGGTCTTTGCCAGACTCACATCTCTGATTTTCAGTGGTACTTCGGAGGAGTACCACCAATTTAGTAGTGATCCCTAAAGCAAGGAAAAGAAATATCCTGGGGTGGCACAGTGACCTAGCATGGGGTGATGACATCATCATGGCAGTAGCCAGCACCTTATTGGCCAGCAGCAAGTCCCAGAGTGAACACAAGCACATGTCTCTGGGTATGCCGCAGGTGTCTCCGGAGCTAACTGGGTTTCCAGATGTTCCCGATGGCCTTGTGCATCATGGCATTCTTATCCATCGGTACCACAGCCTTCCCTGGAAGGGACATGTGGGTCTGCAGATCCACCTGGAGCCCAAACTGTCTGCTCCCACACTGAAGCATTGAGAGATGTCATCCAAACGTTGAATGATATTAAGGAGGTAGATGGGTTCCAGGTTGCCTTGTCTTCCTTGGGCAGTGCCTTTAAACCCACAAAGTGTTTACACACAGTGTTACTTTAACAAGGATACCTGACAAGAACCCTGTAGATTCTTACTTGGTACAAAGCCCTAGTTGCACAAGCAGATTAACAAGAGGAAAACACATCAGTCTTAAAGAATTCTTTGCAGCAGCCCAACAATCTCAAGAAGGGGTCAAGCAGTGGAGGTCATGACCAGGATTCAGCACCCAGCCAAGGTCCACTAGCATCTCCTCCTGATGTACCACAGTCCTCCAGCCCCCACTGAGGAGAGGAGTCCCGAATAGCTCGGCATCATGGGTATCTCCAGACAGTTCAGGAAGAGTGTGAACACATTTGCCTGAGACAAACAAGTAATCTAACCTAGACCCTTTCCTCAGTTTGAGGACATGCATTCCCTTAAGAATCAGATAGGGGCTGTGGGGCTGGAGAGATGGCCCAACAGATAAGAGCACTGGTTTGCTGCTGCAGAGGACCTGGGTTCAATTCCTGGCATCCTCATCTGTAACTTTAGCTCCAAGACACACATGTGTGTACATGTGTGCTATACAACAGACATGCAAACAGAATTTTGGGGGGGGGGTGTTATTCATTTATTTATTTTAAGAATCAGATGAATGTGTATAGTTCCTTTCCCATCCACAGAACTTTGCATGACAACCCTGGAGGTACAGACATCGGGAAGCCCTTCCATAGACTGGTGACTTATCTCTTCAGTAAATCATGACAAATGGGGTAACAGTGATCACAGATACATCTCATAGACGGTTTCCACACAGGGCTTGGCAAGCTTTTGACTAAGTACCCAAATGCTAAATATTTCATTATTTAATATATTTCAAAGTTTCAAAGTAGGAAACATTATTGGGGGAACACACATGCCACAGTGCACGTGTGGGGCTCAGGGGACAACTCTGAGTTCAGGTCTCTCCTTCCACCTATACATGGGTTCTGGGATTGAATTTAGGTCACCAGGCTTTGGTGACAGATGCTTTTACTTGTTTCGTCCCACACAGATTGGGTCCCAGGACTGTGACTAGGGGAATGGTGGGAATGAAGACATGCAGATAAGTGTACACAGAGAAACTGGGGTCAAGTGGCCTGGGCTGCCTGCTGCAGAAGCCATGGCACCCGCAGCTCAGCTTGTTTATAATATACATTTGAGCCGGAGGCAGGGTTCTTACATACAGCGAACAGAGGCAGGGTTATTATATACAGTTAAACAATAAGAGGGGTTATTACATAGAAATAAACAAGGAGGCAGGGTTTATGGTGTACAACTGAAGAGGAGGCAGCTTTAGCTCATCTCCGTGGTAGCAGGCTCTGTAGGGGAGCTGGCTCCAGGCTGTAAACAGCTGGGTGGAGAATGCTACATGGACATTTTCCCTGCACATTGTCAACATTCACCCTTGACCTGAGGAAGGCTTGGCGTCCCTCTGAGCCTTCCTGCCCGGGAAGGTTTTCTACTCCGTGGAGCTGAGCCACTGTCAGCAACACCTAGTCACTCAGAACTTTGCTCACTCTCTACATTCACCACTGAGCCAGCCGGGGGCTGGTGGTCAGTAGTTTGCTTGTTTGGTTTTTGAGGGTCTCACTGTGTAGCCCTGGCTGTCCTGGAACTCACTATGTAGACCAGGCTGGCCTCGAACTTACAGAGATCTGCCTGCCTCTGCCTCCTGGATGTTGTAATTAAAGATAAGCGCCTCAGCAGGTAAAAGTGCTTGCCCCACGCCTGACAGTCTTGGGACCCAAGTGATGAAAGGGGCAAAGCAGCTCCCACAAGCTGCCCCTCCACCTCCACAGACACACATACCATGGTATACCCAATGCACCCTGCCCCCACAAATGTAATAACATTTTTTTGTTTTGTTTTGTTTTGTTTTTCGAGACAGGGTTTCTCTGTGTAGTCCTGGCTGTCCTGGAACTCACTCTGTAGACCAGGCTGGCCTCAAACTCAGAAATCCGCCTTTCTCTGCCTCCCAAGTGCTGGGATTAAAGGCGTACGCCACCACCGCCCAGTGTAATAACATTTTAAATGTAATAATAATAAGAAGATGCACACTGAAATTTCCACCAGCATGATGACAAGTGGGTACAAGTGCTTGCCGTGCAAACCTGGCACCTAACTTCAATATCCAGAACCCAAGAACTCCCAAAACTTGTCCTCTGGCCTCCACATGCATGTGCACGCACATACACACACACACACACACACACAGAGAGAGAGAGAGAGAGAGAGAGAGAGAGAGAGAGAGAGAGAGAGAGAGCTTTTTAAAAGAAAACATCAATTTTACAAAACTTGGATGATGTCATAAGATACGATGTTGTTTTTTACCCCCAACAGTGAAGCACACATGAGAGTCCTTTGCTCAGGGGCCATGGAATACATGGAACTGCAGGCGCCTGCCCACAAGCCTTTGCTTGCTCACAACCCTGCTCTCCACTGCCTGGTGTTCACTACTTAATCCCCACAGCAACTGCATGGATTAAGTCTTGTTTCTGTCCGCACTCAGATGGGAGAAACATGGCTCCGGAAAGCTTAAACAGCTCTTCCATGCAGCACTAGAGTCAGGTCCGAGCCATCTCCAGCCTGCTTGCTTTCCTGAGAGACAGCATGGGTGAGTCTGGTTATGGGAAAAGGGAAGGAACAATAGAGCAGGAGGGGGAGCTGAGGGGACCCCCCCCCACGCACACGCACACCCTCCCCCGTGCCATGCAGCATCCTGGCCTGAGAGAGCTGTAAGGAGAGAACATTTCTTCCTCCCACAGTCTGCTCTGCCTGGGTCTCTCCTCACTGGTCTGCCCAGCAGGGGAGGGCAGCTGGCTCTTAGGGTTGTCTGTTCCTGCCCCACCCCCAGCTCCAAGGCAGGAGCCCAGACCCAGGACAGCTGGCCGCCCCACACTGTTTTCCAGAGCCCAGGTTCTTTTAATTATAACCAGTTTGCCGCCCTCAGCAATTCTTTGTTTCCCTCTACTAATACCCATGAGTTGGACTCCGCCCCCAGAGCCTCCCAGCCAAGCCCTGGGTTAAAATCATTTCCTTCCCACATAGAGACCCCTCCAGTCTGTTAGGAGCTCCCTTGGCTGCTGGGAGTTCGCACAGGGCCCTCTCCATCTCCAGTTAGTTGCTAAGGCTTTGGACTCCCCCTCTCAGAAACTCTCCCAGATTGGGTATATTACCGAGACAAAGTGGAGTTGAAGAGGCAATCGTGTGCAGGACATGGGCTTGATGCCACTCTCTGTGCATGTAACTTTGGCCAAATCACCTTCTTTTGCCAAGGAAACCAGGGATTTCCTACCCGAGAAATATGACTGTGGACCTAGGCTTGAAGCAGGGTCTGTGGCCGCCATGCCTTTCCAGACTCCAGTCAAGCTACCTTCTCTTCCAACCCCCAACTTCACTGCCCATGTGTTAAATTGGTTAAGCACAGTTAAATGTGGTATACCAAAAATCCCTACAATTGGGAGGCTGAGAAAGAACGTGAGTTCAAACCCAGCCTATGCTACATAGCAAGACCCTGTTAGTAAGCGGAACACCTCATATTTAACTCAGTCACTGACATCAGTGTGCTTTTTCTTTTTCTGTTTTTTTTTTTTTTTTTTTTTTGGTTTGGCTTGGGTTTTTTCGAGACAGGATTTCTCTGTGTGGCCTGGTTATCATCAAACTTACACTGTAGACCATGCCGGCCTCGAACTCAGAGATCTACCTGCTTCTGCCTCCTAAGTGCTGGGTCCAAAAGTGTGTGCCACCACACCCAGCCTTTAAAAAAATATATAATAATTTTAAAACTTTCATGTGCATTAGTGTTTTGCCTGCATGCATGTCTGTGTGAGGTGTCAAATCCCCAAGAACTGGAATTACAGACAGTTGGTGTAATGTGGATGCTGGGAATTGAACCTGGGTCCTCTGGAAGAACAGCACTTGCTCCTAACTTCTGAGCCACCTCTCCAGCTCTGGCTTATGCATCCTTAATACATTTAGATTTTATTTTATTTTTTATTTTTTTAGCAGTAAATAAGGATCAAAGTCAAGAGAGGACCCAAAGTTACAGAGACATGGCCCATAGTCCCTATTCTTATGGTTTGGTTGATTTTGTTTTGTTTCTTTAAAAAAAAAAAAAAAAAATCCCATTCAGATGAGACTAGCTTTGAACTTTCGAAGTAGTTAAAGTTGGCCTTGAACCTGATTCTCTTCTATTTGCGTCTCCTGAGTTCTGGGATAACAGATTTGTGCTACCATGTCCATCCCTCATTCCCTAGTCTGCAAATAAGAGCTAAGTTACAAACCAGACTTCACAGGGACTTTAGACGATAGTGTCTTTGGGGGGGACCTGGCCTTGTATCAGATGACAAGCCAACACTGCATACATAAGGGCAGTGTGCTTCTGAGAAAAGAACTCACCTGGTTCCTGTCAGTGACTGGTTTCCCCTCAGTACATTCAATACATGGTGTGTGTGTGTGTGTGTGTGTGTGTGTGTGTGTGTGTGTGTGTGTGTTGGGCAGGAATGCCATGGTGTGCATGTGGCGGTCAGAAGACAACTTGAGCGTGCTGATTTTCTCTTTCACAACGTGGGCCCTGGAGCTCAAACTCAGGCTGTCAGGATTGACAGCAATCACCTGCTGAGCCATCTCGGTGGCCCTCTCCACCTTATGCTTTGAGCCAGAGCCTCTCACTGTACCTGGAGCCAGCCAGCCAGCCAGGTCTTCCTGCCTGTGCCTCCTCAGCCCTGGGACTGCAGGTGCTGAAGCTGGAACTCAGGGCTTTCTGCCTGCTCAACAAGCGCTTTCCCAACTGAGCCATAACCCGCAGGTCCTCAGCCCCACAGGAGTGTCTCCTGCCTCATCTCGGGGCCTAATTTACCTTGCTGCTCCTGTTCCTTCAGCAAACTTCAAACTTTTGCTTCAGTTATGGCAGTGGTTCTCAGCCTTCCCAGTGGTGCGACCCTTTAATACAGTTCCTCAAGTTGTGGTGACCTCCCCCCACAACCATAAAATTATTTTTATTACTACTTCATAGCTGCTGTTACTGTGATGAATCGTAGTACAAATTTTTTTGGAGATAGAAGGTTGCCAAAGGGGTCTCGACCCACAGGTTGAGAAGCGCTTAATTAAGGGCACAAACACACAAGAACTTGAATGACCTCCAATTCCTTCAAGGCCCCAGGTGGGCAGACAGACAGACTGAAGCACCTGGCCCAGCTGGCAGCCAGGCTCCGGCCTGCGCGGCTCTGGCAGCCTCCACCCTGCAGAAGCCCTTGCCTGTGCAGCCTTGCTCACCAGCGCCTCCCTGTGGTGAGATCTGAGATTGTGAGGGAATGCGCACTCGACTTCGGCTTCCAGGCAACCTGCACCCTCTGTTAAAGTCTCGGGTTTCTTGGCCTCCAGGTCCTAAACCTAGACATTGACTTTGCCCTTCTCCCTCTCGGGGTGATAGAAATTCTCCCACTTGGAGGTCATTTTCCATTGCCCTGACCTTACTGTTGTGGACTATTCCCCAGAGAAGACTGCTCAGACATGGGTTTAAGCAATAGAAAGTCTTTATTAGCCAGCCTGCGACTACACTGGGTGTTTGGGATCCCAGTGTAGTCTGGAGCTTTTCTCAAGGTGAGTTTTTATGCACTAAAGCAAACAAACAAACAAACAACCCAACCAAGTCCTGGGCTAACAGACTTCAGGTAACAAGAATAGTCAGCCAGAAGTGGATCTACAGAAGCCAAAAGCAAGGTTAGTACTTTTAGAGACTTTCCCAGAACTAAGGATTAGATCTTTGTTTTATGTTTGGTTGTTTGTTTTGTTTTTTGAGATAGGGTTTCTCTGTGTAGCTCTGGCTGTCCTGGAACTCACTCTGTAGACCAGGCTGGCCTTGAACTCACACTCACAGAGATCCACCTGCTTCTGCCTCCTGAGTGCTGGGATTAAAGGCATATGGCACTACCCCCTGGCTGGATTAGGTCTTCGTTTTGGTTTTGGCAGGTGGTGCTGTCTCCATGCTGAGTTTTACAGCCTGAATGGTACTTCCATCATGGAGTCAGTTGTGCTAAGGTAGACCTGTTACACTATAAAACTTAGCAGGAAAATGACAAACACACACACCATTCCCTCATACCGCCCATGGATTTATCGGTTACTTTTGTGTCTCTGTAACATATAGTCAACAGAAGTAAGTAGGGAAAAGTCTTCCCTTCATGGTTTCTGAAGTCCAGTTCCTCACCTGAAGAGGGCACAATGGGGAGGAGCTGTGGTCACAGAGGCAAAGACAGGAAAGGGTTCGTTCAGAATGAGGCCAGGGCAAGCAACTCCTCGGAGCCAGAAAAGGTTTCGAACAACTCTTTCTGCCTATCAGTGGGGCTCAGCCATCAGCAGAAGCATGATCATCTGTGTCTTGTCTGTGAGTTTCCGTGTTGCTGACACAGACATGAGGACCCCCTACAGGAAGAAATCATATCACATGACAATCTGTATGTCATCCATATTTCTTCAGTTTTCTCTCTCTCTCTTTCTCTCTCTCTCTCTCTTTAAAGATTTATTTATTTTTATATATGTGAGTATACTGTCGCTGTCCTCAGATCACATTACAGATGGTTATGAGCCACGATGTGGTTGCTGGGAATTGAACTCAGGACCTCTGGAAGATCAAGCAGTCAGTGCTCTTAACCGCTGAGCCATCTCCAGCCCCCCCAGTTTTGTCTCTTAAAAACATTTATATTTGTGTGTGTGAGAGAGAGACTTTATGTATTTTTGTATATCAAACACACGCACACAGCCAGAAGAAGGTGTCAGATCCCCGGAATCCAGTGTTACAGGTGATTGTGAGCCACCATTCAGGCACTGGGAACTGAATCCTTTACAAATGCAGCCACTGCTCTCAACTCATGCCTCTCCTCTCCAGCCCCATTGTGTTACTTAGTATTTTTTATTGTGTGTCTATGGTGGTGTGGGGCTGATGGTGGCAGGTGTGTGCACGTGAGTGTATGTATCTTCTGGAGCTGAAGTTACAGATGGCTGTGAGCCATCCAATATAGGCGCTGAGCAAAGGCAGTTCCCCCTCCCTGCTGAGCCTCCTCTTCCCCCCTTTAAAGAGGGTCTCGTTAGGCTGCCCAGGTTAAAGGATACACACATGACTGTATGTACAAAGAAACTAAAGTCCCAGCCAGGCTGTTGGGGAGCACCTCTGGAGGGGCAGGAGGAGGAAGGAGATCGGGGAGCACCTCTGGAGGGGCAGCAGGAAGAAGGGGAGTGCAGGAGCATTCCCACTTTATTTGATGTTTTTACATATGGCTCAAATCTTTTTCATTTATGAACTACATGTGCCATTTTGAAAATACAATGACATTGATCTTTAAAAAGAACAGGAGGCGCAAAAAAGCACGGACAATGTAAGTGTCCCTGTCACTCAGAAGAAAGCAGCCATGCGTGTTTCCAGAGCATCAAGGAGAATATGTGTCCTGCTTGGGCAAGTCACCTGGGACTGTGCCAGAGCTACTAGCCTGGCATCCCCTTTGTAGCCCAGCACTACTTATGCTACTGTCCTGCCTCACCCCAAGTTGCCCCCAGAGACACCTGCTGGGACAAGCAAAGCTTGTCCCTGAAGCTTCTCTCCAAAGCCAACAGAACATTCAGTTACTAGACCAAAGTCCTTTTCTTTGAAAACTACAAAATAAACATCCCCAGCCCCTCCTCCCTCCCCATGTGCTGGCAGTCCACATGTTTATGTCTTTGGAAAGAGAAAGGAGAGCAAGAAAAGACAGAAAAGAGCTTCAGCAAGCCCCGCCCAGCAGATGGCACCAAGTCGGTAATGAACCCTCTGCATTTGGGGCATTTGATCTACCAGTGGGGCTGCAGCAAGCTGTGGGAAGACTGCTGAGGGAGCCCTGGAGGCCTTGGGATGCTCTCTGCAAGGATGCTGGCAGCATCTTTTAAAGAGAACCAGGCACTAGAGGCCTATCCCCAGAAAGCTTCCCACACCAACCCTCAAGGCACAAGCACAGGCGTGTACAGGGCTGGCTTGCAGCATGAAGAGTTTGGTCTCCCTGATGGTTTGTTAACACCTGAGGGACATGCTTCTGGCAGGGCATGTGTGTGATTTCATTTGACCCTATGGGGCAGTGGTCACAGTCAGACGGTCTCTGGGATGTAACCAGGGAGTGAGAAGGACAGCTGCCACCCAAATGCACCTTGACTACAGAATCCTGTCACCAAAGCGCCTCTCTCTCTCTCTCTCTCTCTCTCTCTCCCCCCCCCCAACATGGGACACTGAGGCCACAGAACAGAATTTGTTCTGAAGGTCCCGTATTTGGCAGTTTTCTGTCACTATAACAAATATCTGAGGATAAACATTACACAAAGGCTTGGAGAGTTGGAAGCTTGGCCTGTGGTCACTCAGCCCCAATGCCTTGGGCCTGTGTAGCACACCATGGCGAAAGCATGTGTTGAGGAAAAACCTGCTCATCTTTGGGCCAGGCAGCAAGAAGGAAAACTGGGGTCTGACTCCCAACAAATCCCCTTTAAGGACATACCTCAAAGGACGTAAAGACCTTCCACTATGCCAGGCGGTGGTGGCGCACACCTTTAATCCCAGCACTTGGGAGGCAGAGGCAGGCGGGTTTCTGAGTTTGAGGCCAGCCTGGTCTACAGAGTGAGTTCCAGGACAGCCAGAGCTATACAGAGAAACCTTGTCTCAAAAAAAAAAAAAAAAACAACAACAACAAAAAACAAACAAACAAACAAAAAAACAAAAAACAAAAAACAAAAAACAAAAAAAACAAAACAAAAAAAAAAAAAAAACTTCCACTAGGCCGACCCCTTAAAGGAACTACGGCCTCTCAATAGCAACAAGTAGGGACCCAGGCCTTCAACACATGGCTTTGAGAGGTACTGTCACTGTAACTTTGCCTCCATGGTCAGTGTCATCTCCACAGAGGCTGTTGGAAAGAAGCAGATTGGAAAAATGGGAGTGGGAAAGGGGGTTCCATCTGTGCCATGGGGAGGCCGCCATCCATGGTGGGTGAAGACTTTCGAGTCTGCTGCTACAGAGTCACCCACACTCACACTCTGGTCATACGTGAGCCTTGGTGAAACCAAACTCCAGTTTGTCACTGAGGCCTTAGAAGAGGGAGGAAGGTATTTACATCTCCCTAGGGAAGAAATTCTCCTGTTCTTCCAACCACAGCACCAGCTATGAATGGAGAAGAGCAGCCAGTGCCACAGCAAGGGGCAGACTCGGGAGATGCCTGCTAACCATGAAGCCAGCCAGCCAGGAATCCAGCTCTGCAAGAGAGAAGAGGGAACTGAGAAGTGAATGTGGACCAGGGACTTCTTAGGGAGCAAGGACTTGGGGCTGCAGCTCACAGGTCTGGCTTTCCCCCAGCATACGGCCTTTGTCGTGAGCTCCTGCTTTGATTCTGGCTGTTGGCCTCCTGAAATTCTCCATTATTTTTTCAAGAAGAGACTCATTGTTTTCATTTTGCAGTGTGGTACCCACAAATTATAGTCAGTCCTGAGTCTAGAGACTCCCGCTGCTCAGGCCAAACACTTTGCCCATCCCCCTTCTAGCACATACTACATAGATACGTGTGTGCACACCAAATGTGTGTACCCACCATACATGCATATATTCCCTGGTACCAGTATACACTCTCAGACTTCTCCCTCCAAGACCTTTTTAATGATTTAATATTTATTTACTTTATATGCACTGGTGTTTTGCCTGCATGTATGTCTGTGTGAGGGAGTCAGGTCCGGAGTTACAGACAGCTGTGAGCCTTCATGTGGGTGCTGGGAACTGAACCTGGGACCTCTGGAAGAGCAGCCAGTGCTCTTAATTGGTGAGCCATCTCTCCAGCTCCTACATGGTTCACTTTACCGATAAATATTTACTGAGCATCATATGATATAACATGATATATGAGATGATGAGATATAATATGATAGTGTTGAGGACAAGGAACAGTGAGACATGGAACAGCCACATGGTCTCTGCTTTGTGGAACCTGAGGCCATGCTCCCTGGCCTACCTGACCTTGTGGCAGTTACTTGTCCCCTTGTACCGCTATAGGTCACTGAGCAGAGGACTCCCACCTGACCTAGGACGTAGCTCAGTTTGCCAGAAGCCTACACAGGGCATTGATCGTCGGCTTGGTTGGCAATATTCTAGAACATCTAGTGAGGCTTAGGCACAGAAGTTACAGACGCCCATCCTCTCCCAGCCACGATGAGATGAACCTTTCAGAGATCAAGAGACCATGATCAAAGGGTTTTTATGTCAGTCTTTCCTTCCTGCCTCAGGCTGTGGTAAGTAGCTGTGATACACACATCCTGCTTCCTGCCTCTGCTGGCAGCCACAATCTCTTCTTCAGTTTTTTGTTTTTTGTTTTTTTTTTTTTAAACCACACTGGAGATCATGCCAGGGCGGTGGCCAGAGCTCTAACACTGAGATACCCTAGCCCTTGGTTTGGTTTGGTTGATTTTGAGGTAGCCTCAAAGTCTCTACATTCCTACCTCAGGTTCCAGTATGCTGTACTTAAAAGTCTGCACACATGACCAACTCAGAGACTGACTTTCAACAGCACTGGGCCCAAAGCCTTGAGCACACCACACAGGTGCTCTACCACAGAAGAGTCCCCAGCCCTATTCCAACTCAAACTCACCATCCTCCTGCCTTGGTTTTCCTAGTGGATGAAACTGTTGTCTTTGTCACAAACTTAATTCAGCATCCAGATTTCCTTAGGCCCAGGCTATTCAGAATTCTGTAGTAACATACCTCACATGGTCTCAGGCACTGCCCAGAAAGTCTGGCCTATAAAATAGCCCAGCAGTTTGAACAAAAGAAGCTGGTGACTTCAGAGGGCCAGGTGGAGCTGCCTTCTCCTCAGACAGAAAGCGTGTGCTCACAATGGCCTGTCACAGCTATTCCCCTCCCCACGCTGACTTGAGGCAGGACTGAGACCCTTCTGGTCTCTGGAACCTGTGAGGTGAGTTCCACTCTGTTTCTCATGAAAACAGCATACAGGACTCATAGAGGACTCAGTGGGGGTGTGCCTGGGTCCACACAGCATGAGGACCGTAGCTGAGTTCTCCAGCACCCAGGTTAAAAAGCCAGTATGGTAGCGTGTACCTGCCATCTAAGAGCTGGGATAAGAGGGTCCCTACGGCTTGCTGGCCAACCCACCTAGCCAAATCAGTAACTCTGAGTTCAGTGAGAGACCCTGCTTAAAAATAAGGTGCAGAGTGGTTGAGGGAGACACGTTGACATCAACCACTGGCCCACACATTGAGAGACAATAACAGACATACAGACATACAGAGACAGAAAGACAGACAGACACACACAGAGAGACAAACACATAAGACACACAGACACACAGAGAGTAAGACAGAGAGACAGACACATACAGAAACATAGACACATAAGACACACAGACACACACATACACACAGAGAGACTAACAGACACACAGAGACAGAAAGACAGACAGACAGATACACATAGAGAGACACACACAGAGAGACATATACACAGACACACAGAGACACGCACAGGCACACACCACAGTGTAGAAACCACAGTGACAGGTGGCTGAGGGCTTCCCATGGGCACTGGCCCTGATTCCCTGTGTTTCATCCGTGGAAGGCCATGGGAAGCCAGGAGTGATTTGTGTGGATCAGCGGCCACAGCTGTCTAATATGGTGGTTGGGATCTGTCACTGAGTGATGTCAGTGGCTCAGGCTCAGGGTAGACTCTGGCTTTCCTAGAACCAAGTCTCCTGTTCTTTAGAGTCTTTGGAACTATGTCACTCCTAAGAGACTTCACAGTATAGATTTAAGCTTCCCTGGAGCCTCTAGCTGGACCCCACTCCTGCTACCACATCTATGGTTATGTCAGTCAAGGGCCTTTGGCACCGGAAGCTACCTATGCACCCAGCTCCTTCAAGTATGCCAGGTGGAGTGTGCTCCTGCTGTGAGGGCCTCAGGCCTTTCAGGGGACACGCAGGGACTTGGAGGAGGACCACATTTGTATGCCAGGTCTGCAAGAGTGTTTCTAATAACATGAGTTCCTGAATAACAGGTCCATGTGACTGAACATCTTGACCACACTGGAGGTGTTGTCACAGCTGGAGATGGGCCACCCTCCTGCTGCAGGCATCCATATGCACCCTGGGCAAACACCCCACCTGGACTACTTCTTCCAGGACAGATGGCTCATGCCTCATGGGGCCTGGGGCTGGACATGTGTGATGGCCACCTCTTTGGTCCTTGGTATGTTGACCCACAAACACAGGGTGTTAGCCAGGGAGTAATGCTGTGGCTGCCACCTGAGGAGAATGGTGGAGAGTGACCATCTCAGAATCTGGATGCTGGCACTGAGTGAGGTAAAACATCACGGTGCCAGCAAGTGGCAGATCAGTGCTACCCACATGGCCATGGCTGGGAAGCAGATGAAGAAAAGGAAGAACCAGGCCCAGGGCTGCCCATGACCTACTTCCTCGCTCCACTTCCTCCCCATAAGACCTTACACCACCATCAGACACTGCCTCCCCATAAGACCTTGCACCACCATCAGACACTGCCTCCCCATAAGACCTTGCACCACCATCAGACAGCCTCTGCTGGATTAGCCCACCAAGTAAGTCAGTGCCCTCAAGGTCCTCCTGCCTCTTGGTAACATCACCAACTGAGGACCAAACCAGCTTTGGGGTGGACATCATATATCCAAGCCTAACAGGAGGCTTGCTGCAACCACTCTCGGAATTCCTGCCCCTGCCAAGGCCGGGCGGTTGCCATCTCCTGCAGAGGGACATCTGCCACATCACCTCTCCCTCTCCTTGTCTTTCTGAGCCCTGCAGACTTGACAGCCCCTACTGTAGACAGCTTCCCAATGCTTCTATATTAATGGGGGGGGGGGGTCTCCCGTAGCCTGTCAGCCACTGGCCACTCCAGCCCATTCATAGTAACAATCAAGCTAAGGGACACAGCTCCATCGTAGGGACCTCACCTAGCATGTGCAAGCCCTGAGTTAGATCACCAGTGCAGCTAAACAACCCTCATTAGAAACGTCCAGCCCTGCATAGCCATCCCATGTTTGAGGTCCTATCAGGTGCTCATATATAAACATTGTTCCACCTTCTCAACTGCTACAAGGACCATCACCATCGCCCCACTCCCACCCCTTGACTCTCCCTGACTTTCAGACAAACCTTCTCCTTACCCTCATCATACCTTCCCTATATTGAGGCCTGTTCTTTTGTCTGAACGTCCCACTTTCAGAGGTAGTTTGGGGAATACCCACACCCTCAGGCATTCTCGGTCCACCCTCTATTCCCTACCCTCAATATAAAGGGTACACAGAGGTGGTCAGAGGGCTGAGGCAAGTGCAAAGGTGGCTCTCTGTCCTGCTCCCCCTGCCTCAAGGCCCAGTTGGTCATAGTGGTGACAGGGCCTCTCTGAGTCTCGAGCTCTCTCAAGATGCTTCTTCTAGCAGGCTAGCCTCAAACTCACAGCAATCCTGTCTCTGCCTTCCGAGTACTGGGCTAACAGCCATGAGTCACCATCCCTTGCTTTCTCATTTAAAAAAAAAAAAAAGATTTATGTGTTTGGGGGTATATGCTCATGAGTTCAAATACCCTCCAAGGCTGGGGGAGTCAGGTCCCCCTTGCAGCTGGAATGGTGACACACATCTTCAATCCTAGCACTTGGGAGGCAGAAGCAGGCAGATCTTTAGGGTTTCAAAGCCAGCCCGGTCTACAGAACGAGTCCCCAACGTTTTGCCCACTCCCCTCTGCCACTGTCTTCCCCGGGTGCCCCCTCACTGCCCTGCTTCTGTTCACAGCTCAGACCGGACATCTTTGATAACAGGCTGTAACAACTCTCCCGCCTTCCAGGCCTGTTGCTGTCTTGCTGTTTCTTAACTGACTTGGTTGGGCTGATTTTAGTGAAGTCTGTTTTTCTGAGAAAGTATGCAGTCCCTGATTTTACCCCTCAGAGGTGGCCCTGAGCATGCTCGGAGTCACCCTGGGTGACAGGGTCATAACAGGACCCTCCCTATCCTTCCCTGGCTTCTCATGTCTGTCTTTGTTAGACTCCCATTGTGTTGGTTCCGGGGATGATGGTTTGGTCTCCTGGGATAGAAACCATTCCTCAGATGATCTAATTAAACTCAGGCCCCGTTCGTGGGGGTCCTCTTTGAGGTCAATCTTTGAGGGTTATTACAGTCCCTTGAGGGTTCCCTCAATTGTTTGGTTTTGTTGTTTTTTTGTTTTGTTTTTTAAGTTTTAGTACACTCAAGTGTGTGTGTGTGTGTGTGTGTGTGTGTGTGTGTGTGTGTGTGTGTGTCCTCAAGTGTGCACATGCCTGCAGAGGCCAGAAAAAGGTATTGATCCCCTGGAACTTGGTTACAATCCATTGTGAACCCCCTGACCTAGGTACTACAAACTGAACTCAGGCTCTCTGGAAGATTAGCCAGTGCTCTTAACCACTGAGCCATCCTCCAGCCCCCATTGTCTCTCTTTCCAGTCTGTAAATGTCTAGCTGGCCTGTGTCTTAGCTTGCTCCCCTCCTGGAGCTATTTATAGCAGCCTCCTCTTAATTAGTTGCTATTATCTGCCTCTTAATTGCTTGCTACCAAAATCTCCACTATTCTCACCCTTGAACTTGAGCCGTTGACTCTCAGTCCCATAGGAAGTGAGTTCCCTTGGGAGTGTGTTAGCTCTCCCTGCTGTCTCTTGTCAAATCTCTGCACAGCTGCTCTGCATCAGGGGCAGGGCCGGCCTGCTTCTCTCTTGACACTCCTGCCTTATGAACAGGGCCATGGGTGGGGCAACTCCCGCATGGCATGGAACCTGTACTGTATAGCAAACAGAAGTAAAGGCGGCCAGGTACATGTGTCCGTGAGGCAGATCTTCCCCACCCCACAGGAGACTGCGAGGGGCGGGGGACAGTCTCAGGCTCCCAGCTGCTCTTTCCTGGACTAACATTTCTAGATTTCAGAGCTGGGGATGAGACATGTTCACGTTGGCATCCTGCCCTTCCTGGGGAGAGAAGGAGGCTGTGTTCTGGGCTGCTTTTGTGGTCATTTGGAACCCGAGAGGGCAGGAGGGGAGGAGTGGGCCTTGCTCTTTTGAGATTTAGTCAGGTGGTCTCTCTGTCTGTCTGTCTGTCTGTCTGTCTGTCTGTCTTAGAAGAGTTTCTCCATCCTATGTGTCCTTCTTTAGGACAGTTCCCAAAGAGTGATTTTGTTGGCAAACATTTTTCACTAGCTCTAGCTCTTTTCTCTGAGGTCCGTCCTCATCACTGTCTCTGAATATTCACTATGATCCAGAAGAGTGCAAATGCATCCATCGCTGTGGGTTAGCTGTCTCCCAGGAAGGTTGATGGTTCTAACCAGTCAGTATTGTTCGCCGTGTTGACAGAGTAAAAAGGTCAAAGCCACTGCACACATCAGCTTTCCTCCCTGAGTGGCTGTGGCAAACCCAACTCAAGGGCCAGGACCCTGTCTCAGAGGCAAGAGTTCCCCCGCATGCACCGAAAGGCAGGATTCCCCACAGCAAGTCAGTATGCTTAAGGGAAGCTGGGCCCCAAAAGCTGTGTCCCTATCGGAATACATGGACCCTGGGAAGGATTCCTTATCTGGAACAATGGGTACTGTGTGCTAGGACTACAGGTGTGTGTCAGCATGCCTGGCTATGCCTCTGCCCTCTCTGGGTGTCTCTCCCCTTTCCTTTTATACTATTGCGTGTACAGGCAGATGTATTTAAACGAAGGATCCGGAAGTGAGAGAGTCACTTCAGATTATCTGAGTGGGCCCAAGGAGAAGGACAGCTCTTTTTCAAGAGGTACTGGAGGTCATGTGTGGTGGTGCACACCTTTAAACTTGGGAGGCAGAGGCAGGTGGATCTCCATGAGTTCAACACCAGCCTGGTCTACATAGCCAGTTTCCAGGCCAGCCAGTGATATCCTGTCTCAAAAAAATAGCAATGTGTGTATGTTTGGAGTAGTGGGGTAATATAAGTAGCTCCATGAAGGGAGGCAGCCAGGACACAGCCCACTAAACGTTTACAGGAAGGAAGGAAACAACTGAGAGCTGAGAGCGGCTCAGCTGATGGTTAAGTGCATGTGCTAGTCTTCCAGAGGATCTGAGTTCCAGGTTAACCAGGGCTATGCAGAGGGCCAGGAGGCTAAAAACCAGAGGGCTGGCACAGTAGCTCACCGGGTAACATGTTTACCACACAAGTTTGACCCCTAGGACTCACTGTGAAGAGGAGCACTGACTCCCACAAGCTGCTCTCTGATCTCTATCTGTGTGCCAATGGCGTACTTACACCCTCCCACACACTCATAAACCCCCCACCCATATACCCCCCACATCCATATACTCCTCATACGCCCACTGACACTCACACACACACCCATATACCCCATGCACCCCCATGCACCCGCTCATACACACATACACCCCATACACGCATATACCCACACATGCATATACCCACATGTGCACACATGCACCCCAACCATGTATACCTCACACCCATACACCCCATACACACATGCATGTGCATGCACAGATACACAAAAAGGAAAAAAGAAAACGGGAGAGACACCCTGAGGAAAAATTCAGAGGCATAGCTGGACTTGTTGGCACACACCTATAGTCCCAGCCCCAGGAGGCTAAGGCAAGAAAACAAGAGTTCGAGGCTGGTCTGGGCTACATAGCCAGACCTTGTGTAAAAAACTAAAGACGGGTTTGATGAGGCCACAAGCCAAGGGCTGCCTATTTAGACTGCTGTAGCAACATGCCTTCACCCAGAAATTTACAATCAGCAGAACGTGATGCTCAGGTCTAGAGGCTGGGACATTTAGGACCCAGATACCATGTAAGGAAACTCTCCATGTAAGGAAAACTTGCCCCCATCCCCACAGATGGTGCCTTTTGGCAATAAGAACTGTTTCTTGGGCCTAAGTCCCAAAGTCCAGGCCTTCTATATATGTTATAATATGTTGCACCGGGGATTAGATTTCAATATTCAGAGAGAGACAGGTGCATTCAGACCCTGGTACCAGAGCAAGAACCACAGGAGCAGAGGAGGCAAGAAGTACATATGGGGCAGGAAAGATGGTTCAGTGGCCACACTAGTGCCTATAACTCTTGGCTCAAGGGATCCAAACCTGCTTCTGGCCTCCATGGGTACACACATACACACACACACACACACACACACACACACACACACACACACACACAATTAAAAAAAATAATAAAATAAAAGACTGGATGCTCTCTGGCCCTAACAGCCTCTCAGAACTTCTGTTTTAAGCCTGAGTGTGTGGTAACTTGTTATATTATCCTTAGGAAATTAGTGTCACATGTATAGATACACCTGTGTGAGGATGTGTGTATACACTCATGGATGTGTGCACTGTGTGAACATGTTTGTGGGGGTCGGGGGCCGATGTGAGGTCTTCCTCTGTAGCACTCCATGTTATTATTATTTTGAAAGTACTGAGGATCCAACCTAAGGCCTCATGCATGTAGGGCACCTGCCGCTGAGCTCCTAAGGCCTCATGCATGTAAGGCACATGCCACTGAGCTCGAGCACATGCCTGGTACATATGAGCAGTGGGGAGTTACATGCATGTGACATGGTAATGGCAATCTTACATAGTTTATATGGGACAAGTAAACTAAAGTGAGCTGGTCGCTCCTGCTTCATGGCATGTTCCTGAGTCCAGGTCTTTGTACCTGTGGCTCTTTTCTCAGGAATCACAGTCTCCTTGCTGTGGTTAATCTCTCTCAGTCTTCAGCTCTCAGCCTGGAAAGATCCTCTCTGTACCCCTTCCCCAAAGTCCTAGCACATGAATTAGGCAGGTCTTCCCCTTCCCCAAAGTCCTAGCACCTGAATTAGGCAAGTGACTCCCTTCCCAAAGCCCAGGCACCTGACTAAGGCAGGTCTTGCTGGTTGCTTTCTGCTGTATCCATCCCAGTTGGCCCTGAGCATGTGCTCCATTACAGTCATCTGCCTGGTTTCTCTCAGATCCTTCGATCTGCAGCTGATCACACCAGCTTTCTGCATTCACCACACAGCACCTGTGCCCATCTGGGCAGCGGTAGGATGAGTGAGGACAGACCCTGGTGCCAGGGATGATGCCCAAGGCCACAGAACTGCCATTGAGTCTCCTCGGATTCAAGCCCACCACATCCCACCCAGCAGCAAGATTTCCAAGCTGTCATTAATTCGGATCCCCACACACATGATTCTTACAGAGAAAGCCACTCGGATGGACAATCTGGCCCTTTGTGGAAACTGTGGGAGTCTTCCTGGCCATAGAAGCCAGCCTCACATCAGTGCTGTCTCAGAACCATGAGCTCAAGAAATTAAGGATTCTGCAGGCGTGCTCGGAATCTCTGGGCCCAGCAATTAATTCCTTGGAGATTAAAGGATTGTTGTGTTTCTGATACATTATTATGCGGAGTGGGCTTGCTGTGGATTTCAAAACTTGAACCAGAATTCTCATTAACTGGGACCTTTTATCTGTGTGCAATTTCTAGAAGAGATGGGTTAGGAAGTGAGCTGGTGCCTCCCCCAGCCACATTCCAGGGGTGTCCTGAGGCGCACCCAGCCGGCGTTCTCTTCTGAGGATGATATGGCCATTGGCCAGCTTCCTCTAGCTTTATAGGTGACAATCAGCTCGATCTGGCCTCCCCTTCTTCATGATGGGTCCATCTCTGTGATAGTGACCATCACTATGTAGAACAATGAGCCCCAAAGATGGCCTTTTGGAGCCACTGGGAACAGACTTGGATTTGTGTGAAGCCACCCAGGGGCTGGACCCAGTATGGCTGCATTCTATTGCCCACGGTGAACAGTCCCTGGCTTCTCCAGCATCAGCCCCCTCCAGAGATCCATCTGGGAGACACATAGGGGCTCCCTTGGCGTTTCCATCCTGGCTGCACTGACAGGATTTCAAGGGGAGCATCTCCTGAGCCCGCATCCAATGCTGGCTGGGCTACCTTGAAGTTACCTTGGAAGCTTCTGGCATTTTAGCAGCTCCTGTGCTTTGTCACCTGGGTTTAAATGCCCAGCACTGGTACATACAGCTGCTGCCTTACCCCAGCAAGGTCAGGCCTGTGCCCGCCAGCCCAAGTGGCTCCAAGGCCAAAAGCCAGGTGGCTGCTCTTCCAGCCCCTTGTATATCGTGGTTTTTCTGGAATTCTGCCATCTTCATCTAGAAACTTTGGAAACAGAACAGGACCTAGGTCAGGGTGCCAGGCATCGCTAAGAAAAGTATCCCCTGAGGGAGAGTGCCCCAGAGAATGCTGTCCCTAGGCTTCCTTCCTCTGGGCACCTATGATCTACCTCCCCTGAGCCTGCCACCCAAGAGCATCATGGTTCCCATAGCCCGATGTGGCCAATGCGGCTCTTAAGAAAGAGAACCAGCAAGGATGGATCCATGTGGGGAAACTAAGCCCTCGCTGCTTCCTGGCAGGAAAGTAAGAGAACAGCCAGGGGGTGCAGCACACACTCGCCTTGTGACTCAGTTCCACTACTGGAAGTGTACCCCCAAAACACTGAACATAGGACCTCATGGAAGTCAAGCATGCTGACTGCCGGAGCTCTGGATCGAAAGGTGTTTACACCACACCATGTTCATGGTACATACCTCATAATAGCCAAAACAAGAGGCAATCTCCATGTCCACGCACAGATGAATGGATAGCTGAGATATATCTCATAGCCACACCATGGTGGTCAGCCATAAAAAAAGAAAGAAATTCTCACTTATGCTACAACATGTGTGACCCACAGGGATGTTCTGCTGAGCAAAACAAGCCAGACACAAAATAAGTACTGTATGAGTTTGCACCCTGGACCCATAGTAATCTATGGACAGGGTCAGCAGCGTCTTAACGTGAATTCTATCGCCCTCATTTTGAAAAGGAGATGACCAAGACAAGGAAGCAAGAAGCCTAATGTGACCCAGCCACTGGCAGGGCCAGGATTCAACTGGAGGCCATTGACTTGGGGGCTGGCTGGCTCACTCTTCCTGAAATCCTGCTCAGAGCTGCTGCCAGGGCACAGCAAACAGGCTCCAGATGGCTGTTCCCCACTCACCAGGCTGGGCTCCACTTGAAACCCCCAGCCAGCTTCTAAATGTATCCCAGCCGGCTGAGCTGGGAATGTCTGGGGCTCCCCTGCTGGGGCGGTAGGGACAAAGGAGGCCCTGGCCACACAGTCTGGGACAGTCATAGGGGCTTGGAAGGGTTTGCTCCCAGCCCTGGCTTCATCTCTTCTGAGGCCCAGGCCTGCTCCTGCAGGTCCTGGAGCCTGGGTCTCACACAGGAGGCTTACTGTAATCCCTCCTGCAACACAGATGGAAGCTTCAGAATAGCACTTTTAAATATTTTTTCAATTTAGTTTTGATTGATTTATTTTTATTTCATGTGTATGGGTGTTCTCTCTCTCTCTCTCTCTCTCTCTCTCTCTCTCTCTCTCTCTCTCTCTGTGTGTGTGTGTGTGTACTGTGTGCATGCAGTGCCCACAGAGGCCACCAGGTTCCTCTGGACTAGAGTTATAGATGGTTGTGAGCCACCATGTGGGTGCTGGGAGTCAAACCCAGGTCCTCTGGAAGAGCAGCCAGGGCTCTTAATGGCTGGAGCACCTCTCTAGCCCCCTACATTTATGTATTGGATTTATTTATTTGTTTGGTTGTTGTTGTTGTTTCTCTGTGTAGCCCTTGCTATGCTGGAACTCGCTTTGTAGACCAGGCTGGCCTCAAACCTCAGATTCAGAGATCTGCCAGCCTCTGCCTCTGGAGTGCTGGGATTAAAGGCGTGTGCCAACACTGCCCAGCTACATTTAATGTTTTAAATTAACATGTAGAACAATGGGCTTCATCTGACACTTTCATACGTGTGTATCATTTATCTTGTATTAGCCTCTTGTTCCCTCTCCCCTGTCCCCTTCCTCCCCCAGACAGCCCCCTCCTTCTCTCCTGTCCTGTGTATTTCTAGCTGGACCTGCTGCACAGACCACATGTGGCATTTGTCTTTCAGGCTTAGTTCACTACTTGTGTTGATCCCAGGTCTTGTCCATTTTCCTGCAAGTGCCCTGACTTTGTTCCTTATTGAGTAAGAGACCTGTGTATCACAAGCTCCTCACTCACCCACAGGTGGGCTCCCAGGCTGGCCCCACATCCCAACTGCTCCGAGTGGAGTGGCGAGGAGGATAGACGCCCACGCCCACTGCTGCAGCTTCCATCAGGAACATGCCTGATGTTGTCTCTGGGTCATAGGAGGGCTCTGTCTTTACATTTCTGAGGACCCCCCTCATCGGTTTGCACACTCACTCCTGTTCCCTCCAGCCCTGTGCAGGGGCCCACAGTCACACCCATGCCTGTCCTCCATAGCACTTCCTGTTCATTCTCGTTGTTCTTAGTCTCCAGCTTCGGAGGCTGGAAGGCTGAAATCAGATAGGCAGGCAAGCTTGCTTCTTGAGTGTGGGAGAGCAACTATCCACTCTAATCTCCTGGTTTCTGCTGGTCCTGGACATCTTCTCCCTGTCTTCTTGATACTGTTCTACCCAGGCCTGTGACCCATGTTTAGGGACAATCATAAAGAAGCAAGGTCCCACTCCCACACTGGTTAGCCACACAGGCTCTGAAAGGAGCCACTTGCCCAACCTCACAGCACATCACTCCTGGTTAGTTTGAATCACCCCAACCCAAACCTGCTGACACCTCTCAGAATAGTGTCAGGTTTCCTGAACCCCCCCACACCCCCACACCCCCTCACCCCCACACCCCCCACACCCCTGTCACCCAGGGCCCCTCCCTCCACCTCATCAGCTCCGAGGAGGAAGAGAGTTCCCAGGGCTTCAGTGAGTTAAAGGCACTGCTTGTGTTTCCAGTGTGTGTGTGTGCAAGCATGCGTGCGTGTTCGTGTGCATGTACGTGTGTGCATGTGTGTGTGTGTGTGTGTGTGTGTGTGTGTGTGTGTGCCCCCAAGGGTCATGGAGGGGCATTTTACCTTTGAGAACTGTCTGGAGTTCTGACCACAGACCATCTTAATGGTATGATGGCTTACAGGAGCAGGAATGGATCCTGAGCCAGCCCAGTGGGGATTGTCATCCCAACATTTTGGAGGCAGAGGGAAGAGAATCAGTTCAAGGTTAGCCTGGGTAACATAGGAAATTCCAGGCCGACCTGGGCTGTGTAAGACTATTGTCAAAAACAGACAAACAGAGCTGGGATGGATCTCTGGAAATTCTGGAGACCAAAAACATGAAATTAGGAGTGACAGCTTTCCCTCTGAAAGCCATGAGGGAGAATTCTTCTGAGCTTCTAGAAGTTTCTTCTAGCTCCAAGTGTTCCTGCTCTGTGGTTTCATTCCGTAAACTCTTGCTCGACTCTTCTCAGGTCCCAGTCATCTAGGCCTTGCTATATAGCCCACTCCCGACTTTCTGCCTCAGCCTCCTTTGGGCTGGTTCACAGCTATGCACCGTCATGTCTGGCTTGTGTATCTCTTATAAGGACACACACAGTGTCATTACCCCATCTTCAAATCTTAGTTATATCTGTTAAGACCCTTTACCAGAATAAAGTCACAGTCACAGTGTCTTAGGGAGCTCTGTCCCACCCACCACACCTCCCCCACCCAAGCACCGTCATCCACTGGGCCACTGGGTGGGTCATCTTCCACTGGTTTCCAGACTTCCAACCCTGACAGACAGGACAACTGACTCACAGTGACTCCCAGGACCCCAAGAAACGGCCCAGACGCCCCTCCCAGACCCTCCCGGCCCAGTCTCCCATGCCCCACTTGTTTCACTTTCCACTTCTGCAAATGGAATCCATGTTGTAGCAGGTGCCAGCTGGATATTGTTTATGTGTTTGTTTGGTTTGCTTTATCCAGAGATGGTTTCTCTGTATGGTTCTGGCTGCCTTGGAACTCCTTCTGTAGACCAGGCTGGCCTCAAACTCAGAGATCAGCCTGCCTCTGCCTCCTGAGTGTTGGGATCCAGGGCATGTGGCACCACCGCTTCAATTTCTTTTTCTGGTTGAATTGTGTGACTAGTACCTGCTTTTCCCACAGTTTTGCTATGTTTGGGGTTTTTCCTATTTTGTGAGCCTGTATCTTGAGCATGCACCTGAGAGAGATGAGTCTATTTTTAATTTTAAAAAAGAAATGTTTTTAAAATCAATACAGGGGATCGAACCCTTGGGTTTATGCATGGTATCGCTGAACTACACCTTCAGTCTAAACTTAAATTCTTAATTATAGTGTAAGTCATATCACAAATAACAAATCAGAAATAAAATATTGGCACAGCCATAATGTCCGTGGGAACTTCGGGGCCCTCCCCCTCAGAGGTTCCTTCTTCACATTAACTGACAGAGTGTGAGGCAGCCACTAGCACAAAAACTGTGGCAACCCCTGCCCTGTGCAGAGGAGGCCTGGGTCTGATTCTGCGTGTGACTATGAAGGGTATCATTCAGCACAGATTAGAAATAGAACCAGCTTTGATTTCACAGAACAAACAGAAACCAGAAGAAGGAAACTTTTCACTGTTTTGGGCGGGGATGAAGGTCCTCAAGCCAAGCCCTGAGGCAGTTTTAAGGCAGGATGGATGGGTTGCTGGATATTCATTTTCTTGTATTTGTAAAAACTGCTCCAGTGACATTACATTGACATCATGTTTTACCAAGGTTTCAAGTAGCCGCTGAAGGATGACTGTGGAAGAAAAGTGATTTCGTGAAGGTCAGCAGAATGCAGCCAAGAGGGTGTCTTATTCCTGAGGACTTTCCTCAGAACAGGTTGGTCAGGAAGCAAGCTGGAGCAAGGGGGTGGGGGTGATTAGTCCTGAGGGGAGGAACAAGAAGGCCCAGAGAGCGCTGCACTGGGCCTATCATGCACAAGGCCCTGGGTTCAAGCCGAACCACCCAATAAAGGCTTCTCTCTGACACTGTGCCAGGTGTGGTGGCAGACACCGCCTCAGCTATCTGGAAGGCCTGGTCTACATAGTGATGTCTAGGCCAGCCAGGGCTACATAGTGAAGCCCTGTCATTCATATATACATATATATGTGTATACATATACATATACATATACATATACATATACATATACATATACATATACATATACATATATGTTAAAACCAACCAAACTGAGAAACCCAAAATTCTGCTCCATTCCTGATCTGAAAGAAAGCCCTCATCGAAAGATTTACTTTCTTAAGTCTCCTGCTGCATAAACACCCACTAAACTGTGTGCTTCGTTCCCAGAGAAATACTCTTTACAATTTTTTTTATGTGCTTAAAAGGGTTTTGTTTTGTTTCAGTGGTTTTTGTTTGTTTGACTTACATATATCTGTGTACCACATGCATGCAGTGCCCGCTAAGGCCAGAAGAGGGCAGAAGATTCCCCTGGAACTGGAGTTGGAAGTGGTTGTGCGCCCCCACGTGGGTGCTGGGAATCAAACCTCCCTCTGGGAGAGCAAGCACTGTTAGCAGCTGAGTCCCCTCTCCAGCCTCCAAGTTTCTGCTCTAAACAGACCTTTCCAGTACGGATTCTCCAGCATTTTAAAAGGAGCTCTGCTCATTCTAGAAAATCGTATTAAACAGGAAATCTCCCCATGTACAGGAAGCTCTCCTGTGTGCTGCCTGGCATGCAGGAGCCCTCGTCCCACTCCTTCACCAACAACAGAAATTGCTGATTAGTCAGAGGACACCTCCGGACTCTCTAAAGATGGTTGCTCTGTTCTCAAAGGCGTTTTCCAGGAATGGGTCAGCGGGTGGAGCAGAGCCGACGGCTAACGGTTCTGCCTGGGCATGAGCAAGCCAAGGCTCCACCTAGTGGCAGGGTTTGCTAATTGCAGGCAGAGAGCTCGCTTCCCAGCCTGGTTTGTGAGTGCCGCCGGTGTGGTCGTTTGTGTCTCTAGTTCCAGTGCTCTGGGAGTTGAGGCAGGATAGTGAGTTTCAGGCCAGCCTAGGCTACATGAGTTTTCCTTACTTTGGCTAGAAAATACTGACTGACCAGTAGATGTGCTTCAGAAAACTGGCTAGGACCTCAGACTCCTGCTCAGTGTTCTTCCCAACACTACCCACAAGGGCTGGCCTTTTTATGTGTGTTTCTCACGCTATACACTACATGCAACACACTTTGAGCTCCATGTGGGTAGTATTTCCTGAGCATCTTGCCCCTAGAGGAGACCTATGTGCCTTATTTAAACGTTCCTTGTAAACAAGTAAAAACCATTGAGGCACAGAGAGGGAAAGCACTTTGACACAGGCCACACAGGAAAAAAAAAAAAAAAAACCCCACAGGTAAAACAAAACCTTTCTCTTTAACCAAGAGGATCCCAGGCTGTCATTTATGCTGGTTCCTCCCTAGTTACAAGCTACCTTTCTTGCTGGAGCCATCCATGGCAGGTCAGCTGTGCCTGGGAACATTCCACCAGGACTGGCTACAAGCTGCTCAGATAAGTAACTAGATGTAGCCGGGCGGTGGTGGCGCACGCCTTTAATCCCAGCACTTGGGAGGCAGAGACAGGCGGATTTCTGAGTTTGAGGCCAGCCTGGTCTACAGAGTGAGTTCCAGGACAGCCAGGGCTATACAGAGAAACCCTGTCTCGAAAAAACAAACAAACAAAAAAAAGTAACGAGACGTTGCTGATGGGAAAGGGGGCAGGGATGGGCACAGTGCAGGGTCTTGGGGCTAAATCCAGGCTGAGACTGACCTGGCTACCTGCCCAGCTAGTACCTAGCCTGGCACAGCTACTATCAGCTAGCCTGTGACCCAGTATTCCCTGGCCTCCCTCTCCAGCACCAAATCCCTCCTCCCAGGGCTGTGATCAAGCAACCCTACCAGATAAGGGCTCCAGCCTGTACCTCGGAGGCCAACTGCCCTGCTTTGGCTCTCCTGTCTCCAATGTTCTATCCTCCTCTGGTCTTGATGCTCAGTCTTCATCTCTCTCCTGTGTCCTTCATGTCTGTCTCTCTGTCTCTGTCTCCATACTCCATCTGTCTCCTCACCTCTTCCCATGACTTCTACCCACTCTCTTCCTTTTCCTCCCTCCCTGGCTCTTGGGGACACGTCCTTTCTGTCGTCCACTGTCCCTCTCCTCCCTGCTTCCAAATAGGCGCTCTCTCTCTCTCTCTCTCTCTCTCTCTCTCACACACACACACACACACACACACGTATGTGCTTGTGCCAGCACAGGACTGCATCATGAGGCCAAGAAATAAAAGACATAATTAAAACACAAAATTGGCTGGTGAGATGGCTCAGTGGTTAAGAGCACTGACTGCTCTTCCGGAGGTCATGAGTTCAAATCCCAGCAACCACATGGTGGCTCACAACCATCTGTAATGAAATCTGATGCCTTCTTATGGGTGTCTGAAGATAGCTACAGTGTACTTACATATAATAAATAGATAAAAATTAAAAAAACATACACACACACACACAAAACAGTTTGGATTCAGTGGTGAGCTGAGGGGAGGAGATAGGAGCATGGCTGGAAGCTAGCTTGGAGTTGGAGTGCATGGCAGGACAGAAACAGAGTGACCTACCTCACAAGACAGAGGGCAAGGACTGACTCTGACCTCCACACATGCGCTGTGGCACACAGGCAACCATGGACATGTACTACACACACACACACACACACACACACACACACACACACACACGCCACACTCAGGGAGTCCTGCACTTTCCTTTTGAGTACTGGGTGGAAGCAGGACTTTGCCCTTGCTCTCTCCCAGCTACGCTCTCTGCCTCTGGTATTTGGGGACCAGGTCTCACTGTGTACCTGATCTTACACTCCTGATCTTGTGTCTCGAGCCTCCCAAGTCCTGAAGGTTTGGCTCAGGAGCATCTAAGCACCTGTGAGCAGGTCAGCACTCCGTGGGGAGTTAAGGCCGGATGCTGTCAGTACAAGCCACCTGCCTTTGACAGTAACATTGTTTTATCTGTAGAGATAGACGCAGTGGGGGTGATCCGCAGGTAGGGGGCTTGCTGTGCCTTGCTGAGGCAGGAGTTATGTTTGCTGACACTTGTCAGCATGGAATTGCCTAAACCAGCCCCACCAGACCTGCAGCACCATCTCCACTGTGTTAGTGCCCTGACTCCCTCACAGGGGATGAGAGATTTTGGGACCTTTGATCACAAGACCAGTGCCCCATCCAGAGCTGTGGCTAACCTCGTGCCTTGCATTTCACACCTCGGAGGCTGTGCTGCATAATTCCCAGCCCCTGCCCCCAAGAGAAAGCTGGCAGACCTTCCCAGGCCTGCCTCCAGGGTGGGATGTTTCCTGTCTGTACCTCTGCATCTTCTGCACTCTGCAGTAATCCCCTCGTGACTGACTCCCCCTCTGCGCATGTGCAGGTTGACCCTCCCTAGGAGCCGAGCCGGCAGTCCCTCGGTGCTCTCCAGCAATAACCTCTCTGCTCTCTGCTCACCTCTTCTGCTCACTCTCTGCTCACCTCTTCTTTTGTTGTGATGCTGGGGTAGAACCTGGGCCTCCTGCTGGCTGATTTTAAACTCAAAACAACCCTCCTGTTTCTACTTCCCAGGGTCGGGAAACAAAGACCTATGCCCCCTTACCAGCTTTACCTTTTGGTCTAGACAGTCTTGCTAAATTTCTGCCTCTGCTTCCAAAGCAGCTGGGATTACAGGAGGGTGGCATCATGCTAGGCACTCCTTGATCTTTTTCATGGTGATATAGTATTCCCAGAGAGTGCCCCAGTTGCCAGCCTCTTGGGTTGGGCATTTGGGATGTCCCCAGACTTCTGTTGCTACAGCCAGTTCCTTGTCTTCTTTGCAAATCCAGCTGTGAGAAACTTCTCTCTGTGAAATGGCTGGGTCGTGGGTGTGCAGGTAACATCTTTAGTATGCATTGATATGCTCCAAAAGGAACACCCACGAAGGTGACTTGTCCCCAAATCCTTGCCATCACTCTTTTAAAAAATAACTAAGACCCTGGCATCAGTTTTGCAAGAATCTATCTGCCTGTGGCTCCCATTTCTGTGGTTGTTGGAGGTGGGGTCCCGCTGTGCAGCCTGCTTTCTTCGTTGCTTCTAGACCTCCCCAGTTTGTCCTACTGTCTTCCTTCTGCATAAATTTGAATTCCTCCTCATTCTGAAATCACCATCTGCTCACAACTTCAGTCTGTGTGTCTGTTGCATCATCAATCAAATATTATTGGTTGACAGGAGCTTTTTACATGTGGAGAAGAAGATTTATTTATTTATTATTTTGACAGCATCTCATCTGTAAACCTGATTGCTCTGGTACCCTCAGAGATCCATCTGCCTCTTCCTATCCCTTTAGAGGGATCCCAGAAACTGGAAGGTCAGAGACAAGGTGAGAAGTCACAGAGACCAAGGCCTTGACCACAGGGTGCAGGCCAACTACACCAGACCAGAGGACACTAGAGAAAGAACTCAGAGCCAGCCCCGCCCGCTGGAGAGGAGGGGGAGAGACAAGGTCTGGACACCGCCCATTCAGCTGTCCCTCTGCCTCAGCCTCCCTAGGTCAAGCCCTGGGCTAGGATCCATGTCTCTTGTGGCTTGTCTACCTAAGTGACCCCTTGAGATGACACGGACCAGCCCCAGGTAGCCAGAGCCACTGCCAGAGAGGGGCAGACTCCTACCCAGGGAGTCTGGGAGGGGTCAAGGGAAGCCAAAAGCTGTATAGTGCAGACAGATGAGCGAACACCCTGGCCCTGCCTCCCAGGCTTCCCATGAGAGCTGACACCAACAATCTGGGGTCCTCTCTTCCTGTGTGTCTGTCTCTTTTCCTGTTCCCCGCTTCCTTTCTGCATATTTCTGGCTGTTTCATTGCCATCTCTGCTCTCTGGCTTTCTTCCTTTTCTCCCTTTTTTCCCAGTGTGTATATAGGGACTGAGGTGGCGTCTCATGTAGCCCAGGCTAACCTTGAACCCTTGATCCTCCCACCTCCATCTCCCAAGTGAGAGTTACACTCTCCTCTTCCTCTTCCTCCTCCCAGTCTCCCTGTTACTTCCTGCTACTTCCAGTGATGAGAACCATCATTCATGCCCACCTACCCCTCCCCCCTGGGGAGGGTGGGGTGAAGGCCTCAGGGCCCCAAAGTGCCACTTAGGACCAGCATGGCAACCAGCAGTTCAGGGCCGTCTGCTATTAGCATCGCCTCATCTGCCCTTTGCTCTCCCATATCCAGCTAACTTCGGGGAGCCATGGCCTCCATTTGAGCTGCATCCAGCAGGAGGGGTCCTGACCTCATTGGACCTTTCCACACTGCAGAACACATTTCTAGGCCCCTGCTCAGCCTCTGACTAACCCTGCCAGCATCAACTTGGGATTTAAACCAGATGGAATCTCAGTTAATGCCCCTTCGTCCCAACTTTAAATATCATTAAATATATCAGTACTCATTTGATTAATTACTATTATTACAAATACGTGCTCATGTCGCAGTATGGGCACACAAAAAGCTCCTCTCTGCTCAAAAAAATTACATAATGAGACCTCCTTAGTCCACTCTCGCAGGCAGAGTCAGGTAAAAAGAGAAACAGAGTGAAGAACCCCAGGGAGGCAGGGAGGCAGGGAGGCAGGGAGGCAGGGAGGCAGGGAGGCAGGGAGGCAGGGAGGCAGGGAGGCAGGGAGGCAGGGAGGCAGGGAGGCAGGGAGGCAGGGAGGCAGGGAGGCAGGGAGGAAGACCTATGGAGGACTCAAGCCAGACAGAAAGACACGGGCAGGGTGTGTGTGTGTGTTGGGGGGGAGAGATTGTTAAGAAGACCTCTCCTAAATCCATCCCTTCATAGTTAAGAAAAATCAGTCACAAGAAGTTCCAAGTCCTGTTACCCCCATCTTCCAGATGGAGAAACTGAGGCTGGAAAAGGCTCTGTAGATGACCGAGAGCCCCCACCTCCCATCTTGGTGCCCTATCGCACAAGGATTTCTTGTGACTTTTATTTTCTCACCCCAGAAGCCCCAGGCTGCTTCTCTGGAGGAGTCCAGAGGAGGGTGGGAAGCCTCCTCAGTTCTGATTTATGATTTCCTGACAGTTTCCTTCCCCTGCCTGCCAGTCTCCGCTGGGTAAGAGCAGCTAGCTCACTGAGCACAAATGATGGGCAGGGCAGCGGGTGGGCTCCTCTGCCCACCCCAGGACACAGCCAGCCCTCCCTGACCAAAGGTGTGAGCTGGCACTTCCCCCAGCCTGGGGGGGTCTAGAAGGCACTTTATCTGAGTAGCCTTTGATGATAGAACGCCTGGGGCTATGGGCATGGGTCAGATCAGCCAGGGCTGAGTCTTGACCTGTTGCTGGGGACAGGCACTTCAGGCATCCTGAGCTAGGAGGCTGTCTCATGGGACACACTGGGAGGAGGGCAGTCCCGAGCTGAGGTCCAGATGGAGTTCCCAGGGGAAAGAGGCCATGCCCCAGGTTTGTTTGGGACAAAAGCATTTCCTGTTTGGACAAGGCTGGGTGGGTGGCTGTTCCCCACACTCCACGGCCAGCTCTAAGAGGTTCCTGTGTGTGTGTCTCTTGTGGTCCCTCAGTGTGTGGACCCAGCTCCCTGCCTGTCCACGTGTGCTCTGTCCTCTTCAGCCTCCAGATGGAAGCCCAAGTTTGTGCCAAGTTCCCTCACCCCAAGGAACCCTCCTGTGGGACTTGACTAGAGGAGAGAATACTCTCTGATTGGTAGCACGGGGCTACCTACCACTGTCCAGCAGCCCAGAGCCTCACACCTGGGGCAAACTGCTGCCTCCCTGGTGGCAGAGTCTAGCCTGCGGTCAGCCTGGAGGGCTGGGGGACAGAAAAAGCTACTGTCAAAGCTGTCAGTTGTGTTCTGGTTTTGGCAAGCAAGGAGACCAGGTTCCTGGGGGGGAGCTCCAGCCACAGGGACAAGCCCTAAAACTCTCTCAAGACAGTGATGGCTCTCCCCCCAGCTCAGTGGATATAGAAAGCTCCAGTAAACTCAAAGCCCATCCCTGAGACACATCCTGCCTTTCTGAACCTCTGGAGTGAGAGCCCACTGTTCACCAACACATCACTTTCTGACCCCTAAGACCACCTCAGGGAAATGGAGGCTGTCTCACCTTTGCAGAAGAGGGGAAGGGCCCTGTCTCTGGTCACACAGCTCTCAGCAGGCACAGAACAGCCTGGTTGTGTTATAAATCAATATTCCAGACTGTGGGTTTCCAGCCTCTTCAGTCAGGCTCTTCACCGTGGAAAAATAATGATAAGAGCTTTTTCTGAAAGGGAAAGTGGTCATCTAGAGCTGCAGGGAATGTCTGTGCATGTGGTGATCCTGTAAGGAATCTGGGCTTCCTAACTTCAGGCGTGTTGCGGGTGTACAGCTAACAGAGGTGCTGGCCTTCCTCCTGGCTGATTGCATGCACTGCAGCATGCTCTGTGCAGTGCCCCTGGGGTCATGGAGTTCCTGGGGTCTCACACAGACCTGGGGCCATCAGTAGAATGAGCATTTAAGGGCAGACTCAAGATGGCTGATCTGCCTGGAGAAAAACAGGGCTAAGTTTGGAGGTATAGGCCAGGTCATAGGTTCATTTCCCAATACTGTACAAAACAAGACAAAAAACCCCAAGGCATAGCCAGGGAGTCAAGGGACTGATTGATTTAGTGTCAAAAGACAGCACACATCAAGTGCCAACAATCTCAGTGAGGGAAGGCAGGCACCGCTATGGGGCCAAGTTAGGCCCGTGGCCATGCCCTTGGAAGGAGTTGGGCGATTTGGAGCCATGATCGTCCGGGACATTATAAGTCTGCCCAAAGACCTACAAGGACCAAACAAGAAGCTGAGGCTCTGACACAGGGAGGACTTGCATAAGCCAGAGTGGGCAGAACAGTCAAGAGGCAGGGTTCAAACAGCACCTACTACCTGGCCTCTTGGAGACAGGGCTGGGGTCTGTCTTCCTCTACAAAGGACTCTGGGTATGCCCTAGGCCTGACTCTAGCCAGGACTTGCTCCTACCCATGGGTCCAAGATAAGCAATCCCCAGGAATCAGACTGTTTTTGTTTCCTCACAGAGATGGGCAAGCAACCACATGAATGGCCCCCTAGCACAGCTGAGCTGGGCCCCAAAGATTCCCTGGCCTAGGCTGCTCACTCCTGGGCAAATAGTAGACACTCTTCCGTGACCTCCCTTAATGATGCCTCTGCTCTGGGGTAGCACTCATTATTATCAAAAATACTTACTAGAGCTGGGCACAGTGTCGAACCAGCACTCACGAGGCAGAGGCAGACAGATAGCCATCTGTGCGGTGAAAACTAGCCTGATATACATCATGAGTTCCAGACCAAGCCAGGACTATCTAGAGAGAGCTCAACTAAAGAAAGAAAGACAACCAATCATACTACATATTCACACATACATCATAACATGCACATATTACACAAATGTGATATGCATGCACACAAGCATCTCATACACGCATAATCACGCTCGCCACACAAACACATACATTGTTCATTCAAATATGACGGACATAAGCAAATACTGCCCACGCTCACAGACACATCGTGTACACGCAGAGCCAGTACACACATGTATACAGCGCCATGCATGCACGCATACTCCATGCACACTCATAGTCTATCACGCATAGCCCTGCATAGGCGAACTCCTCACACCTGCTTTGCCTCGTGGAACATGTTTGAGTCCTACTCAGGCCCTCGGTTCTCAGTCAGTCCTTACCTTAGGGAATGGGAAACTGAGGCCCATACCAAAATGCTGTCTACACTTGTGTGTAAGAGGCCCAAACATTGAGATGAGGGGATTGTGGGTCTAGGGTGCTCTGAGCCTTAGTGTCTTCCTGTAAAACAGGTATAAGGGTGCCTGGTCACTGCACTTAGGGGACGCCCGAGGAGTACCTGGGCCTCGGGTTTCTCATCCGTAAAATGGGCAACTTGGCCAGCCCAGCAGGGAGTGATGAAAGCTCCAACCAGGGCAGGATGTAGGGGGTGAGATGCCTGGGACAATGGCACAGCTCGCGCAGGAAGCTTGTGTTGGGTCGATGGGAGGATCCCGTGTGTTTCGGGAGCCCGGTTCCACAAAGATGTCAGAGTGTGTGCTTGCAGAGGCGATCGCTCAAGAGTGGTGGGTTCGTGTCCTGGCAGCGTTGCGGGGGGTGAGGGGGCGGGAGCGGCCAGGGCCTCAGTTTCCCAGTCTGCGGTTCAGGTGGGCACCTGGAGGGCGTCCTGGCGGGGGCGCGGACGGCTTCCGGGTTGGCGGGGGCGGGGGGCGAGGGGCGGGCGAAGCCGAGCGCCCCCGCCCTGCTCCGCCCGGAACCGGCTCTGCGCGCCCGCGGCTGCGGCGGGGACGACAGCATGGGCGGCCCGCGGGCCTGGACGCTGCTCTGCCTCGGGCTCCTGCTCCCGGGAGGCGGCGCCGCGTGGAGCGTCCCGGGCGCCCGGTTCTCGGGTCGCAGGTAAGTCTCCCCTAGCTCTGTGCAATCCCAGCACTGGGGTGAGGAAACCGGACCCCTGCTCCGTGCAACCCCGAGACTGGGACAGGGACCTGACCCCAGCTCCGTACGATCCCGCGATTGGGACAGAGACCCGATCCCAGCTCCGTGCAACCCTGGGACTGGGACAGAGACCCTACCCCAGCTTCGTGCAACCCCGCAACTGGGACAGAGACCGGACCTCAGCTCCGTGCAACCCTGGGACTGGGAGTGGGAACTAGACCCCAGCTCCATGCAATCCCGGGACTGGAGCAGGGACATCGGAGGCAGTCCGGGACTGGAGCAGGGGCTCCATCTCTCATCTCTATACCACAACCAGTAGGAGCCGGGACTTGGCATGCCGTGCTCTGGAGAGAGCCGGCTCACCTACCTCTGTGTGAAAGAACAGACAACCTCCCCTACTCCTGAGACCCATGAGGCCCCAGAAGGTGGACCCATGGAATGTAACAGAGCCCCCCAGGACTTCTATGAGTCTGTCCCAAGCCCCACTCTCCTTCATGTACATGTAAAATGTCAGGGTCACCCCTTAGGCAGCCCTTCAGAATTCCTCTCCCTTTTCCCCGTTACTGCCTTTTTTTAATGTCCCGGCTATTTATTTCGCTCAGAGGAAGGACTGGGGTGGAGTCTGCACAGTGGGTCAGTGTCAGAGGCCCCCTGGGACCTGGCATTTGGCTGGACCTCCCAACAGCATATGACTCTCTCCGGCTTTTGTGGAGTATTTCCCAGGATCGGGTGCTGTGGAGCCCTTTCTAGACAGTGCCCTTCAGGACTGAAGGATGTAGGGAAACTTGTCCCCATTCAATAGAGGGGCATACTGAGACAAATGATGGCTCATGGTGGGTATTCATGGAAGAAGTGGGATTCAGCTCTCCCTTTCTGGTCTTGATGGCAGAGTCTGAACCTGCCCTGGCCCCTGCTCTGCGTGCAGCCTCTGCCCCTGTCTCCAGGACAGACAATGTGGACTAGCCAGGCCTCTTAGGCCTTTCAGTCCATTCAAAGGCCAGTGAGGGCCCCACCCCCCTGCGGCCTCACTTCTTTCTTTTTTAGAAGTTTCCCTTTCTCAGTGGTCAGAGGCCAGCAATCCCCCTGGGAGCTAGCAGAAGCAGGTGACGGTCTAGGGGTAGAAGTGGCTGAGGCAGCAGAGGCCAGAGGAGCAGTTAGCTGTCTGAGATGGGGACAGCCGTGTGGCAGATGCCACAGCACCCCTACAGTGTGCCAACCACAGCTGGTGTGGGTTGGCACTTTTCCTGCATCCATTGCTTCTAGAACCTTCCCAGCTGCCATCCACGGCTCCTTCTCTCATGCTGACTGTTTTATAGAGAAAGAAACAAAGGCTCAGAATAGGGGATTACCTGTCCCACTTCATAGAATAAGCCCCTACATAAGAGGGATTAGGAATTTGGGTTTCCCGGGGTCAGACTTGGGGTGATGGGTGAGATACCCGTCTCTAGGCAGCCCAAGACCACTCCGTGTCCCCGGATTCCTGTGTGGGGACTTTGCCTGTGGGCTGGTATCTGGGTCTGTCCCTCTTTATGGACTGCTGTCCCAGCAGTCTGTGTCACAAAGCCCTTCTTCAGCAGTCCACTCATACCCATTTTTATAGACACAGAGACTCGTGGCCATGAGCCTCAGTTTCTCTTTTGCTTACCCTGTATCTGAAGGTCTGTTCTGAGAGTGAAGACCAACACAGGTCACGCACACAGAGCCATACTGTTCCCACCTTAAAGTAGGGTAGGGGCCCAAAACTAGAGTTGTCTGTGGTCCTTGGCTGTCAGGACCTCCCCTCATGGCCCTGTCCCAGCATCTTGGAGACAGCATGGGGATGTTGCACCCGTCAGCCCTCCCTCCACTCCCAGCCAGGCGCCCCGGGCACCCCTTGGCAGCTGAGGGACTGAAGGCAGAAAAGAGGCTTTGTGCCTGAGGAGGGGGAGGCCCGGGAAGGCATCCAAGGGGCCACCCCAACCCCAGGAATGTGGTGAGGCTTTGAGCCCCTACATCTAGGGTGCCCAGGGGCTGTGCAGAGCCACCTTGGATCACTTGGCCACTACTGTCCCTGTAGTAGAACCGCTTCCTGCCCCTGTGACATCCCTCCCCGCCTCAATCCTGTTTCTTTGAATGGTCCAGCATTCACAAATCCCAGCCCTATGCCCACATGGCTAACCACAGACAGGTGCCTCCCCTCAGACCCTCAGTTTCCCGCTGTGTAAAACTCATGGAACCTCGTGAAGATATGATGCTGGTGTCCTAGGTCTCTAGGGAAGACCCTGTCCCCGTCCAGCTGGGCTGTCATCTGCCATGGCTGACTGTGGCACCCAGGCCAGGAAGAATGGATGGTCGGAGGGAGCTGCACACTTTGCGTGGAAGCCAGTCTGCTCTCCCCATTTGCAGATGGGCAGAGCAAGGTCAGAGCCAGTCAAGGCCATGTTCAGGGGAACTGTCCCAGGACTGGAGCCACATCCTGGTGCGGTCCGGGTTCTGGCTCTCGGCATCCCACCCCCACCTCAGCCTCAGTTCTTTGCTCTCCTTTTTATAATGGCCCTTGGCCCCTGGCCCGCTTGGCTGCCTCCTGCAATTAGTTCCTATCACTGTTCCGGATCGCAGCCCTGGGCCCTGTGGAGACAAAGTCCCCTGGGCCCCTCGCTGCGGGGAGGGGAGGGCGGTGTGTAGGTCCACTAGAGAGGGTGGCTGGTGCCAGGCTGAGCTGGTCTGGCCTGTTTTTTCCCCTCTCAGTGGCCTCTGGAGGCTCTGGGGGTGCTGAGTGGGCCGAGGTGGGGGACCAGGGAGGGTTGTGTTGTCTCCTCCCTGCCCTGACCAGGCCCTACCTCCCAGCTCGACCTCACCTGGCTCTCAGGTACCTTATCACTGACCACATCTCAGGGAAGGAAGACCTCAGGGATGGTAGGGGTGTTGCTCTGAAAATCTTGGGTCTTGACTTCTCTGCCCAGCCCACCGTGTTCAGTCATGCAGTCAATTAATAAACACCCTGAGCAGGCCCAGGCTGACTTCTGTACAGACTTGGTCCTTGGTTTGCCCTCTTCCCCACACTCATGGGAGAGAATATGGCTCAGAGCTACTGTACCTGTGTGGACCTTGAGGTTAAGACTCAAAGGAGGAATAGGAATTGCCAGAATGAGGGGGTGGAGCTCTGAAAATAGATTCTGAAGATCAAAGTGGGAGGAGGGGCAGTATGGCCTCATGAGAGCTCAAGAGGTGTGAGCAGTGTGAAGGACGGAAGGGGCTGGGGACAATTCGGGGCTGTGGTAGACTGAATTCCATGGCCAGCAGTGACCACCCGTGATAGATAGATGAAAAAAAAAAAAAAAAAAAAAAAAAAAAAAAAAAAAAAAAAAAAAAAAAAGCACTTGCAGGGACCACTGAGATGGCTCAGCAGGTGCTTGCCACCAAACCTGACAAACTGAGTTCAATCCCCAGGACCCACATTAAAAAGAACAAACTGACTTCCACAAGTTGGCCTCTGACCTCCATGCACATATTTAGGCATGTGCGAGTGTGTGTGTTCACACACACACATACATGTAACATGCACACACACAAATGCATATACCCACATGCATACACATAAATACATACATACACAAATGCACATGCAAACACATAGACATATATGCACACTCATCCATAGTGATGCATACATTCATATGCACAAGCACGTATGTGCACATATGTAAATTAAATGTAAAACAACAAGAAAACCCTCTTGATCTTCCTGAAAGTGGGCAAGGGTGGGCCTCAGGCTTATGCTGTGGCCTGTGAGTTTGACCACCAGGTGCTGACCTTGAACTCCACCTGGTGAGTGTCTCCTCCTCTATAAAATATCTGGCCAGCTACTGGCTCCAAATGTCCTTCCTTGGGATTAAGGCCGAGTTCACCATGTAGCAAGTAACTAAGACTAGCATGAGACCTCTAATTAAGGGGGAAGAAGGTCTCCCTCTAGGGAAAAGGACACTGCCCCGAGCCTGGTCCAGAGCTGGGGGAGGGGTGTTCACATGCATGTGAATCATGGATGAGCGTGCACAGACTCTAGCGCATGTGAGCCCTGCTGGGCCTGCCTCTGCCAGTTTGTGTATGAACGCGCATATGTGCATGGTGAGACCATACGACACTGTGTGCGCCTGTGGAAATATGCACAGGACATGACCTCTGTCTGTCCACAGTGTGTGTGTGTGTGTGTGTGTGTGTGTGTGTGTGTGTGTGTGTGTTACATTTGCATGGTGGGCAGGCTTTTCTACTGGAAAATGTTCTCTTGTGTGGACCTTGATCTTTGTGTACAAATCCGTGTGCTTTGTGGGTCCGTGCATGTCCTTGTCTACACATTTTCAAGCATTTGTAGGTGCACATGCCCTCGAAAGTGCTTCTCCCTGTGTGTGTACAGAAACACCCCCAAGCTGTATGTGCGAGCTTACATACCACAGCCGATGCTCATCCTGTCCTCAGGGGTCCCTGAGCCTTGGGCTTCCAAACTCTACCCAGATGATCCTCTCTCCCTTCCTTCACTCGGGAGCCCTGGACCAGCCAAGCGTTGGCGTCCCCGTACCCCTGAACTGGATGTTAAGTTTTACACACTTGGAGGGAAGTGCTTGTGTTCCTACTTTCAGAACACAACCCAACAGCCTCCAGGCCAGCTCTAGGGATCTGAGTCTCTACACAGAGAAGACTTGTTTTTTTCTTTATCTTTTTTTTTTTTTTTTTTTTTTAAATCTCTACAATTATTGTATGTGTCTGGGTTTGGTGATTCACACCTTTATCCTGGCACACTGGAGGCAGAGGTAGGTGAATCTCTGCAAGTTTGAGACCAGCCTGTTCTACATATTGAGTCCCAGGGCAGCTAAGAGACTATGTCTCAAAAAAAAAAAAAAAAAAAAAAAAAAAAAAAAAAAAAAAACCAGCTATATCACATAGTCTGTCTGTCTGTCTGTCTGTCTGTCTCTCTCTCTCTCTCTCTTGCGCACCCACACTTGTGTGTGTGTGTGTGTGTGTGTGTGTGTGTGTGTGTGTGTGTGTTGGTGTTATGGGTCATACTAGTGTGGAAGTCAAAGGACAACTTTGGGGAATTGGTTTTCTCTCCCACCCTTATGCAGGTTCCAGGGATTCAGCTTCAATCCTCAGGCATTTACAGCTGAGCCGTCAGACATTCTTTTTTGTTTTGCTGAGGTGGGAGTCTCCTGGGCTAGGCCAAAGAGACTCAGCCTCCAGAGTGCAGGAACTGCAAGTGGCATCAGCTTGGCTAGGGACTGCCATGGATGGAGCCAGCCATGCTCCTCCCTTGCTCCCTCACTCCCTCAGGACCTGCTGTGGTTAGCAGCCCATCCCCCCTCCCCTTATCTCAGAATTAGGCAGCTGGTTTGTGCTCCTTGTCCCCCTCTGTGGATATGAGAGAGGTCAGGCCCTACCTCACCGATTCTGATGTCCCCTCTGTGGGATAGCCCTAAGCACAGATGACCAACACGTCTGGATGCCAGATTGCACACATTGGGCACTTACTAAATGGTTCTCTGTAGTGGATAGCCCTGGCCTTGTATTTTGATGCTAATTCCATTTTCCTGGGAGGGGCTGCAAAGGAGGAGTGAATCGTACACAGATGATTTCTAGTGAGCCTTCTGCCTACCTTAATTTGTAAAATAAAGGCTAGAGCCAGTGATTGGACAGTAGAAGGGGAGGTGGAGAAATAAAGGTTGGTGGGGGGGGGGGAGGGAGAGGTAAGATGGAGGAAAAAGGACAGTGGAGGAGCAGCACTGGAAAACCCAGTTATAAGGGTCTCATAGCTGGGGAACAGAGTAGTGTAGTGGTGACTCTGCCCAGTCTAGGCGTGCAGCTTATATTTATAACTATTGAGTTGTGTTTTCTTTGACCAGTCTTATTTGGGTTGGAGAATCAGCTCAGCAGTTCTCTAATAAGCTAGAAAGACATCCCTTCATTTTAGAGGGGAAACTGAGGCCCCAGGAAGAGAAGACAGCATGTCACCATGCTGGGGCACAGAGCCCGAGCTGAGCCCAAGAATACGGATAGCCAGGCTGGCCTTTGACTCTGCTCCAGAGGCATTAGCTCCATCTCCTCCCCGTGCTGGTTGAGACATGGTCCGTGGCTCTGTGAAGGTCCCAGCCTGGGAACCTGCTGACCTTGGGCTCTAGGCCACAAAGAGCCCCTGCTGAGAAAGGCCACCTGACACCATCTCCCCCTTCCTGTGTCCCAGCAAATTACCCTGGGCTCCTGACCTCCGGCTGGGCTGCTGAACACCTGGAATGTCCCTGTCCCCCTCCCTGCATCAGCCCAGTAGCCCCCCACCCCCAGGAAGAGAAAGCCTCAGTGTGTGAGGCTAAGGAGGTCCCCCTCATCTCTCTGGGCCTTGATAGATCCAGCCAAGGTGAGGAAAAGGCCAGGGGAAGGGGAAGCTGATGGAGAGGGGGAGGAAGGCTTGGCAGGGGCACTTTCTGACCCAGGGAAAGGTGAGTATTGTCCCAGTGCTGGTAGTAGAACAATCCTGGGACTAGCCTGAACAGCTATAAGTCCCTGACAGAAGGCTAGACCCCCCCACAGGCTAACGTGCGAACCGGCTGTCATACACAGTCAGAAGCTACAGAACAAGAGCCCTTCCAGAAAGGGCGAGAGCTTGTGGAATGGTGCATGCGTGTGGTCCCAGAGTTAGGAGGCAGAGGTAGGAAGATCATTGGGACCAGCTTGGGATCCTTAAAGAGATTCTGTCTTAAATGAACAACAACCAAAAATAAAGTAGAGAGAAAGAGACAAACAAGCGCTCTGCTTCAGCGCATGCGCTCTGCTTCCGCGCATGCGTAGATAGGTGTGGATGACCATAGGATAAATGATCCTTGTCAAACTGCCACCTCTGGCATCCAGACAGACACCGCTGTCCACCTCAGACACTCATGACAGCCTGCTTGGGACACTTGCTGCAGCAGAGCTGTGCCTGGTCTTCTGCAGTTCCTTCATTTATGTTCTTGCATCCCGATGTAAGTCCCACTTCTCACATGGGGAAGACTGAGGGAGGCTACAGTGGTCTCTGTGGGTAGCTGCCAGTCATGGCTCAGTTCTAGTGGACCCCACAGCTTGCTTCTTAATCCATGACTGAAATGTTTCTCCTAAGAAATAGGTGAAGATTCTATAACTTTGAAAAGGCATGTGTCAACAGGCAGAACAGTAGCTCAAGGTTGGAGAGCAGACACAGAGGAGGCAGAGCCCCAGCGACTATACCCTGCACCACCCTGTTCCTGCAGCTCGTTCTCTGAGGCCCCCTGGGAGCCCCCAGCATGACCACCCCATCTAGGGCCATGGAGTTCACCCGTGAACTGCAGGCTCTGTAAAGCCACCACCTAAAAGGCACAGAGAGCCCGGTGGTCTCTTTGCCTGGAGACTGAGGACTCTGGAGAACACATGGTTCCCTCCACCCATCCTCTTGGGGTCCTGGACCTGCCCGTTGAGCTTCCCTTCTGTGGGTTTGTCTCAGGAACTGGTGCTCCTACGTGGTGACCCGGACCGTCTCCTGCCATGTGCAGAATGGTACCTACCTCCAACGAGTGCTACAGAACTGCCCGTGGCCCATGGGCTGCCCTGGGAACAGGTGAGCGGAATTGTGGTGGGGACGGAACACTGGCTCTCCAGGTTAGGGCCCAGCATGGACGAAGGCCTGGGTGATTGCATGGGGTCCCCAGGAAGGCTGGGGGCCTCAGGGTAGGACAAAGGCGGCTTTGTTTAGAGAGGAAACTTCAGGTCCTCTGCATGGAAGGCTCATACTAGAGCTCTGAGCAGCATAGTTAGGGCAGGCTAGCCCAGCCAGCAGTGGAGATCCAGACTCTCATGGCCATGGTGTTTAGTAAAGAGCTAAATCCAAGAATGGAGGTCAAAGAGGGTCTGGGAAGCTCTGGCTTTGTCTGGCACTTTTCCTGCAGTGGGGAAGGCAGACCCTGTCTGAGCCAGGGTACCTGGCTTTTCTTTCAGCTACAGAACCGTGGTGAGACCCATGTACAAAGTGATGTACAAGACGGTGACTGCCCGAGAATGGAGGTGCTGCCCTGGACATTCAGGGGTGACCTGTGAGGAAGGTAGGACCTGGGACCTGGGACAGATTGTGAAGTGCCTACCATGCCTACGACTATCTTAGGCCCTCTTTATGGTGACTGCTGCCTCTTTGGGGCCCAGGAGATTCTCATATCTGTTGTGCCACCTCCTTTTAAGTCATGCCATCCCAAGCTGTTTTTTCTAACTTGTACTAGCCAGTTTTCCATCACTGTGACAGGATACTTCAGGCAATGCATTTACAGAGCAAAAAGGTTTATTCTGGTACATCATCTGGTTTATCTTAGTCTTAGGGTTTCAGGCCTGTGGGCGAGGCGCATCAAGCAGGAATAATAATAATAATAATAATAATAATAATAATAATAATAATAAAATCAAGCATGGCTAATGTAGAAGGAGAGGGTGTGGGTGCCTGTGCCACTGTGAGTGCACATTCTCGGTGGCCTAGAAGTCCCCTGTTCGGCCTCACCTCCATTTAAAAAAAAAAAAGTTTCTTGTAGCCCAGGTTAGTCTTGTACTTTCTGTGTATCCTCAAACTTCTGTTCCTCTTTCCTCCATCTCTCAGTGCTGGGATTATAAGTTTGTGCTACCATGCCAGGTGCTTCATGCATGTTGGACAAACACTCTAGCAACTCAGCTACATCCAGCCCATAGGCCCCACCTCTTAAAGGGTACACCAACAGTGCCACCCTGAGGACTATAGTTTCAGCATCTCAGCCTGTGGGAATGTTGAACACTCCAACGATGCACTAGAGAAATCCATCCAGATGTTCCCACAGGATAGCATAGCCCATGGCATCTGGAGGCCAAGAGCTACTTGAGCCTTCTAGGAAAGGGGGACAGTGCTCCATGCCCCGCAGCACAAGAGACTAAGGCCCAACAAGTTAATGGGCACCCAGAGCAAATGGCAGAGTTGGAACTCAAATCCTGTGTGCTTGGTTCTGTGGTCTGGAGTCTTTGGGGTACACTCATCCATGTCCCGTCCAGAGGTACCCTTTTACACATTCCCCATCTACCTGCTAGTGTGGGGTGGCTCAGTACTGGAGCCTGCAGCTTTCCCTGGACCTTCCTGTCTCTTGTGCTGCTGGGGTTTGGGCTGCTTCACTGCCTGGCTGAGTCCACAGCAGCAGAGGTGAAAGGGTCAGGTACTTCACTCCCAGGGAGAGCCGTGCCAGGGAGAGCAGCCCGGAATCAGCCTGAGAACCTGGCTTTAGAGAAGGCCCCACAGCACACCATTATGTCCGTATTCCAGAAACAGGGGCGCATACATGGGGCTCTGCATCAGGGGAGTGAGGAGCTGAGTGAAGCCCTGCCTCCTGCCAACTCACGATGGAGAAACTGAGGTCAGAGAGGTGGGGTTAAAGGTCCACAGTCCATTGCGAGTTGATAAGAGTACTTGCCAAGGCATACAAAGCTCCGGGTTCCATCGCTAACATTGAGCTGAAAATAGGGATAATACTGGGCCCAAACTGATGGAAAAACAAGATAGGAGAGGATTTCACAGTTCTGAGACATGGGTCTCCAGTGGAGTTGGAGGGGAATGGAGTGGCCACGCTCTAGATGAAACTCCCCACAGAAGGAACTATGCAGTCAGTGTGGGAGACTAGAAGCCTGGACCAGTGCCCCACCACCACCAGTAGAAGGGAAGCAGGAAGGTACCCCAAGGGTAAAAAGGAAAGCTGGCTGCTAGGGGCAGCTGCCAAGGAGACCATGGGGGTACTGTGGGCAAATCTCAGGGTGTGGGAGATCAGGTGAGGCCTTATCAGACAATGGCTACTGTATCCCTGGGGCCTGGTGAGCAGGTGAGGGGAGAGGACATGTGTGGGCAGCTGCTGGAGGCTGTGTGCCAGGCCACTCTCAAGGTCTACCACTCCCTCTGTGGGGCCTTCAGGTCCCAGCCTGGGGACAGGGTGCCCAGAGCTTCCTAGGCAGGCTAGCTTCACCACCCACTAGCTGTGGAACCTCAGCTCAGAACTCCCCAAGCATTGTACAAGAGCCATGGCCTGCAGGATGGCAGTTTAAGCAGTGTGCCTAAACACAGTGTGTGTGTGTGTGTGTGTGTGTGTGTGTGTGTGTGTGTGTGTCTGTGTGTGTGTGTGTCTGTGTGTCTGTGTGTCTCTCTGTGTGCAGTGGGGCAGGGCATGGTGGTACACACCTTTAATACCAGCATTTAGGAGACAGAGGCAGGCAGATTTGTGTGAGTTCAAGGCCAGCCTGGTCTACACAGTGAGTTCCAGAACAGCCAGAGCTACACAGTGAGACCATATCTCCAAACCAAACCAAACCAAACCAAACCAAACCAAACCAAACCAAACCAGGGTGTGTGAGAGTCTTTAGTAAAGGTCACGAGACTGTCAAATGCTCTTATAGCAGTCTGGGCTCTCCATCTGAACCTCAGGGTCCCCACCCGTGAGACTGTTGAGTCTGAGAATGGAGTCTGCTTCCCTGGACTGGAATTAGGTGCTGTGTCCGGCTGCATGGTGGTAGATGGGGCAGAGGGGCTGTTCCCAGCTACGAGGCCGGAGCTAAGGAGTGTAGATGTCCAGCCCAAATATTCTGGAAAACTGTTCTGGGAAGGGGGGTTGGGAGGCAGGGGACAGTCCCAGCCCATCCTGGTCTCTGCCCTTCCTCCCCCAGCTGCTTCCCCTGATGTTGGCAGCTCTCACAGCTGTCACATGACTGTGACATGACCCTGGGCCCCAGAGCTCCATCACCACCAGCAGCAAGGACTGGAGCAGCCACAGAGGAAGGCAAGCACTACCATTCTAGATTTTAAAGATAGTGGGCAGTTGTGCCTGGCATCTTTCACATGCTCCAGACAAGTCTCTCACCTGCACTGGGGGTTCCATGCTGGAGCCCGGGTTCTCAGTCAGATGCTCAGCGAGTGGCTGTACCTCTGGTGGGCTGGGCTGGTTTCTGTGCATGTGGAATGGGGACATTCCTGCTGGGACAGTGAGTGAGGACAGTCTCAGTCACTGTTCATGGCTACCAGTGAAGGTCCCATGTTACAGATGAGGACTGCGAGGCTCAGAGAGGCGAAGGGACCAGCCTGGGCTCACACAGCATAAAAGAGCTAGAGTTGAGATTCACCTATCCTTTGGTCCTTCCATGCTTTGGGAGGAAGCAGTATGGCTAAAAATGACTTGGCCCAGGCATACCTTGTGGAAACAGTGGAGAGAAACATCCAAGGTCAAAACCTGCTACACCGGCAGGGCAGGCAGAGAGCTGGACCAGTGCCAGGGCCCTGGCTGAAGGGGAGGAAGAGTATAGTGGTCACATCCTTTGGGCCAACGCCTGAACCTGTGCAGAGGGTGGAGCAGCTGTAATTGGTCCCCACAGCTCACCCCATCACTCTGCCGAAGGGCTGCCTGCAGTCCTACTGTGCACCAGTCCTATAGTCCAGATGATAAAGCTAAGGTCCTCAGAGAATGTGGCCATGTAAGTACTGTAGCTGGGTTCTCTCCAGTGGCATCCTGCCTCAGCCCTTCCTGCAATGACAGTGACAAGGGGGCAGGGAAGCCACCACTGTCCTCTGCGGTGTCACAGCGAGGCTCAGATAGGGGAAAGCTGTGGGCCCACTCAAGCCGGGTCAAACTGGCTCTGGAGTGGGTTTTCTGCTCTGCAGCAGCATAGTTGGAGATGTCCCAGGGAGCATGCTCAGACAGGTGGGGTGCTATGAGCACCCCCAGATGGAAAATTGGAGAAGCTGGGGCTCACCCTCCTCTGTTCATGACTTCCCTGGAGAACATGAGGCCTCTGCTTCCCTTCATTGGTTCACTGTCTTCCAATATGTCTGTCCTTTCCCTATCTGGAACCCCCACAACCCTTGTTCTCCGTGGTGGGGAACCGGAGATGGACGTTTACTTAGCCCCAAAGCCTCGGGGCAGAAGTGAGGCAGGTTATGGCCATGCCCTTCCAGGGCCCCTCAGCTTCTCCACTTCCGGGGCTGGGCACATCCCACACATGTCTGTCTTGTGCCAGCCAGGTGCCAGGTACAATGCCAAACCTGTGCTTAGCTTTATAGGTTGAGTCCTGAGGGCTAAATATTGTGCCATCCCACCCATGGCCACCACCCATCACTCCCATTGCTGTCTGGAAGACTCAGCCAAACCCCCCCCCCCCCCACTTCTGGCTGCTCCACCAGGGTACTGTCCTCCTACGTTCCTAGAACTCCCAGATTCACATCACACATACTCTGTGCTCACACTGCCTTCTCCCTGCACTCTGTGCCCTTGACAGTGGCTATCTTGTCTCTGTGGCTACCTTGGTGCCTCTAGGGGACACTGACTAAGCTGGCCCCTCTCTGGCAGCGTTGACTCCTTCAGTGCCCGGAAGGGGCCTGACATAAAGTGAGTGTATAAAAATCTGAGTGAAACTTGTCCGCCCTGAACAGGCCAGGCAGGCACATAGCGAGCCTTCTCAGAGGCCGCCCAGTTGGGCTGGCGGGTTCTTAGAGCTGAGAGCCCCAGCTCTGACCCTAAGCCCTGGCTTAGGCCACCGGCTGGTCATCAGCAAATATTTACATTTGCAAAGTAAATTCACACAGGAGACATGACCCAGCTAGGAAGGCTATGGTCGCGCGATCTGTGTGGTCACCAACCCAGGTGGGCCTGGATGGTCAGATGTGAACAAGGAAGCCCCTCCTCGGGCTCTGCTCTTTGGCAGAAAAGAAAAGTTACAGGGTTGAGAGAGCCCAGAGACCCCCCACCCACAAACTTCTTCCATCCTCTTTCTCAGTTCGGGGCAGGCTCAGAACCCAGCCCGCTCATCCTGCTGTAGGAACTGAGCAGAACCTTCCTTTCTGGGCCTCAGTTCTTCTGTGCCCTGGCATGTGGAAGATTACTTGGAACAGGAATGGGACACAGGGCTAGGGACTGCAGAGTGCACCACCGGCCTTAAAGGAGCACACTAAGCTATGAGCACTTCAGTGGAACTTTGGCACTAGTGGGAGACCTGGGCTGACTAGGAGGACTTCCAAAAGTGACATAGGAACCATAACTGTAGGAATTAGGTTGGCAATGTACACATGCAGATAGTTGGGGACCTCAAGGTAGTGGAGGTGCCCCAGAGTCAGGGGGATCCATGGTTCAGAGGTCTCCTGGGATAAAACGTGGGGTTTAGAGGGGGTTTTCAGGGCAGGGAGGCCTCAACTGTGAGCCTGCTTTAGAGTCTCTAGCCAAACACCAATGAGGGTTTTTGTCTGTTTATCAGAGCTTGGGAGGTTTGGCTGATTTCTCTGAACCCTGAATGTAAGCTCAATATTTTTGGTCCTTTTTGAGTTTTATTGTTTTTTTAAACTTGCCTTTTCTTTTTTGTCTGCTTTGCTACTAGGGATAGGACCCAGGGCCTTGCCTGTGCTGGGCCAGACGTCTAACGCCGAGCTGACCCCGCCCTAGCCCTACACGGTTTTCTTTTAGATTTACTTTCTTTTATGAGAGTTTTGCCTGCATGTGTGTATGTACATCAGATCCCCTGGGACTGGAGTTACAGCGGTTGTGAGCCACCATGTGGGTGCTGGGACCGAGCCCAAGGCCTCTGTGAGACAAGTGCTCTTAAGCCAGGCAGTGACAGTACACACCCTTAACACCCACACTCCCCACACAGGGCAGGCAGATCGCTGAGAGTTCCAGGCCAGCCTGGTCTACAGAGAGAGAGTTCTAGGACAGCCAGCGCTACACAGAGAAACCCTGTCTGGGGCCTGTCTGGGGTGGTGGGGAGAGAAATAAGTGATCTTAGCCAGAGCCATCTCTCCAGCTCCCAAAGATATTTTTAAATCAAATCTTACTTTATTTTTTTAAACATTTTATTTATATGAGTACACTGTAGCTGTCTTCAGACACACCAGAAGAGAGCATCAGATCCCATCAAAAATGGTTGTGAGCCACCATGTGGTTGCTGGGAAATGAACTCAGGACCTTTGGAAGAGCAGTCAGTGCTCTTAACTGCTGAGCCATCTCTCCAGCCCCCAAATCAAATTTTATAATCAACCTCCCTCTCCCTCTCTCCCTCCCCCTCCTCCCTCCTCCTCCCTCTCCCCCTCCCCTCCTCCCCCCCCCTCCCCAGCTTTCTCTGAGCTGGGGTATGAAGGTATCCAGTGAAGCTGGAGTTAGAGGGGGTTGTGAGCCAAACAATATGGCTGCTGGGAACCAAACTGGAGTCCTCTGAAAGAATAGTGGTCACTTTCAGCAACTGAGCCTTCTCTCTGTCCTCACTTAAACAGTTTTGAGACGGGATATCTCTATGCAGACCAGGCTGGCCTGGAACTCCTGGTTCTCCTGCCTCAGCCTCCCAAATGCTAGACTTGCAGGTGTGCACCACTGTATCCAACTAAGCTTTCTTTTCTAATTGAAACTCACAATCACGTTGAGCTCCTCTGTCTGTACTGCTGCTCCAGGTATGTGTATATATGTACACATGTGTGTACATGCATGTATGCCATGTGTATGTGCCCATGTGTGTTTTACATGTGTGTATGTTCAGGTGCATGGGTGTGCGCATGGGTGTATGTGCATGGGTATGTGTGACACGTGTGTAGATATGTGTGTGTACACGTGTGTGGGCAAGCACAGGTGTGTGCTTATGGAGCTGGAGCTTGATATTAGGTGTCTCCCCCACTCTCCCTACTTTTCTTTTGAGACAGGGCCTCCAGCTGGCCCCCGGAGCTCAGCCATCAGCTAGGCTGGCCTGCATAAGCTAAATATCCCAAGCCAAATCCTTGGGACAATGATTTCCTGCTCTGCCTCAGGGCAGCTGTGTCTGTCACCTGCATGGTTCCTGTGTACTGTGAGAACATCTGTGTGCTCTGCCTCAGGGCTGCTGTGTCTGTCACCTGCATGGTTCCTGTGTACTGTGAGAGCATCTGTGTGCTCTGCCTCAGGGCTGCTGTGTCTGTCACCTGCATGGTTTGGCCGGCTAGTGTGTTTCCGGGGAGTGTATGGTTTGCTAACCTGACGTGTGAATGTTCACAACTAACATTTCATAGAGGTGCCTGCAGGACTTTCCTTGGCAAGTACAGGATGGTCAAGGTCCTTGTTCTGGTGGGGCAGGAGCTGAAGACAAGGGACAGACAATTGCCAGTCATCTGGGAACTGCCCTAATCAGTTCATCTTCGATGGTATTCGCACACAGAAAGTGCTGTAAGGGGAGAAGGAAAAAGAAGCTAGCTATGGTGGTACACACTGCTAACCCTAACACTAAGGAGGCTGGGGCAGGAGAATTAAAAGTTTGGGGCCAGCCTGGGCTACACAGGGAGAACTTTCTCTAAAATAAAGAAATAAAACTAGACATGGTGGTACACACCTGTAATCAGGACATTTGGGAGGCACTTCATTCCTCTGCCTCGGTTTCCCAAGGAGGAAAGCAGGGAGGGTTCTAGTCCCTCATCCATGTGGCTGTTCCTGGGACCAGGGGAGGGCACCGTCTCCCCGTCTGTTAGAACTGTGTAGTCCCAGTTCACAGTGGCAAAAACAAAACAAGACATACGTGGGGAATGCTTGGGATGTTCAAAATCAGTGTGTGTGTGTGTGTGTGTGTGTGTGTGTGTGTGTGCGCGCACATGCATGGGTGTGTGTGTGTGCACTCACTGAACACAGTTAGCTGCAACGGCTGTCTCTTAAAGAGCAGTGCTGGGCCACAGATCCCACTGGGCACAAGGCCTGCTCCACAGTGGAATCTCCCTCCATAGGCAGCCCCCATCGTTGCCCCTTTCCAGGGCTGCAAACCCCCCATTCTTATATCCTGTACCTGAGCAAGTTGCAGGCCTCTAGAACTCTTAGGTAAGTCGCCCCAGCCTGAGCAAAAATCCATGTGTACATCGGGACCCAGAGCAGGGCCAGGCAGCCTCCCTGCTGGGGGCTGGCCAGAGAGACCCGTCTGGGTTGGATTGCCGGCGCCTCTCACTCCCTGCCTCAGCCCACAGCCCATGTCCAAGCAGCCAGGCTGGTGCCTTATTTGGGTCTTGTCTCCCCCATGGATGACACTTCATGGCCTTAAAAGGCAGACACAGGGGGCTGGGAGGGCAGTTACCACTGTTGGCTGGAGAGCCCTTCCAGCTGCGCCATCCACCCTCGGCTTGGCTAGCCAGTCCCTCCAGCTGTGTGGAAAACCAGGCCCTTGAAACCAGACCAGGCAGGCTGGGTGCGGATCGGGTAGGCTCCTGGAACAGGCAGCCAGCCTCCCTCTGGCTTTCATTTAAAAATGTAACGTCACTTTGGCCTTTTCTTAACAAGTGGGCTATGAAGAGTAAGCATGGCAACCAGCACAGTGTCATTACTGGGCATCTGCTGTGTACCTGAGCCCTGAATATGCACAGTAAACCCTTTGCACACATCACCCTCTCCTGGCCTTGCCAAAGATGAACAGAGAGAGGCCTTGCTGTGCTGTTTTACCGATGGGACAATAGGCAGGTCCAGAGAAGACAGATCACACAGATCAGTAAGTCGAGGAGCTGGGAGCTGCCCTTGTCTGTTAGCTCTAAACTCTTAGCTCTGTCACCATGTGGGGTCACTGGGGAAACCTTCAGCCTTCTGTGTGGCCCCCACAGATGGCCACCCAGCAAGCAAGCGGCCTTTTCCCTGCCTCCTGTTGCTGTGTAACCTCCCAGTGCCCTCTCTCTGTATTAAGAGGAGCAGAAGTCCATCCTGGGGTAACAGCAGCACAAAGAACTGCCTAAGGAGGCAAGGCTAACTCAGGTCAGCAGAATCCTAGCCCATTGTCCCTCCATTGCAGGCTCCCCTGGCTTCCTGGAGCCCACGTGGTCAGGCAGCAGCATGCGGCGGATGGGAGTGAGGCCTACAGCCTTCTCAGGTGCGTCCTGTAGCAGCCCCCTTGGGAACCTCTGGGCTGGAAGAGATCGAGGGTAGACCTAGGGCAGTGTGGCAATTGTCCCTGGAAGCCAGTTGGGTCCAGCAGTAGAGGGTCAAGGTAATGCTACTACCGTGCCTCATCCCTGGACAGAGAGCCCGGAGGCAGAGACAGTACCTAGAAGGGACTCTGAATTGGGCCAGCACCCCAAGACAACTGGATTTTGGTAGTTACAGATCCAACTTCCCAGTCTCTTCTCTGTGCTAACGCTCTGCCTTTCTGGTGTGCCTGAGGCCCAAGCTGGATGCTTTCAAACCTCACAGCTGCCCATAACTCCCAGAAGACCTTGTTGAGCTTATTCAACAGCAGGAAACCAAGGGGTCACGTGGAGCCTGTCCCTGCCCAAGGTGCCATAGCCCAGACTGGACAGCACTGGGCCTGGGTCATCTGAGCTGAGTGGGTTAATATGTTGGGCCCTTGCTGTACCTCGTCACAAACTTAGGTGCCTCCCATGTGGCATTTGTGTAACACACAGTTACAGTGAGGGCCAGAACAGACAGTTTGTACAGGTCCCATAAATGGCAGAGAAGCTGGAACAGTGCCTCCCTGACACAGCCAATGTGACCTGCGAGGCCTGTAGCATCCAAACTGTAGTCTATTGTGCTCCAGAGATGGTAGGCTCAGGCCTGACCCCTACCCAGTAGAAACAACAGGACTTTCTGTCTATAGCCTCTGGGATTGGGATCATTTAGATGCTGAGACTGATAGGACCAGGGCCCTAGGGTCTGTGCTGGAAGAAGGGGACCCTGGGTGTACTGTGCATCTGGGGCTGCAGACTCTGCACCTCGGCCCCACACTGTTCCCATAGCTTAGGGTTTTCAGGTACCTGCCTGTCCCCAGGGCTGAGGATTATCAGGGGACCTAGGATCCCTGGCCTTAGCCCAGCCTCCCGCTGTCCACAGGTTGTCTCAACTGCAGCAAAGTATCTGAGCTGACAGAGAGGCTGAAGGCGCTGGAGGCCAAGGTGGGTGAGCAGCCCCTCCTTGCCCTGAGCCTCCCCCACTCCTTCCTGTAACCCCTCTCCATGTCCATCCTCTGAACTTCCACCCACAGGGCAACTCATGGGTAGGGCAGACTGCTTGCTGTCCCCTCTTGCTGTCCATCCAGATCCCTGCCCTCTGCTCCTCAGGTGTCTTCCCCATGAAGCTGATACACAGTCCTACAGCCTGGTACACCATCCTGCAGGAGGCCATAAAGCCCCTCCCATGAGGCCCAGTCTCAGAGAGATCCGCTGTAACATATCCCCAAGAGCAAAGGCAGACCCCGCCCGCCTCCTCCCTTTGTCTTTATCCTGCCCCTCCATTCCATCTTCTAGTTTGAAAACGAAAACGCCCATTACACATCTCAAGTTATCTCAAGGCAAAAAGGTTTTTAAAATTACAAAATATGACAGTATACAAGATTCTGAATGTAGAATCAGAAAAAACTCAGAAATCCAGAAAACCAGTTACAGAGACTACCTGTGCCTCAGAGAGGAAACTGGCAGTTTTTGAGGCAGGGTCTCATCATGTAGCCCAGGCTAGCCTGAAACTCACTATATAGACTCACTATATAGACCAGACTGTCCCCAACTGAGACCCACCTATCGTTTTAAAGGCTTTGTTTGTCTATTGTACACGGAAGGCCTCTCCCTATCCAACGCGTGGGTCCTGGGAATCAAGCTCAAGCCATCGCATTCAGTGGCAGGATCTCTGCCCACTGAGTCATCTCACTGCCCCCTGTTTTTTGAGAGGGTCTCATGTATCTCAGGCTGGCTTCAAACTGGCTGCATATCTGAGGATGCCTTTCTGCCCGCACCAGCTTCTTGCTAGGATTACAGTGGATAGCACCGCATCTGGTTTCTGTGGCACTAGGATCAAGCCCTTCACCAACTGAGTATAAAACTGTCCTTTCTCTTTTCTTTTCTTTTTAAATGTTGTATTTCTGTGTAGTCCAGGCTAGTCTTGTACTCTAGATCCTCCTGTCTCAACATCCTGAGTAACTGGGATTACAGCCATGAGATGTCACCCTTTTTAAAAATAATCATGCCTATTTATTTGTGTTTGGTGGCATGTGAGAGTACAGTGTATGTGTGGAGGTTAAAGGACAATTTGGGGTGTTCATCTCTTTTACTGTGTGGGTTCCAGGAATTGAACTCAAGTTGTTAGTCTCGCCTGTAGAAGCTTTTGCCTGCAGGCCCATCTATCTCTAACTGCCCCTAAGTGAGTCTCTTTTAATCTCTTTTTTTCTCCATGTTTTCTGAACATGCATGGATATACACTGTCTCTTTGCCCTGCTATTCCTTCCTCTGGGAACTTGTCCTGATCAGATGTGAGGAAGTTTAGTAAAGTGTTAACTGTCATGGGGAAATCTGGAGGCCAGATCCCCGAAGGAGCGGTTATATAATTACAAACCATCTGCTGTGAGGACAGACCACCATCGGTGGCCTTATTTCCTTTTCCTGACCATTGGTCGGAGCTCAAAGTACTTGCAGAATCTTCTTTGTCCTTGGTCCTGTGTGGATGTAGGTGTCAGACTCTTTCAGTTTTCTCTGTAAATTCTCAGTGGTATAGCACTTAAATTTGGTATACAGGAAGCAGTGTGTTCAATCTTCAGTGTGTACACACATATACACACACATAGACACACTCAAACACTCTGACACACACACACTCATACACGGACACACATAGACACACACTTACACTTGAACACACATAGACTCACATTCACGTAAACACACACACATAGACACCCATATAGATGCACAGACACACATTATATAGACACACACTCACATACATAGACACACAGACACACTCGCAAACACAGAGATGCATACATAGACACACACACATAGACGTACAGACACAGATTACATACACACACACACATAGGCACATATACATACACACACAGACACACTTGGAAACACAATAGAGATACACACACACACACAGCTTCTCCCAGCCCTGCCCACCCTCCCACCCCATGGAACTTTGCCAGCAGCAGCATACAGTTGTGGCCAGCAGATCCCATGATCACAGAGCTCAGCTTTGATGGCATCGGCAGTGCAGAATGGCTGACCGTTCCACGGTGCATATTATGAACTGTCTGTCTTAAAAAGGTCACTTCTGATAACATTCTGGGTCCCTATAAGCTCAGGTCTCCACTCACAGCTGGATTCTGCTGACTCCTCCTGGCTGGACTGTCCCTAGAGAGCTCCTGGTGTCTGCCCCATCTCTGTCTTTCTCTTCCTCCACAGGTGGCGGTGCTGAGTGTCACAGAGCAGACAGTGTCCTCAGTCCCAGCTACCCCTGAGGACTCTGCCCTGCTCTGGGGCTCCCCAGCTACCCAAGGCAGCCCTGGAGATGGAAGCCTGCAGGGTAAGGGTACATACCATGAGATACTTTAGTTGGAAGAAATGCCCCACCTGACCCCTCAGGGGAGGCCTTGGTCTTCCCAGCTCTCTAGTGGACTCAACTGGAGGGAATCCAGCAGTTCTAGTTCAAGGAGGGGACTCTGGGATCTTCCCTCCCAAGCCCAGCGGGGATGCTGACTCCTGCCTAACCCCTCACTCGGGGTTTGCTAGGAGCTAGTGGGAATGTGAGGGGGTGCACAGCTACTTCAAGAGAGTGTGGGCTGAGGAACCAGAACAGGATGGGGATCAAATGAAACCCATAGAGACCAAGTTCATCTTCTTTACTCTGCAGACAGAGTTGATCCTTTGGAGCTTCCTGGGCCCACTGGCCCCAAGGGAGACGCTGTCAGCCAGATCCCAGTGAGGATCAGAGGCCCACCAGGTGAGTCCCCACAGGGCTGCCCCCTAAGCTTCTTTTCTGTATTATATCACTTGATTGTTTTGTTTGAGACAGGGTCTCACTATGTAGCCTTGGCTGGCCTGGAGCTTGCTATGTAGAACAGGCTGGCCTTGAACTCATAGAGATCTACCTTTCTCAGCTTCCCAAGTGGTAGGATTAAGGGCATGCACACACATACCCTAACTGGCTCTCTCCAGCTTCTGTAGGCATCCCTCCTGCCTAGGGACTCAGAGGATGCCTTCCCCAAGTTGGCATAGTCAAGGTGGACAGGCCCGTCCACACACCTGGCCTCTCTGCTCACCAGCCCTCCCGTGTGCCTCTTCCTACCTGGGCTATCAGAACATCTCACTTGACTCATGTACTTCTCTCAGCAGACCTTGAGCTAGGCACTGCATGGGGTGAAGCTAGTCTGCCTTCAAGATGGGGGATAGCTAGGCAGACAAGAAACATGGATGCCTAACCCCTCTGACCAGAGTTCTGTGGAAGAACCAGGAGGTCTGGGAGCCCTCTAGAAGGAAGTCAGAACAGCTTGGGAGAGATGGAGGGCACAATGCTGTGTTCTTCCCTGTCGCAAATGGCCAAGAGGACAGGCCTGTGCATTTCAGAGCCTTTGTGCCCACCTCCCCTATGCCCACCAGTCCCGTCCCTGTTCTTATTGCAGGCCCACAGGGACCCCCAGGACGTCCTGGCCAGACGGGAGCTGCAGGTATCCCTGGAAAGATGGGACCTCCAGGCCCTCCAGGTCCACCTGGGCCCCCAGGGCCTCCAGCCCCTGTCGGTCCACCCCATGCCCAGGTTTCCCTGCATGGTAAGTCCCCCTCGAGTCCCAGTGGTTTGAGGCGGAGCGAATGAAGCCATCTGTCAGGTGTCAGGTGTGCGCTCAGCTTGCCCAGTTGTCACCCAGCTGTTCGGCAGGTGCCGCCACTCTCCGTTCACAGAGGAAGGACCCTGAGGCTGGAGAGGAAGGTCACGTGCCTCACCCACACACTGGGGAGAGGGGGCGTGGCTTCAGACCCACAAGCTCAGAACCACCTGGCATTAGGTCCGCCCCAAGCCTCAGAGCTGGCTGCAGTCCAACCCTCAGAGTGCTGGGAAGCTGGAGACTTAACCTCAAAACTGAGCTCAGAGCTCCCAAGGCCACAGCCCTGGCCCTGCGGCTTAGTGTGGCTCCAGTTCCTTCCCCCAGCTAAGAAGCACCGAGTGGATCCCAAGCATCTCCCTCAGGAAGCCCACATGCTGCTAGAGTTTCAACCCCATCCGATTCTGATGTTTGGTGAATAGCTGGGTCCCGGTCCTTCATTCATTCTCTCATGACATCATTTATTCCTACACCATTCTTTATTTTATTTTACTTATTTTATTTTTACACCAAGCCTTATTGTCCTTGTTGCTATTGTGCGGATGGCAACAGTGCCGGCTTCTTGGGCCCGATGATTCTCAGTGCAGAGAAGCCTAGACATGTTAGACAGACAGTTGGTAAAAGATGGCTCTCACTATTATCCCTCTCAGCATGTCACAGAGCAGGGTCAGCAGAGGAGGGAGCCATTCTGGGTGCAACCAGCTAGACTGTGTCAGAGTTAGAATGCAGTTCTAACTTCCTTCCTCTCTGTATCTGGCACCATGTGCTGGTGGCTCTGTCTGTGCGGCAGGCTGTCCCTGCAGGGCTGTCAGAGACACATGGCAGAGGTAGCAGGTGATGACCGACTGCCCCACTCTCCCAGCTCGACACACTCACTATCTTTCACCTCCCAGGTGATCCACTGCTGTCTAATACCTTCACTGAGACAGGCAGCCACTGGCCCCAAGGACCCACTGGGCCCCCAGGTCCTCCAGGCCCCCCAGGGCCCATGGGTAAGTTGAGTCCAGGTCTGGGATAAGGGAATCGATGGTAGGAAGCAACCATGGGGGTGGGAATTGGGGGGAGAGGGGGACTGAGCTATTAGGAGACAGTTAATGGGAAACTTCTTAGCCTTGTGGTCCTGTTTTATTCAGGTCCTCCTGGTCTTCCTGGCCCCGCGGGTGCCCCTGGGAGTCCTGGACACATGGTAAGTCATTATCCAAGTTCCTCCACCCATGCTAACTCTATTCACCCATCTGCTCAGCCAGGCGTTTAGTCAGTACTTTGATATGCAAAGTACTCCCCATAAATCTTCTTAACTCAGTTCATCCAACAAGAAGTGTTATTACCCCTTGAGGCCAAGTAAAGGGGGGGATTCTTCAGGCTGCCGCCAGCACACAGGGTGAGGACGTCTGACTCCGGACACTTTAACAGCTTGACCTGCATGCTGTGTGCTGGGCATGCTTCCTCGGTCCCCATCCCCTGACTACCCTGTCCTGCCTACCGCTGCACAAGGCTGAGCTTTTGTCTTATTGTTCAGGGAACCCCAGGCCCTTCTGGACCCAAAGGAACCTCTGGTCACCCGGGAGAGAAGGGAGACAGAGTGAGTACACAGACCACCTTGCAGGGGATTCTGGGGAGTCCAGGGGTCCTGGATAATAGACAGCTCTCACCAGCTGACTCAATTCTTTTCCCTCCTCTGACACAGGGGCTACCTGGGGAACCTGGCCCCCAGGGTTTTATGGGGTTTCCGGTAAGTGATGCACCACCCCCCATACCCACCCCTCCAAGACCTCAGCAGCCCATGTTCCTGAATCTGGAACACCCCACCCTTCATGTGTGATTCCAGACAGCTCCCTCTGTCGTTGCTCCACATTGCTGGGAGCCTTTGTCCATCCCTTCTGTCAGTCTGTCTGCCTGTGGCTCTGTATCTGTATCTGTATCTGTATCTGTATCTGTATCTGTATCTGTATCTGTATCTGTATCTGTATCTGTATCTGTGACTCTGTAGTTTTCTTTCTCATTCTCCATCTCTGGATGTAGAATTGCCAGTCTTTCTAATGTAGCCGATTTTTGCTGTCTGTGTTTTGAGTCTTTGTTGTTAAGCAGGTACATGTTTAGGGTTTCACTGTTGCCTTTGCCTCTGTGGGATTAATGTTTATATCTCTAGAATACTCATCTTGAGGTCTGCGTTGCTTGCTATTGAAGTAGCCACCCCAGCGTTGTGACGCAGCTGTCTATGCATGGTGGTGCCCGTGTACTTAAAGTACGTCTCTTGTCTATAACACGGATCCTGCATTTTTCTGAGTTCCTTCAGCTCATTGATATTTTCGTCTATTTGCATAAGTATCAGCAGGATTCTGTTTGCGCCAGCCTTCTGCAGTCGGTGTCAGTTTATCCAGTCTTTTCCAGTTCCTTTTCTTGCCATTGGCAGTTAGTCGCCCCTCTGCTTCTGAGTACTTTGGGGCCCACTGCACCCACTAACAGCTTTTTAGAAATCCTCGTTTATGTTGTTTTTTTTTTTTTCACTGTTGCTAAGGACAGCACTGTGCTTCCCTCCTCACGTTTTACATGAGTTAACAGAACACTTCATATGTATACCAACTCTGAGTGCACGCTGCAGACTCGTGTGCGTGTGTGTGTGTGTGTGTGTGTGTTAAATGCGTGTTGTTTGGTTTCATCCTCTTGTGCTACCTCTGCTCTGCATTCTACTTCTACTATTGTTATAAGCCCGATGGCACTTTTTTGACAGTGCTGAGAATTGAGTCCAGGGCACTGAACAGCATGCATTAGCAAGTGATCTATTATTAAACTGCGTCCTCCAGCCAGTACCACCATCACCATCACCATCTCCATCATCACCACCACCATCATCTCCATCATCATCGTCATCACTTTAAAGTCAGTTGGCTTTAAAAAAAAAAAAGATACATATTTAAACACTGCACATTCTGTAGCTGTGATTTGAAAAACTCTGGTTTGAACCGGGTTTGAGCACAGACTTTAATCCCAGAATTTGAAAGGCAGAGGCAGGTGGAGCTATGAGTTCGAGGCCAGCCTGGTCTACAGAGTGAGTTCCAACACAGCCAGGGCTACACAAAGAAACACTTGTTTGAAAAGGAGAGAGAGAGAGAAAGAGAGAGAGAGAGAGAGAGAGAGAGAGAGAGGGAGGAAACAAAGAAAAAAACAAAGAAACAAAGAAAAATGAGAAGGAAAACTATGGTTTAAAAATATTATGAAAGAAAAAGACAGACAGACACCCTGTACTCCATATTGACCATGTACTGATTTTTTAAAATCATGATTTGTTTTTTTCTGGTTATTGGAGATCAAATCCAGAGCCTTGTACATGCTAAACAAAGACTCTTGCCAGTGAGCTACATCCCTAGCCATATTTTTTTTTATTAAGATTTAATTTTATTTTTGTGTATATGTATGTGAGTGTATACCATGTGTATGTGGGGGAAGGGGGGCTTGGAAGCCAGAAGAGGACGTCATATATGTCCTGGAGATGGAGTTACAGTCAGTGTGAGCCACCAAACACGGGTACTTCGAACTGAGCTTGGATCCTCTGGAAGAGCAGCCAGTCTCTCCAGCCCCTCCCTGGATCTGACTAAGGTGCTCAGGCAACCCACGGTCATGACCTTCCTGCTTCAGCCGCTTGAGTAGCAGGGATTATACACCTGTGCCATCAGGCCCAGGTCTTTTGTTTGTTTCTTTCTTCTTTGTTTTTGTTTTGTTTTGTTTTGAGGCAGAGTTTCTCTATATAGCCCAGGATGTCCTAGAACTCACTTTATAAGACCAGGCTGGCCTCCAATTCACAGAGATCCATCTGCCTCTGCCTGCAGAGTTCTGGGATTAAAGGCGTGCACCACCACTGCTTAGAATGCCTCCCTTTTCGTGGGCAAAATTAATAACACCTAAAATGACACAGTGGCTCATGGCTGTGATTCCAGGACTTGGGAAGTTGAGGATGGATTGTTCCTTCATGTTTAGACTGGCCTGAGTAAGTTAAAAAATGAGTGATCAGCCTGGGCAACATAGTGTGAGCCTTCATCAAAAGCAGAGCAAGTAAATAAAGGTACAGTGAATTTTAAAACCTATTAGCACTCAACAGAGCTGTCACCCGGGCATGTGCCACCACCACCCGGCTGAGGCCCAGGTCTTAGTATTAGTTCTCAAGCTGTACAGAAGTAACTGGTACAGAGCCTTTACATTAGTATTATAAAGAATCTAGAGGCAGATGGAGTCTTCTGTATACATTACAAGTCATATACAAAGACTAAGCCTTTTATGGAGGGATTTGAACCTCTGTGGATTTCAGTACCAACAGGACAATGGATTTCACACCAATGCAGGGGGATAACTGTAGCCTTTTAAATCTGCTCACATACATGTCATTTCTCATACTATACATTTCTGAAGATCCAGATTTCTGTCTGTCCTGGCTATCACTCTGCTGCTGCGAACACTTTGTAATCAAAATCAGCCTGCGAAAGGAAAGGTCTGTTTGGCTTAGAGGTTACAGTCCGTCACTCGGGAACGCAGAGACCACAGAGGAATACAACTCACTGGTTTTGTTTCTCTGGGACATGTTCACACTCAAGCCAGCTTTCTTATTTAACCCAGAGCACCTGCTTAGGGGAGGCTCTGCCCACTGTGGGCTGGGCCCTCCTATAGCAATCAGCAACCAAACTGCTCCCCCTGCCCTGCCTCATACATGCCACAGGCCAATCTGATGGAGGCAGTTCCTCAGCTGAGGGTCTGTCTTCTCAGGTGCTTCTAACTGTGTGCCACATTGACAATAAAAACTAACCAAGCCAGGCAGTAGTGGAGCATGCCTTTAATCCCAGCACTTGGGAGGCAGAGGCAGGCGGATTTCTGAGTTCGAGGCCAGCCTGGTCTACAGAGTGAGTTCCAGGACAGCCAGGGCTACAGAGAAACCCTGTTTCGAAAAACCGAAAAACAAAACAAAACAAAAAAACCAAAAAACCAAACCCTAACCAATATACTGTCCGATATTATTTCTTTTTAGCTTAAAGACCATCGTTTAGCTTTTCCCATAGTACGAGTCTCAGGATAGTTTATTTGAAACTATGTTTAGGGGATGGTTGTATTGCTCAGGGTTAGAGCTCTTGTCTAGCATCTGTGATGCCCTGAGTTCAATCCACAGCTCTGTAATCAAGCAAGCGGGCAAGCAGGCAAGCAGGCAAGCAGACTCAGTTTGCTAACACACACCTACCTACATTCCCAACACATGAGAGGCTATGAGGCAGAAGGTTCAAGAGTTTGAGACCAGCTTGGGCTATTCAGTAAGTTCCAGGCCAGCATAGGCTACAAACCTTGTCTTAAAACAAATAAAAAACCCAGGATTGGGGAAATGTCTCAGCAGTTAAGAGCACTGGCTTCTCTTGTATGGGCTCTGGACTTGGTTCCTAGCACCACATGGTGGCTCACAACCATCTGTAACTCCAGTTCTAGGGAATCCAGTGCCTTCTTTCTAGTCTCTATGGGCACTGCATACATACTAACATAAATTAACATTCATTAGCATAGAATAAGTTTTTTTGTGGTTTTTCTTTTTTTGGTTTTTCAAGACAGGGTTTCTCTGTATAGCCTTGGCTGTCCTGGAATTCACTCAGTAGACCAGGCTGGCCTTGAACTCAGAAATCCACCTGCTTCTGCCTCCCAAGTGCTGGGATTAAAGGCATGCACCACCACCGCCAGGCTAAATAAGATTTTTTTTTTTTAAATCAATCAATAGTAAGATATTTTACAGGGTCTCACTATGTAGCTCTGGCTGTCCTGGAGCTCACTATATAGACCAGGCTGGCCTCAAACTTACAGAGATCTGCCTGTCTCTGCCTTCCAAATACTGACATTAAAGGTGTCCACCATTACTCCTGGCTAAGATACTCTTTATTACACCTTAGTTGTTTAAAGATATTTTGTTAAATATAAACTTATATGTTGGCAACTTTATCATTTTGTACTACTTTAAAGATACTGCTCTGTGACCTTCTTGCTTGTATAGTTTCTCACCAGAAATAAATTGTCACTATTTTGCACCCCCATGTGTGTGTGTGTGTGTGTGTGTCTGTGTGTCTGTGTGTGTGTTGCTCTTTGGCTTTTAAGATTTTCTCTTTAGCCTTAGTCAATACCTATTGCTGTGTTGTGACTAGGTATGATACTCTGTGTCTAATCTACTTTGGGTTCCTGAATATGTAAAGTTTTGTTTTCATTCATCATTTTTACTGATCATCTATAATTGGCATAGTAACAATGTACATGGGGATTTTGTGGAAGTCTCTTCAACCTTCACAGGCAGCAGAGGGACAAGTCACAGGCAACACACATATATTAGGCATAGAAATGCCTACCTGTAATCCCTGCACTGGGGAGGTGGAGGCAGGAGAATCAAAAGTTCAAGGTCATTCCCAGCTCAAAGTGATTTTGACACCAGCATGGTGTCATGGGATACATGACAGATGTATCCCATGGGATACATACACATGACCCTGCTGAAAAGATCAGAAAAACTACCAAAGTGTCTTGCAAAGTAGCTGTACCAAATTGCTTTCTGTCTTGTTCTACTGCTTCGAGGAGACACCATGACCAAGACAATTTAAAAGAGAAAGCATTTAATTGAGGACTTTCTTACAGTTTCAGAGAGTTAATCCATTGTCATCATAGCAGGGAACATAGCAGCAGGCAGGCATGGTGCTGGAACAGTAGCTGAGAGCTTTACATCCTGATCCACAGGCAGCAGACAGAGACACTGGGCCTGCTGTGGGTGTTTGAAACCTCAAAGCCTACCCCACTGACACGCATCCTCCAACAAGACCACATCTACTCCAAAATGGCCACACCTCCCAATCCTTCCCAAACAGTTCCTGTAACTAGTGACCCTGTGGGGGCCATTCTCACTGGAAACACACAAACTCTTCACAGCATGAGTGAGTTTCATCTTCCCCCAGTCCTCACCTCCACTTGGTACCACTTGGTGTTGCCATTGGATATTTTGGCCACTGTAATAGGTGTGCAGTACTGTTTCATTGGAAAGGTGTTTTGTTGCTGTTGGTGGTGCTTGGTTTTTTTGTTTGTTTGTTTGGTTGGTTGGTTTTTTTTGTTTGTTTGTTTTGTTTTGTTTGGTTTGGTTTGGTACAGACTGTCCTCAAACTTAAGATATTCTCCTTCCTCAGCCTCCTGAGTGCTGAGATTGGATGTTTGCTGTGATGAACTCACTGCCATTTTACTTTGCAGTTCCCAGGTGATGCTGACTTTCATTTGTTCATTGTTCCTTTGCCTTTGTTTATTGTGTCTGTGCTGTTGCGGTCTTCTGATTATTTTGTTGTTGCTGCTGCTGTTTTGAGACAGGGTCTTCCCATGTAGCCCTGGATGTCAAGAACTTGCTGTGTAGACCAGGCTAGTTTTTAACTAACAGAGACATTGCTGCCTTTGCCTCCCGAGTGTTGAGACTAAAGCCACCACTCTGCAATAGTAATATATATATTTTTAATTTCAAATCCCAGTTGTTGGTTGCTGGCATGCATGAGCTTGTATGTATTAACATATCTCCTTGCTATTATAACTTATCAATTCCAGGAACATTTTTGTTAGTTGAGGCTGGTCTTCACTACTTTGTGAGTTCTTGTCCTGTCTCCTAACAATATCTTCTCTGGCTCAGTGGTCTTCTCTGCCCTCGCCCTACTGAGTCTCTTTCTGCGCCAGCTGCCTTCTCTTCTCCAATCCTGTCAATCTCCCATTCAATCTGGTTTCTCTGCTGGCTTTTTTATATCCTCTCCTGTTCCCAAAGAAGGTCATAGGGTCAAGCAGTTCTAAGAACTTTCAAAGGCCAGTTGCTAGCAACTGGGGATCCTTTAAACAAGATAATAAAAAAACAAGATAAATCACATTATAGTTATTTCAGATTTTCTACACAGATAAATCAAAGCTGTGTACAAAAATAATCATTTGCCAAATCCAAATCCTTTGTATTTCTTCTTATTTTAATGTGTTGGCTAGAACTCCCCGTAAGTGCTGTGTTGAAAACCAATGGTAAGAAGGGCCATCCTTGCCTGCCTCCCTCCCTCTCTCCCTTTCCCTCCCCCCCCCGCACCCCCCCCCCCCCGTCTTTCTTTCTTCCTTTTTGTTTTGAGACAGGGTTTCTCTGTATAGCCTTGGATGGATGTTCTAGAACTATGTAGACCAGGCCCCTAACTCACAGAAATCCACCCGGATACCTTTTGTCTTTGATCCCAACACTCAGAGGCAGAGACAGAGGCAGCCAAAGCTCTGCGGTCTCATATAATGTTGGGGACCTGGGCTGGTGGTCAGTGTTACAGTTCAAGCTTAGCATGCCCGAGGGCTTGGGTTAATGTAACCACTGGCTTTTCCACCCATGACCCACTTCCTAAATCACGGCTCGGATGTTATTTATTTATGAATCAATGCCTAATTCTTAAGCTAGGCTTGTACCCCAGCTAGCTCAATTCTCCTGTTTATAACATTCTGTGTCAGCCATGCGGCTGGTTACCTTGATTCACATTCATATGTCCAATTTCCTCAGCTAATCTTCCTGCCTGAAGACCAAAGTTCTCCCTCTTCCTCTGTCTCTCCGTCTCTGTCTCTCTCTGTCTCTGTCTGTGTCTCTCTGTCTCTGTCTCTCTCTCTCTGCTGGATATCCCACCTTCTAATCCTGCCTCAGTTTGTTGGCCATCAGATTTTGTTTGTTTTTGTTTTTTGGACATGTGATTATCCCTACACAGTGCTCGAGAGATGATCCCTACAGGTTAAACTCTCAGCACTCCAGGAAAGAAATGAATTATGAATTATTCTCTATGCTTCTGAAAGGAATCAGGAAATTACCACAATTCCTTCTTAAACTCTTGATAGAATTCAATAGCAACTCTGTCTATACCCGAAGCTTTCTGTTTTAAATGGTTATTACCGATTTAATTTCTTTTTTTTTTTTCCTTTTTGTTTTTTGGTGGGGGGGGGAGGCTCATAAAACATAAGGGCATAATATTGTTCATAATGTGTATGATCCTTTCCTATGTCCATAGGATCTCTAGAGATACCTATTTTTCATTTCTGCTATTAATCATTTCAATCATCTTTCTTTTTTATCTTGGCTTGACTAAAAACTGCTATTTTTACTGATCTTTTCAAAACACTGGTAGATTTAAAAAAAAAAAAAGAGTGTAGATTCTTGTTGGTTTTCCCAATTTTTCCTTTTCTGCTTCACTGCTTTCTGATCACGTGCTCCCGTCTGCTTGTTGAGACAGAGCTTGCTGTGTAGTCCCACTGTGGTCAAGGATGGCCTTGAGCTCCTGACCTTCCTGCCTCTACCTCCCAAGTGTGTCGGGGGAGGGGGTGTGGCGGGCGGGCAGGCGAGCAGAGGTGTGAGCACATGTGCAGCACCTGCACAGATGTGGCTGGTTCTTCTCTCTTGCTCACCCTAGGCTTCATCTGTTCAGTTATTTATTCTGATCTCTCGTTTACACACCCACTCACTGCTGTCCATTCCCGTGAGCACTCCTTTTGCTGTATTACACAAATTTTGATAAGTTCTGTTCCTACTTGATTCAAAATCGTTTTGCATTTCCCTTGTGGTTCCTTCTTTGACCTGTGTACTCGTAGAAGTGTTTTGGTTAATCTCCTGGTGTCTTAGACTTTGCCAGGTATCTTTTTTGTATTTGATTTCTTTCATAGTTCTAGAAGATTGTCTGAGATCACGCCTTGTATGGTTTCTCGCTGATGTTTGTTAAGGTGTGTGTTTAATGGTCCTGTCTCCTGCTCAATGTGTCCATTTCTGAGGGAGTCGAGTCACAAACTTAGGATTCTCTGGCCTCAGTCTCCCAGGTAGCTGGGATTATAGCCATGTAGCACAAACTTGTTTTTTTTTTTTTTTAAATTAACATGCGAGTGTATGAATGTTTTCTCCTGAATGCATATCTGCGCACCAATTTCCTGGTGCCTGTGGAGGTCAGAAGAAAGCATTAGATCCTTTGGCACTGGCATTATAGATGGTTGTGAGCCACCATGTGGATTCTGGGAATTGAACCAGGGTCTTTTGCAAAGCAACCTTAATTGCTGAGCCATCTCTCAGCCCAGCCCCTTGGTTTGTAATCTTTGAACTTTTAACCTCTATGTAGTATGTGTGTGTGTACATGCATGCAGGTCAGAGGTCAATATCAGGTATCTTTTATTACTCTCCATTTTATTCATTCATTCTTATTCATTCATTCATTCATTTTTGGGACAATGTCTCTCACTAAACTCAGAGCTCACCTATTCAGCAAACCTTGGAGATTGTCCTATCTTTGCATTCCTAGGTTGCTGGTACCATTCCCAACTTTCTATGAGGGGGCTAGAAGTCTGAAGTCAGCAAGCACTTTATTGATCGATCTAGACTCTTGTTTTTAGATGTATTTCATTTTATGGGAATGAGTGATTTATCTACATGTATGTATGTGCACCTCATCTGGTTCCTGTGAAGGTCAGAAGAGGGCACTGGATCCCCTGAAACTGGAATCGTGAATGGTTGTGAGCCCCCACTTGGGTGCTGAGAACCCAACCTAAGAGCAGCAAGTGCCTTCCCTGCTGAGCTAACTCTCCAGCCCCCATCTGGCCTCTTAAGCTTTTTTTTTTTTTTTTTTTTAAAGATTTATTTATTTTATATATGTGAGTACACTGTAGCTGCTTTCAGACACACCAGAAGAGGGTATCAGATCCCATTATAGATGGCTGTGAGCCACCATGTGGTTGCTGGGAACTGAACTCAGGACCCCTGGAAGAGTAAGCAATCAGAACTCTTAACCACTGAGCTATCTCTCCAGTCCTTAAGCTTTATTTTTATCTTGTCTTTCTATTTAATGTGAACATGTTTGTGTGTTTATCTATAGTTTTGTTTTGAGACAGGGTCTCTCTGTGTATCCCTGGCTGTTCTGGAACTCATTCTGTAGACCAAGTTGGCCTCAAACTCAGAGATCCTGAAATTAAAGGCATGTACCACTACTGCTCAGCCAAGTTTGGTTTGATTTTTGAGACTGGGATTTGGCATATAGCTATGGCTGGTCTGGTACTCATGAAAGCAAGCCTCCAACTTCCAGCAATCCTTCTGCCTCGGCATCCACAGCAACAGAATGTTTTGTCATATTTCCAAGTGGTTCTTTTTCTGCCTTTCCTTCTCTGATATTCACTGGGAAGACTTGGGTATAAATCTTTGACATGAAACTCACAGAGCACTCTGATTGGGACCCACTGAGCCTCTGGAGGCTTCTGTTACATGTAGGTCCCCCTGCCCAGTTCTGCTTTCTGTGGGTTTCTGCTCTTAAACTGTGTACTCACCTTTCTGACTGCTGGGAACAGTGGCACATACCCATAATCTCAGCTCTTAAAAAGCAGAGGCAGGAGGCTCACAAATTCAAGGCCAGCTTGAACTACATAATGAAGTCTTGTCTCAAAAAAAAAAAAAATGGATTTAAAAATTACCAGTCCTCCCTAACACACACATACTTTTATGTTAAGAGGATGGCATGGTCATGTCTAAGCTTGGTGCCACACTTGGGTCCTAGAGGTGTATTTTGTTTTGAAATCAAACTTGAAGAAAAGCTGTGGGTCAATGGGAAACATTCTTCGTCCACTGTCTTCTTTGCCTAGAACTGCAGTCACAGTGCCGGCTGGAGCCCCAGGCTCATTCCTGTGGAGTATGTACCCAGCAAACAGTTCACCCCAGACCAGTTTTTGAAAACATCCTTTTTTCCCTTCTGTGCTTCAGTTTAAATTGGCTTTTTTTCAAATTAATTAGTTTTGGGTTTGGGTTTTTTTTTTTTTTTTTTTTTTTTTTTTTTTTTTTTTTTTTTTTTTTTTTTTTTTTTTGTACAATATTCTGTTAGTCCTAACAAAAACGTAAAATCTTTATTACATTTTATTTATTTGTACATGTGTGCATACATACACACTGTGGCAGAAGTGGAGGTCGGGGCACATCTTGAAATAATTGATCTGTGAATGAGTGGAAGCATCATGTGGGTTCAGAAGTTTGAACTGAGGTTTCGGGTTAACAGCAAGCCCCTCTACCTGCTGAACCATCACGGGGCCCTGCGCCTAACAAAATTTTATTTTCAGGATTTCTATTTGATTTTTTTTTTTAAAGATCTATTTATTTAATGTATGTGAGTACATTGCAGCTGTCTTCAGACACACCAGAAGAGGGCATAGAATCCCATTACAGATGGTTGTGAGCCACCATGTGGTTGCTGTGAATTGAACTCAGGACCTCTGGAAGAGCAGACAGTGCTCTTAATCTCTGAGCCATCTCTCCAGCCCACTATCTGATTTTTTTAAAAAACAATTTGCATGTCTCCTAACAGTCTCCATGTTGTCATATAGCATATCGGTCCCAGATGATTCCTTGTTTTGTTTGTTTTTATTTTATTTTTCTCTTGAGACGGGATCTCACTATATAGTTTATATAGACCTGGAATTCTTATCTATCTAACTTAGGCTGTCTTTGAACTCATGCCAAGCAACCCATGTGCCTTAGCCTCCACAAAGCTGGGATTACAGGCATGTACCAAAGACTGTCTAGCCTAATTTTTTTTTTTAAAGATGTATTCATTTATTATATATAGTGTTCTGTCTGCATGTATGCCTGCATGCCAAGAAGAGGGCACCAGATCTCATTACAGATGGTTGTGAGCCACCATGTGGGTGCTGGGAATTGAATGCAGGACCTCTGGAAGAGCAGGCAGTGCTCTTAACCATTGAGCCATCTCTCAACCACCCCACCGACACCCACTGATTCTTTTAAAACATTTTTTGGGGGAGCTGAAGAGATGGCTCAGTGGTTAAGGGCATAACTGTTCTTTCTGAGAATTCAAGTTCAGTTCCCAGCACACATGGTAGATCACAACCACCTGCGACTCCAGCTCCAGGGCCTCTATTGGAGTCTATATTCCTGTTCATAGTCTTAATTTTTTTTAATCTTTAAAAAATGTTTAACATTTTTATTTACTATTAATATGCATGTATTTGATGGTAGGGCATGAATGAAAGACAGGACAGAGCCTAGCTCTCTTCCCCCGATGTGGGTTCCAGAAACCACTGTGACCCCCAGGCTTGCTGAACCATCTTCATGGTCTAGAATATTTGTCATAGATATTTTATTAATTTCTTTAAGATTTCTTTTTATGTATAAGTGTTTTGCTTGCGTGTACATGCATGCCTGATGCCTGCAGAGGTTGGAAGATGGTGTCGGATCCCCTAACTGGAGTTACAGATGGTTGTGATCTACCATGTGGGTGCTGGGAATTGAACCTGGGTTCTCTATGGGAGCACCCAGGGCTCTTAAGCACCGAGCCACCTCTCCAGCCCCTGTCATGGATGTTTTAAATACCTTGTCTCCTACTTACAACACCACGTTAGCAATGGGCCTGTTTCTGTTGACTGGTCTTTCTCTTGCGTGCTCATCTTGTTTCTTGTTTTTTTTTTTCACACGGCTTTTTCTCAGATGCTTTATTGGATGAGAGGGGCACAGTCTGGGGAACTCCATTTGGTTATTTTCTTGAGAAGTGCTGAGAGCCCCAGGACACCTACCATACGCATGGGTCACCCAATTCTTTCAGACATTTACCTTTATAACAGAAAGTCCATTTTGGTTTTGTTCTTGGTTCTAAGAAAACTCCGTAGCCCTGGCCTGTGTTCTTTCTGTAAAGGCCTGTCTTTCTGCAGTTTCATGAGAAAGCATTGGGTATTTCCAAATTCTCTGTCCTTTGTGATAGGAAGTTCTTGAAATCTATGCTCAATCCTACCAACTGTTGTCTTCTCCCTGGGTTCCTTGCACACTGCCCTCCCCACAGACTGAACTCAGTGTTTCACAGGTGTGAGGCAATCATTCTACACCATCATCACACCCAGGTCTCTGTTAGTCTTTCTCCCTCACATAGGCCCCCTCTTCCACCTCCTGCTCCCTTCCCTTTTTCTGTTCCCTTTTCCCTTCCTTTTTTCCCTTCCCCCTTCTTCCCTTCCCCTTCTTCCCTTCCCCCTTCTTCCCTTCCCCTTCTTCCCTTCCCCCTTCTTCCCTTCCCCTTCTTCCCTTCCCCCTTCTTCCCTTCCCCCTTCTTCCCTTCCCCCTTCTTCCCTCCCCCCTTCTTCCCGTCCCCCTTCTTCCCTTCCCCCTTCTTCCCTTCCCCTTCTTCCCTTCCCCCTTCTTCCCTCCCTTCCCTCCTTCCCTTTCCTCCTTCCCTTCCCTTTCCTCCTTCCCTTCCTTTCCCCCTTCTTCCCTTCCCCTTTCTTCCCTTCCCCCTTCTTCCCTTCCCTCCTTCCCTCCTTCCCTTCCCTCCTTCCCTTCCCTTCCCTCCCCTCCCTCCCTCCCCTCCTCTCCTCCCCTCTCCTCTTCTCCTCCCTTTCTCTCCTCCCCCTCCCCTCCCCTTCCCTTCCCTTCTCTTCCCTTCCTTACTTCTGTCTCTGACTTCTTTCAGGGAGAACCTGGCCCCAAAGGAGACCCTGGTGAGAAGAGCCACTGGGTAAGCTACAGACCTGCACCCACCTCCCCTCCTCCTGCCCTGCCTCCACCTGCCTCCTCTGCCCTGCCCTCCCCTCCTCCTGCCCTGCCTCCACCTGCCTCCTCTGCCCTGCCCTGCCTCTTCCTGCCCTCCTTCTGCCTCCCTCTGCCCTCCCCTGCCCTTCTTGCTCAGTAAAGAATTCTCTCACCAGTAGACCCTGGGATGAGGGTGTCCTACTCACATACTTACAGAAGCCCTGCCCCCACACCCTCCCAACACTCCCCTCCAGCAGACCCCACCCATGCTCTCTCTGTCTCTGCCTCTGTCTTCACCCACTTACCCTCTGTAGCCTCGCCAGGCTGTTGGGCAGTTTAGGTGACCCAGGGCAGACCCCTTTTCCACTTCCATGGTCTCTCCTGTCAAAGGTTTTGACTTTGTCCTGTTGACCACAAAAGAACGGGAAATGTGAAGAAAGCATCCACCTAAAACAGAAAGGGGACCTTAGGCAAGTCATGGGACAAAAAAAAGGGTACACAAGGGATTCATGGGATAAAGGACTGGGAACTTAGAAACCAACAGACATACAGGGAATCCAGGAAGCTTGGAAAGGGAAATCTTGAAACCATTATGTATATGTTACATGGTTAATGAGGCCAGGAGACCTAACTCTGCTCTACCCAAAAGATCTGTAATAGGTACCATCACATACTATAAGTGATCCACTGGGGAAGCCTAGAAACTGTCATATGCAGAGAGAACCATAGAGACTGAAATAAAGTGATCTAGACACTACCATACAAAGGAAGCTGAACAATAGAAAGGCCTAGAAACTGTCACATGCAGAGCTGACACTGAATAAATGGGAGGAGAGACCTAGAAACCATGTACGCAGAAATCTCAAGATTTCAAGGACCTCACTGGGAACCGTCAAGATCAATAGAAATAACTAATGAACAGGTTTGGAGCCTAGGAATCTACTCTGCTTAAAGACAGAGAAGGAAGCCTAGAACGTACCATGCCCTGAAGACTTGGGTGCCCACACTTGGCAACCATTGCTAACATGGGAAGCACTTGGAAAATAGGTAGGGTGGGCGTAAACATCCCTACAAGACAGACAGCCTGGGTCCCCTTTAGAAGCTAGCATCATGGCTTCCCTTCTGCCCTTCCTGAGCACCATGGGTGAGGGTGTGGCCAGCATTAGCCTCCAACCTTGTCTTGTCTGTTTGTGGTCATGGAGCCAGTGATGGATACAGCCGTGGTAGTCCTCACCCTGCACGAGTCCACCTCTGTGACCCCATGACTTCCAGGGGCCCTGCTACCTCTCCCAGATGTTTGCTTCCCAACCCCCTCCCCCCATCCTCACCGGTCCACTCAATGTGGTTCCTGGCCTTTGACAGTGTCAATGTGGACCCGGCTATGTGCAGGGAGACCCATGTGAACAGCTCTCTCCCTCCTCTAGGCCCCTCACTCTCCCAGAGACCTGGGATGAGAAAATGGGTTTTTCACACATCCCAGAAGTTATGGGAAAAACCAGGTCACTACAGATCTAGGCTACGAATCTCTTATCCAGCATGGGGAGCCTGAGGCCACCCCAGGTCAGACCTTGAACCCAGGACTAGCTATGGGAGGGACTCCCAAGAGGTAGCAGGACCCCTACTGCCCACCTTCTTCCTTTCATTACCTGCACTTCTACTCCTGCTTGCTGCCTGGGAGAGGGTTCGCTGGGTAGGAGATGCATGCAACTTCTGGGCTGAGGGACCAGCTCTGTTAGAGATAGGTAGGGATCCTGGTACAGTGGGAACATCTTGCAGACACATTTCACCTACCAGTGCCCCCTAGAGGTAGAGAGGTAGTGCAGCTTTCAGAGCCTCTTGCCAAGTTTAGCTGTAGCTCAGCAGTGTCACCACGTGGTCATAGTCATGTACTGCAGGAGCTGAGTGACTGGCCTGAGTTATGAGGGAAGCGAGCCTTCATCCCTTCTTTAGACAAGGAAACCAAGGACGAGCTCTGCAGAGCAAACTGGTAGCACTAAAAGTGAGACACAAAGTGAAACAGGCTAAGACAGAGGAGCTAGAGAATCCACTACAGTTCCCTAAGCATAGCTCTGTATGCCAGGCTCAGGGCTGGGCAGTACAGAGAGGCAGTCTGCAGACACAGGCCCCAGGAGGAGTCACCATCAGGTAAAACACTATGGTCAGCAGCCACAGGACAAAAGGAACTTAGGTGTGGTGGGGGTGTCTGTACCAATAGTATATTGGTGATGAAAGAGACCTAATCAGTCATGGTATTCAGACAGAGAAGTGGGGGCAGTGATGTGTTTATAAAGAGATAAAGGGAATATGTTCTGTGGGTGTGTGGAGAGGTATGGAGGAAGGGGATATCTCAGCAGGCCCATGCTGAGGCATCTCTTCCCCCTGAGAGACCAGTCACACACTGGTATAATATTGAATAGAGTTTATTCAGGGAATGGAGAGGGGAGCCAGGAGGGTAGTAGAGGCAGAGAGAGAGAAAGAGAGAGAGAGAGAAGAAGAAGAAGAAGAAGAAGAAGAAGAAGAAGAAGAAGAGGAGGAGGAGGAGGAGGAGGAGGAGGAGGAGGAGGAGGAGGAGGAGGAGGAAGAGGAGGAAGAGGAGGAAGAGAAGAGACGAGGCCGGCCATGACCACATGGAGAGAGGGAGAAGGGAAGGGGAGGGGTGAGGGGACAGAGGGATCAAGAGAGCAAGAGCAAAAGATCAAGAGGGAGAGGAGGGGGCAAGCAGCCCCTTTTATAATGGGCTAGGCCTACCTAGCTGTTGCCAGGTAACTGTAGGGGTAGAGTTTAGACAGAATGCTAACAGGCAGCATGTAAAAGGGGGCCTGGGATATATCTGGAGTAGCGAGTACTCAGGGTAGCAGCTTGGCAGGCAAGAAGTGAGAGAGGATAGAGGCTTTCAGAAATTCTAAGGCCACATTAAGAAATTCCTATTTGGTGGACCTGGGGCGTCATTTTAAGAAATGCTAAACTGGGAACCAGGAATGGTGGCTCACACTTGGAATCCCAGCATGCAGATGCCTGAGGCAGAAAGATTGCTGCAAGTTCAAAGCAGACCTGGGCTTCAGAGTGAGATACTGAAGGATCTCAAAAACTTAAGAATTTTTTTTTAAATTAAAGAATGTGAGGGGCCGGGCAGTGGTGGCGCACGCCTTTAACCCCAGCACTTGGGAGGCAGAGGTAGGCGGATTTCTGAGTTCGAGGCCAGCCTGGTCTACCGAGTGAGTTCCAGGACAGCCAAGGCTACACAAAGAATGTGAGGAATGGTATGGTCAGGGTTTTGTTCCCATAGGATGTTTCTGAACGCCAATTTGGAGAGTGGATCGGAGACAGAAAAGAACTTTAGAAGGCTGTGGACATCCTAATCAGAGGCCAGGCACCTTTAAGTGGGAGCATAGACCGGCAGCAAGGTAGACAGTGGTCAGTGGAATCAGGGGACCTTGGGTGCTGCCTTGGCTGTGAAGGCAGAGCTGGGGCTGGTATATAAACCCATAATCCCAGCTGCTCAGGAGGCTGAGACAAAAGGATCACAGGTTCAAGGCCAGCCTGGACAAGTTAGTGAGCTCTTGTCAGAGAATATACTGAGAATATATAATATTCAATGTCAATAAAAAGGGAGGGAGCTGGGATAAATCTCAGTGGTAGAGAAGCTGTCTGGCATGTGCGAGGCATTCTCTTCACTACCATACCCAAGAAACACAAACAAAGAGATAGCTCAGTGGTTAAGGATGCTTACTGAGGATGTGAGTTTGATTCCTGTTACTCACGTGGCAGCCCACAGCGATCTGTAAGTCTAGTCTCAAGAGGGCTTCTGGCCTCAGTGGACACTGCTCACACATGGTGCACAAACATACATGCAAGCACAGATGCAATACACATAAGAATAAATAAAAATCTTAGCCAAGATCTGAGCAAGGTTCCCACACAGCAGTTTGTGGCAGTTCTGGTGTCTTAGCCTAGAGTGTGCTTCCTGCTCCTCTCACTGGTGGTCTTGTGAATGTCCTAGATCTTCCACCTGTTCTTCCCGAGGAGACAAAGCTAAACATTCTGAGTAGTGCTTGCTGGGACCAGATGCCCTTTGGTTGTACCTCATTGGCCCATTGTCCATGCTGGGAATGGCTTCATAGTGTTTTTAAAGATTGATCTTTTAGAATGTTTTAAGACTTCTTTTTAATTATGTGCATATCTGTAAAAGTGTGTATCACATGTGTGTTGGTACCTAAAGAGGCCAAGAGAGGGCGACAGACTCCCTAGACCTGGAGTTACAGGTGATTGTGAGCTGTCCAAAATGGGTACTGGGACCCAAACTTGGGCCCTTTGTAAGAGCAGCAAGTGCTTTCAGCCATTGAGCCATTTCTCTAGCCCTTAAACTAACTCTCTTTTCTCTCTTCTCTCTCCTCTCTTCTTTCTTTCTTCTCTCTCTCTCTCTCTCTCTCTCTCTCTCACACACACACACACTCTGTGTGTGTTATACCTGTGTGTATGCATGTGTGTGGTTATGTGTGCATGTGTTGTTCCCTTGTTATTAAATCTGGGAGCTCACCATCTTCCAGCTAGGCTAGCAGCCAACAAATCTTGCCTTTTTCTATACCTGCCCAGTGCTAGGGTTACCTGCAACAGGTATTTTTTTGTTTTGTTTTTTGTTTTTGTGTTTTTATTTGTTTGTTTTGAAAGGGGGTTTCTCTATGTAGCTTCTCTGTGTTTCTCTGGCTGTCCTAAAACTCTCTCTGTAGATCAGGCTGGCCTCAAACTCATAGAAATCCACCTGTCTCTGCCTTCCAAGTGCTGAGATTAAAGGTGTGTGCCACCAACCCCTGAGCTTGGGTGGCTTTTACATGAATTCTGAAGCTCTGAATTCAGGCCCCTTGTTCTCACTAACCAAGTGCTCTTCCCACTGAACCACGTCCCCAGCCCCGGGATCATCCATTTTCACAACCTGTTCCCGTGACACCAGAAGAGGGATTACTTTGGCATGTGACCTGTAGTAACCCCAGTACCCCAGGCTGAAGTGGCAGTTCAGTGGAGCAAGAATAGCTCCATCTTTATTTATGATATTAATAGAACAGCTGGAGCATAAGGAGTAGCCCGGGGAGATGAACACTCGGTTGGTATGGTGGGAGTCCTCTCAGTTGTTTAGATATTCTTGTGGAGAGCCACTGCTTCAGAGTGTTGGATGGTGGGCCAAGTTTAGGGGCTCATGTCTGGAATTCCAGCCCATGGGAGTCTGAGGCAGAACTATGGTGAGGTTGAGGCTAACCTGGGTCACATTGTATCTCAAAGAAAAAAAAATGGGGAGAAGGAGCTGGAGAGATAGCAGAGGTGAGGACCAGAGTTTACATTCCAGGATCCACATAAATTTTGGGTGGGCATGGCAGCCTATCCCAAATTCCAGAGCTTGGAGGGCAGAAACGGGATTGCCAGAGCAAACTCTGGGTTCAATTGAGGGACCGTGCCTCAAGAAATAAGGTGGAGGAAAAACTCGGATGTCACTTCCAGCCTCCAGGTCTATGTACATGTGTGCGTGCATACACATGTGAGCACACGTATACACACCCATACACATACACCACATACCACACACCAGGTCCAGGTACATGTGTGCATGCATACACATGTGAGCACACATATACAAACCTATACACAACACACATGACACACCACAAATGAGGTGGGGGAGATGGCTCCGTGGATAAGAGCACTTTCTGTACAAACAAGAGGCCCTGAGTTCTGATCCCTAGCGCCTACATAGAAGTCAGGCATGGCATGTATGCCTGCAATGCTAGCATCGAGGATTAGAGACAAGTGGGGCTCGATAGCCAGCCAGACTAGCTGAAACTGTACATGTTGGGCACACCTTAAGACTCTGTCTCAAAAAGTAAGAAAGCAGTGGAGAGGCCTGGGAGGCGGCTCAGGGGGAGAAGGCACTTGACACAAGTGTGAGTTCAAGCTCTAGGACCCAACCCACGTGATGTGAAGAAAGAGCCAGTGCATTCAATTCGTTCTCTGATGTCCACACTCATGTTGTAGCCACAATGTGCATGCTATGGCATGATCAGGCTTCTACACACACACACACACACACACACACACGTGTTCATGTGCATATATAACTGCACATGTATGTGTACCACACACACACACATAAGGAGATGTGTGTTTGCATCCCTTCACTTGCCCTACACTAAGTGCCAAGAGACTTCTAGATGCTGTCAGATGTGGGGTAGTTGTCACAAACATCTTGGTGTCTGTCGGAAAATATACCAACAATCTAGAAGTTGTTTAGGAAGGGGATGTGTGTTGGGCAAGACCTTGTTTTGGGGAAAGAAAGGACAAACTGGGAGAAAGTCCAAGAGAGCTCTCTAAATGAGCCTCCGTTTGGGGAAAGTGGAGAGCCTTAGGCCTGGGAGGCCTTAAAGGAGCTTGGTGAACCCACCGCCACAGCCCTGGGAGTACACTGGTGCCTTCAGCTGCCGCTGAGAGGAGCTGGGCTGAGCGTGCTCACCACGGTGGGTCAGAGTATGAAGCTGGTATGGTCTTGGCAGAGATGTGAGTGGTTTCCTGAAGGAGGCGGCTGGGCTCAAGCCTTAGAGTAGCCTCATTTTAAGCAACAATGCCATTCAAACATTTTGATTTTCACTTAACACTCATTTTAGCATGAACAGAATTACTAGCAACTGGCTTCCCTTCACTGACAGAGTTAGGGTGAGGCCAGCAGGACCAGTCAGAACAAAGAGTCAGCCTGAAGAAGATGAATAAAGAGAAACAGAAAAATGTAAAGAATTTAAAATGGAGAGAGAGAGAGAGAGAGAGAGAGAGAGAGAGAGAGAGAGAGAGAGAGAGAGCCAGCCCAGAGTATAAATGGCCCAGAGAGAGAGAGAGAGAGAGAGAGAGAGAGAGAGAGAGAGCGCCAGCCCAGAGTATAAATGGCCCAGGGATGTGACAAGCACTGTGCAGAGGCTGTGGGGATGGGGGTGAGAGGTCAAGCTGGTGCCATGTGACCTTGAGAACAATATGGCTTTCTGTGGAGAAAGCAGATCGGAGTCCTCCAGAGTGGCACAATTTGCACACAACTGGGATCAAATGGCACTTCCTGAGAGGGTGTCCAGGGGTTGCTTCCTCCTGCCTTGCCCCCATCCTGTCCCCCTCGGTCTTGTTTGGCTGTCCATGGGTTCTGGGCTGTGGTAGGTGGTACAGGGCTACAGGTGCTTGTCCTGGGTGGGGCATGGGCCACTGGCAGGCTTTGCAGGGTCCCCCTCCCTGCCCCCCGTCACGGCTGCATCTGTCTCTTTCCTCCACAGGGGGAGGGGTTGCACCAACTACGCGAGGCTTTGAAGATTTTAGCTGAGAGGGTATTAATCTTGGAAACAATGATTGGGCTCTATGGTGAGTAGAGACAGACAGACGGCCAGCCAGCTCAGCCCCTGCTTACCAGTCTCCCCTAAAACCTTCTTGGGGTGGAACTGGCCTGAGTCCAGTTCTGAGGCTGAAGAAGCATAGGCTGCAGAGGCTACTGGACCCGAATGACTGATCCCCTTCCCCAGGGGAAGGTCCTGCTCCTGGACTCATCCTTGTGCCTCCCTCTAGGCATTGTGGGTGAAGTAGTTACTTAACAGAGCTCAGAGACAACAGATGATGAGATTTGCAAAAAATTGTAGGCAACCAAAACAGACTCCAAAGCTGGACATGGTGGCTCACACCTTTGATCCCAGCACTCAGGAGGCAGAGGCAGAAGGATCTCTGTGAGTTTGAGGCTATCCTGGTCTACAGAGTGAGTTTTAGGATAGCCAGGGCTACACAGAGAAACCCTGTCTTGAAAAACAAACCGCAATGAAAGAAAGAAAGAAAGAAAGAAAGAAAGAAAGAAAGAAAGAAAGAAAGGAAGGAAGGAAAGAAAGAAGAAACCAAATGCCTAATCAGCAAGGGATTATGGGTAACAGCCAGACTTTAGCCATACTGGGGCCAGGGGTCATACACTTAGAGCCCAAGCCCATAGGTTTATAGATAAGGGATGTAGCCTCTACTTGGGCTTCAACTCTAGAGAGGTCATGGGCAATGGAGACAATCTCTAGACAAAACAGGAAAACAGGTTATGCAGCTAGATTCCAAAAGTGCAGGGAACTGTGAGTGACAGAGGCAGACTCAGGACCCAAAGGATTCTGGGTAATAGAGCACTTGCCCGTTCTGACCAGCTTCCCCATAAAGTTCTCAAGACTCTTACAGGACCTGCCTTCCTGGCCCCAGGTATCTCTCCTGCAGTTGCCACTGTGGTCCTAGTGTGTTCTAAGTTTCCTGTCAGGGCTCAAGAGAGCCCAATCCTTACCCTGGCACTCATCCTCCAATTTCCCACCCTGGCTACCTGAGGAGCTAGGCAAGCCTTCTCCTTACCTCACAAGGGGACACTGGGTCTGGTGGACACTGGTCCAGACTCCTGCCCCAAGGCCCATCAGCATATAGCTGCCTTCACCCCCTGGCTCCCAGCCCAGCCCTTAGAGGCCAGACTCGCACCGTCTGCTCTTCTCCATCTCCCATCAGGCTCCTAGCTTACAGAGCTTCCTGCAGCAGCAGGCTCAGCTGGAGCTCCTGGCCAGACGGGTCACACTACTGGAAGCCATCATGTGGCCAGGTAATGGCAGGGCGGGCAGGCAGGGCAAACCCTCCCAGGATGGGCCTGGGACAGGCTTGGGCGTGAAGAAGATGCCTCCCGGTGCTTGGTCTGGGCCAGAAGACACTGCATCCTTCCACTCATCAAGGACATAGAGCCTGGCACAAGGAACTAGCTTTCCTGTTCTGGCAGTCACCTACCTGCACAGGCTCCAACAAAGCCCGTAGATGTAGTCCTGCCCTCGTGCAGTTTAGGGCAGGGGATGGGGAGGATAGCTGGCAGCAAAAGTTAAGAAGGGATGTGACAGAGTAGTGCGTATAATTATGCCTCTGACCTGCTAGGGACATGGCCACATGGTAGAGCTTTTACCTCACTTGTACAAGTTCCTGGGTTCGTCACCATGAGGGAGGGAGCTAGTTCATGAGGAAACAGTCCAGGAGGGCTTCCTGGAGGTGATGTCTCAGTGAAGACCAGAAGGGCAAGCATCATGGTAAGTGAACAAGCAGAGGAAGAACAAAGGCTTCTCTGAGAAGTCTCCAGGGTTGTTTTCCTCAAAGTTTCTGAGAGGTGGAGACTAAAGCTGAGCAGCACTGGACTGGGAATGTTCTAGAAGGCAGGTCCAGGCAGCCAGTCGAAAGGAAGTTCGACTCCTGGCTTCTGAAGTGGGGCTAATGAGCCCATAGCCTGTGTGGGGAGATGGGGCTAGCCATTCACAGGAATGGGCTGCTCCTCGTTTGCCCACCGAGAGCTCCCATCCCAAAGAGCTATCCTTTGCCCCCTCCAGCTGCTGCCCTGTCTCACAGCCCAGATGCACGGCAATGCCCAGAGGCTTCCATAGTGTGTCCACCCTCCCCTCTTATAAATCTAAAATCTGAGGCCCTAAGTATTCTTTCTGAAAATGTCCTCGGTTTTAGAAATCGGGCAGGGTTGAAACCAACCCTTTGTTCATCAAAATCAGGAAACACCAACTGAGTGCTTGGCTCAGATGGGTGCTGGGCTGGACCACTGTCCGTCAGTCACTGTAGAGACTTCAAGAGTGCCTGAGGATGTAGGCCCTTCTTGCTGGACATTGGAGACTTCTCAGAAGAGGGGACCCTGTGTGGGGTCATAGAAAATACCTGCTTGTGCCATATGGAGGTGAGAGGGACAACTCTGACAGGAAGTCTAATAAGACCTGGAGGTTGGATTGTGTGCTGTCCAAGTCAGGAATGGTGGCTACATGCTTATGATCCCAGCACTGGAGGGCTGAGACAGGATAGCAAATTCGAGGCTAGCCTCGGGTACTGAACAAAACTTTGTCAAAAAAAAAAAAAAAAGTGCTCATAGACTGTTTCTAATTCCTACCCATTAGCCATGTGGCTTCTCTAAACTTTAGAAACATGCTAGACTTCCTTCCACCTCAGCCCTGTCCCTGTCTTAAGAAGGAAGACTGTGGTCTTGATGGAGACATAGCAAGGCTCTACTCTAAGCCTCTTAGCACCCATTCTCCATCCCCATTGCCTCGCAGCGGCCTGAGGGACCACTGGGAACAGAACCAAACCCCAGTCTCAGTACTTTTCCTGGTGTGTCCTCTCTGTATCAGTGCAACAGTAGGAGGGGCAGCTAGAGAGCAGAGAGGCAGAGAGCTGGGGAGAGCCACTGTGACCCCGTCCTTAGCTGGCTGTGCTTCTGATAGCCCCTGGAAAATGTACAAGGCCCCATTAGTGGCCCACCCCTAAGCAGCGCCTTCAGTAAGAAGTGGTCCTCGTCCTAGGAACAGGGAGGCACTTGGCCAAGTACCCATCCTGGGGCTCTCCCCAACTGGGAAAATAGCCTACCCTGACCTTCTCCCCGGCTTTACGGGGTACTACCAGAAACTCATAGGCTCCCTGGACAAAAGAGCTTCTTGGGTTTGGAGGATATTCGTTTCCTCAGGAGGCAAGTACACTATGTTTATGCTTGGCATTCAGCTTATGCACAAGACAGGGAAGGTCTCACCACAACTCCTTTGGAACCGACTTCAGTCTCTGTCGGTGCTGTCTAGGCCCTCAGAGTCTATCTGAAAATGTCCTTAATTTTAGAAATCAGACAACTGGGGCCCTGACAGGGTCCCCTTCTGAGGCTGCTCAGCGCCAAAGCCTGACTACTGAGCCCTTTCCTCCAAAATGGTGACTTAACCCAAGGAAAGAAGAAAAGTCTCTTCCCTGGCCTCAGTTTACTTAGTTATTTCATTCCGATGATCCAGAATTCATCTTTACTCCAAATAAGCCTCAAAAAATTGATCACTGCCAAATGTAGTGTCACACAGATCCCAGTACTTGGGAAGCAGAGTTCAAGGCCTGCCTTGTCTACAAATCAGTCCAGGACAGCCAGGGTTCTGTCGAACGAGAAACTCTGTCTCGGAAAAACAAAACCACCACCACCACCACCAACAAAAACCCCTAGGGAGTGTTAAGTGGGGAGTCTACTCATCCCAGTTAATCAAATCAGACATCAGGCAGGCAAATCTCTTGCTGGGCTGGGGGCTAAGAGGTTGCAGGCAGGTACTAACCAGCCTTTAGATACCCGTATTTCCTACAGTTCCGTGTCTAGGGATGCCTGCTACCTCCCAGGGCAAAGAGTGGGTTCCGCTTGTGAATGTCCCCCTGACACAGCCTCTCTCCTTATTCCCTCTGGCAGAACCAGACTTGGGATCCGGGGCAGGCCCTGATGGCACAGGTACCCCCAGCCTCCTTCGAGGCAAGAGGGGAGGACACCCAACCAACTACCAGATCATCACCCCCAGGAGACGCAACGAGAGAAGCTGAGAGGGTAGTGGTGGCTCTACAGGGTTCAACACCAGGCTTCTTCCCCCAGCCTGGACCTAGCCAGCTGCCTCTAGGGACTGCCAGTTCCTATTTATTAATATCCTCAGGGACCCCTGTGCCATCTTGGTCTTAGGGGCAGGCAGATCTCAGTGATGGCAGCCTATTCACGACAGACTAAACGGACTGGGCCTCAAAGTCAGGCCTCACTCGCACCTGGCACAGTTCCCTCTGTGAAATGGGGTGAAGAGGCTTTGGAGGGGGTGGATGGAGGTACAAGGCTTCCAGTCATCTTGGTTGCCTAAAGTTGGGATCTGGGACTGCCTTGCCCTGCAGATATGCAAGGATTGGGGCAGAAGTCTCAGTTTCCCTCCTGTAAATCCTTGGGGAGTCCTGTGTGTCCCTCGCTTTCTGGTGCTGAGTTTCCATCTGAGTCCAGGCTGCTTAATTTCTAACTGAATGGTTGGTGCTGCTTACATCAGTTCTACCCCAGGCCCCCACTTTCCCCATGTCCCACGTGGGAATGGATGTGTAGAAGGGACTCCTACTCCAAGTGTCTGCTGCAGATACCATGGATTGCCATGTATGGGACAATAAACATCCCTGCTTGACCCTACTCCGCTTGGTCTCCTATGTGCTGCCTAGGGCAGCCAGAAGGGTCCACCCAAGCCAAGGGTATGGGGGCAGGAGCCCTGTGGTCCCGGACACCAGGAGTCATCCTCTTTCATCAGCCACACATTCCCTGCTGGCTCACTCCTTCATCTTCCCTGACACCAACGCAGAGGAGCCAGACATGACAAGTGACACTCAGGAGGCCAGGTTGAAAAGCAAATCAGCTTTTATTCTTACAAAGTACCAGGAAAACATGCTGGGGCCTACTCTTGCCCCAGGGATGCTTTCAAGACCCCACCAAGTCCTCAGAAGACAAGGCAAGGACTCAGGCTGGGCCTACTCTCTTCTTGGACTATGAGGCCCCAGTGCCTTTGCAGTGAGCAGGGCCACTCCTCCCCTCAGTCACTAGGGCCTCAGTGTCCACTAGCCCTTCCACCAGCAGTGACACTGCCCCCTCTACACGCCCTGTAGCTGCCAAGGCCACTGCAGCCTGCTCAGTGGGGAAGCCCATGTGCTGTAGCTGCTGCAGCCTGTGAGGTGGGAACAAGGAAGAAATGTCAGGGCAGCATGACTCCCACATCAGGAGGCCACACCCCTGCGCACCCTGTCTTACCTTAGAGAAGACACAGAGGGCTTTGGCAACCACAGAGGGCTCTGGGAACCCTGGACTGACACATCAAGAAGTGAGGCCTTGATTCCTTCCTGTAGCATCTGCTCATCTAGGGCTGCCCACATCGGTGCTGCTGAAGCAAAGCTGGGCCCAGCCCAGTCTAAGTCCCTCTCTGAGTTCGTCCAAGGCAGCTGTCCAGGCCCCAGGCCTGGTGGGAGCTGAGCAGAGCCATCACTGTGAGGCCAAGAGTTTGAGGAAGCCAGGTAAGGAGGTCTAGGGGTGGCAGGCCTATAGAGACAAGAGGTGGACGGCCTGGACTGCCAGCCACTATCACAATGTCCACCATCCAACGCTGAGCCCCTGGGAGCATCCTCACCTCACTCCAGCAGGGTAAGTGACAGGCAGTTCACCCAGACTGCCTGGGGTGGGAAGGAGCCTCAACGGCCAGCACCGGGCCAGAGTCCTGCA